>NC_134455.1:98221832-98553082 GCF_047948215.1 Lycorma delicatula
TTAATTTTATTTATTACAGCTATGAATAACGTTTATAGTCAAAAAAAAAGAAAATTTAGTCACGGTTTCACCATAATTGTGTAATGTTAATGATTTATTCAGAAAACAGTTAAACTGGGTTTGGTTTACAGTAAAAGAAAATCAAACTCAAAAACTTCAAAATTTTACTGCCGATAAAATGAGCGCATAGCAAATGACTTTATTTGAAGCTAAATATTCCGGGTTCCCATGAATTAATTTTTTGTTAAAAGTATTTTAATTACCAATATCAATCTACTTTTATCAGTGGAGTTCATAATTATGTTATCTCATTACTGGTCTACCTAAAATCTGTGCTGATTCAAACAATTGGTCAAAATTTTACTCCAGAATACAGCTGAAAGTTTTTAGGTGTTTTAAAAGAATATATTTAATGTCATGGTAGAATTTTTTGGAAACCTTTTTTTAGTTTAACGAATTTAAATTAAATGTTATATTAAATTTGTTCCATGTAATCAGATTTTGATGAGGTATAAAAGATATTTATTTTAAATTTCAAAACCGTTAAGAAAATTATCACTTTTTACCTCTTTGTACGAAGGATTGCCATCGCGAAAAATTTCGGTTTTCAGATTTCAAAATTGATCCATTTTGACTAGTTTTGGCGTGACGTCTGTACGAACATATGTGCGTATTTATTTATATCACATAACTCAAAAACGATTAACCGTAGGATTTTGGAATTTTGGATTTAGGAATGTTGTAACATCTAGGTGAGCACCTCCCCATTTGATTGCAATCGACTGGATAAAAGTGTCTAAAAAAACCCAAATCCAAAACATTAGGATTTTGAATTTTTTTTAACTGTAGTAATAAGCTCTCATTGAGAGCTTTTCAGCGATATATCTTAAGTGGTACTTATCTTCATTTGTTCCAGAGTTATAGCCATATGACATTTTAATTAATGAAATATTTGGATCTTTCAAGTGGAATGCACTTTGGTTTGATTTTGAATCCGAATTTTTATAATTTAAATATATTGATTTAATAATAATTATTAACCTCTGATAATATTTGTAAAATATTTTTTACAATAAATAATAATTCAATAATAAAAAAAAATCAGAAGTTATTAGTGAATTAAAATTTTATTTACTTTTCATTTTAATTCGAAAATTCGTAAAAAGGTTTATAATAATAAAAGTATTTAAATAAAAAAAAAGGTTAAAATATATGTGTATATGAAGCCGTTTTCGTACCGTTGTGTTCATGATTATGGATGCGACACGTTCTCACTTACACCACATAACTACTTGAGCGACGTGAAACAGAATTAATTTATAAACTAATATAAAATGCTGATACGGACACCACAAAAAAATGTGATGCAATTGTGATGTCCACCACAAAGCAATTTTGTATCTGTCTACTTTATTAAAGAATTTATTTTTCTATTTAACCTCCGGATCCACCGTTAGGTATTGCTTCAGAGAATGAGATGAATGATTTTTAGCGTGTGTGAAAATGCCATGCCTGACCGGGATTCGAACCCGGGATCTCTGGTTGAAAGGCCGAGACCCTACCACTCGTGTCACGGAGGCCGGCATTATTAAAGAATTGGAGGATCGTATCTCACTTTCAAATTAAATAAGTTTAAATGAAGTGCAGCAAAATATATATATATGAAATTTAATAGACGTATAAGGAAGTCATGTGTTGTTCACATCAGATTTATTTTTATAAGTTCTAATTATTTTGAAAAAAAATTTTTAAAGTTAAAAATAATAAATAAATATTATTAAACAAATATTATGTAGTTAACTTAAAATTAGAACAATTGCTTTGAATTCTTCAATATATGCTGTTTTTAATTTTTATTTTAAGTAAAAGCTAATTAAATATAAAAATTATTAATTTATTTTACCATTAATTAAATATTTTAAATTATTATAAAATATATGAGTTGTAATTACGTTCCATTAATACAGACTTAAAAATGAAAAGAGATTTCAAAAGAGAGGAAGATAATGAGTGTAGTAATGAGTGTATTAACAGAGAAATATTATTGGAACATAATTCTCTTTCACTCATTAAAATCGTCTGTCTTTCTGTCTATCCTTAAAGTATCCAATATGCAAAGTAACTTCATTAACGATCATGATGTACATAAGTGAGTTTATGTATGTGAATCTATATAAACTGTATATACAAACACACATTTGTAAAATAAATACATTACATTATGTCTTTTGCAATGAATAGTTACTGTTGGTTTTTAAGTCATCTATTTCACAAATAAAGTTGTACCGTATTATTTATCCATTCATTAAATTTAACGCTATTTAATCTTAATAAACTTATTACTTTAATTATATTCGCAAGATATAAATAATTTTAAAAAGATCTCACAATAGCAATTTAACCGATTTAATTTCTTATTCATTTTAATAAAGCAATGCCTTAAACACCTACTTCCATTTTTGGTTAGGTTAAAGTATACTTTATTGTGTTAAAGTATATTTTCTAATGTCAAAGGTGTTCCTTTCATCAAGTTTTATCGGCCTACTGATTTTATTTTGTTTTATGGATTGTTACTTCTATTGTTATTATTTCCTTTATATAAAAAAATTCATTGCAATATTAATCTTTACGCTTAAAAATAAAAAAAAAATATAAAATTAAGACACTAAAGAAAATGATTTATTGTAATTTATGTTAGTGGGATAAAATGTCTGAAAATTTATGGAGAAATATGACATTATTACAACAATAAAAACAAAAATATTGGATTAATGATGTTGCTGCGTTGGTGGAATTTGACAGGTCGACTAAGAATATTAAACCATTTGATGTTCATAATATTGTTATTAATCAACAAAGGACAGTTTTTTTTATGTGTTAACGTTAACCTTGAACAAATTCAAAGTGTAATAAATAAAAAATTATATAAACAAAATACTCTAAAACTTTTTAACATTTTTTGTAAATTGTGTCAAAATTATTTCACCAGTTTTCCTTAAAAATAATAACCTTACTTGAAATTCTATTAGAACGGTCCTTAAGGGTTTACTTATTTTTAAAATAACTGTTTTAATTGTTCACCTTGTAATTTAATAATTGTAGAAGGAAAAATACTATACTAGGAAAACCTACGTGAAGTTATAGGTCTTTTAAAATATTTTTAATAAATTTTTATTTTAATTACCTTCCTTAAATTTAATAGGAAGAAATCGATTCAGATTGTACATTTAGTCAGTAAATCGACTAAGACATTGAGAGTACCAGGTTTGATTTCGGTCTCAAGTTTAAAATTTTAAGTAGATCATTTCAACTTTACCTTTAAAAAAAAACCTGTATAATGAATGACCAACAAAAAAACCATGTTCTTGGTTGATTGTTAAATGAAAAAATTATTCCCAGTAGAAAATTAATCAATAATTAATTTCTGTATTCACAGAATAAAACATTAGGTAAATTATAATTTATTGATTAGCCAGTCGTTAAATGTCGCCTTAAATGTTGATCCAATTATTATATATGTATTTTAATAGAGAACAGGAAGATGGCTTGACCTGTTGTCATAGTGGGATTTTTTTTCAATAACTTGTCGGTTCAGGAAACAAGTTATCGGGTTAATCTACTTGTAGAACCTTTTAACAGACTCAACAAGGATTTGCTGGAGTGCATATCTAATATCCTCAGCGTGGATCTAGAAAGGTCATACTTACACCCACTGAACCGAATGTAGAGAAGAAAACATTGAAGGAAATTGTATATAATAGTAGGAAAGAATTATTTACACTTAGACGAACTTTGCTACGAGATAAACTACTTTACCTGAAAGTTACCCAACCAAGATAAATACCGTTCACAGTGAATTAACAAATTTGAATCCAGGGTGGAAGTAACTTATTACTATTTAATAGAATTATATGATCTGCTTAAATGTATATTGTGTAAATTAGTCTGATTTTCCCAAGAATAGGTTTAAGCTTCCTGAAGAAACAATTTTGTAGTTTATCGGGTTAAATTAATAATTTTAATCCCATTACTTCAATCATAAGATAAGAAAATACGGTAATTTTTCAGTTACGAATTCATGAAAGTTTTCTCTTCAGTTGCGGCATTAAAAATAAATTTAATTAAAAAGTCATCTGATAATTTTAATTGAATTATTTAAACTTCTTTACTAAAATTTGCAAAACATGGATAAATGATTATCATTAAAATATAAATTTTTGGCATTATAGTATACAAAAATATTTAATAAACGTTTATGTAAAAAAAATAATAAGTTAGGAAAGTTTTATGAACTTAACGTAAAACCAGTAAATAGTTTAAATAAAATTGAAACGATCCTCAAAACTTAAACATATTACAACATTATATATCTAAATAGATTTTAAAAAATCATTGCGTTTGAATAATTTTACGCTAAACATAACATTTTTTTTAATAAAATAAACCATCTATGTTATAACAATAATATATCCGATTTACTATGCCTACAGTGGGCGACATGATGCAGCCTACATAACCACAATCACAATCGTTCCGTATTCGGAATTTTAACTCATCAAATAATAATATAAGAGATCTGCATCAATGGAAATATGTGCATAATATTCAATTCACTATTATTGTATACAATTCAATACATTAAATAATATAATCAGTGAATTCAATATCTTCTTCTGATAGAAGGAAAAATAACAGCATCTTATTTAAATATGAATAAGTTGATGTTTAAAGTTTCATCAAAATTACTTTTGGCTCAGTATTGTAACAATATATTGTTGTAAGCTATTGTATATTTATTAAACTAAAATATGTTTGATTGTGTAAAAGGCGTAAAAATATGTTTGTTTGTGTAAAAGGCGTAAAAATTTCAACTTTTGTGGAATTAGTTAATATCATAAGGCCATACAAAAATATAAAACACGTGCATGACTTTTACTGTCCTTCGAATATGTGCTCTAAAATAAACGCATATTAACATGTATTTGAATTTAAAATAATAAAAAAAAATATTAAAATTTAAAGAAGTAATTAAATTTAAAATGTACAGATAATCTTTTAACTCTTAATTATGAAGAACCCAAGACATGCGGACTACTGATGGTAGTTTCATTATTCTGTCCTAACATTAATAAATATTGCCGAGGAAATTCTTTGGTATTCAATTTCTATTATTATTTATTTTTCGTATAAAGCCATTCACCAATGGAAGAAACACATAGGATTGTCAAGTTATCAGCAAGACTAGAAAAAAAGATGAACTGGTCGGCTGTTCTTTTACATGTCCAGCAGGCGTTTGATAAAGTTTGGTTTCCTGGCCCACTCTATAAATTGAAAAGGAGACTTCCTCAACCGTATAACTTGAACCTACATAGCTACCTGCAAGGACGTTTTTTCAGGTGAAGTACAAAGAAGATTTAGCTATATTGATTGATACTGGGTCGGATGTTCCCAACGCCTCTGTTTTGGGCAGTTTTATACTCGGTCATCACTGCGGACCTCACGAATCCAGAGGACATAACAGTTCTATCGTATGCGGATATGGACGGCAATCTTGGCTGTGAATGCTGATCTTATCGTAGCTTCTGCTATATTACAACTTCCTATCTTTTTCCTTTTTAGCCTCAGATAATACTTCACAGGAAATTGAATGAGGATGATATGTACGAGTGTAAATGAAGTATAGTCTTGTATAGTCTCAGTTCGATCATTCCTGAGGTGTGTGGTTAATTGAAACCCAACCACCAAAGAACACCGGTATCCACGATCTAGTATTTAAATCCGTGTAAAAATAACTGACTTTACCAGGACGTGAACGCTGGAACTCTCAACTTCCAAATCAGCTGATTTGGGAAGACGCGTTCAGCACTAGACTAACCCAGTGGCTTGCTATACTACAAAAAACACTGGATGTAAATAATGAGGGACTAGCTAAGATGTAAGATGAACGTTAATACGGCTAAGTCTACGCAAGTTGCATTTGCAATGAGGAGGGATAACTGCTTTCATACATTCATGTATGAAGAAAGGACGGAGTTTAACATTAAGTCCAGAAAGATGTACTGAATGCTAGATGGGGTCAAACTATCATTATCTAACAAGCCGATTCGGACCTATAGTATCTAACTGTGGAGGAGGGCAAGCTGGAATATCACTGAACACGTACCGCCATTTCAGAACTAACCATTATTTTAATAAAAGGAAATATAATAGAAGCGACGTGATTTGTGAAAACCATTGAAATTAACGTTTACCTGGGAACCATTCGAAAAGAGATATGACGATTCAGCAAAGCTGCAACATGAGACTGAACAAACATGTGAACTGGCTCTAAATTAACTTCCTGGATAACAGCGAGGACGTTAAGCACCTAAAGCGACTCAATATATTAGATCTCTAAGTTTTCCGAGATTTGAGGTGAATCAGCTACTCTAGGGAGCTGTGCATCGTCAAAATTCTTAGTTTCCTTTGGCCACTTATTTATTTTTTGGTGTTTCTTCGTTTTTTTGATTTTCTGAGTTCTTATAATTGTTCCTTGGATTCATTTTTGTACTTATTGATTATTATTACATATTTATGTATTCTGTATAATATATACATAAATAAGTATCCATATATAGTTCATTCAGGGATTTTAATTGAAACTCCTGTCTGCATGTCATTTTTTTTTGTATTCTAATTTATTTCTAGCTCCGGTAAATTGGAAACGATTTTACGGTATATTAAGCACTGCGGCAAAAAAAAAATTGTACAACAAAAGTTTTGTTAAAACCGTTTATTCTCATAAAACCTTTCATAATTTCGTGATAGAAAAATACAAAACAAATTTAGTCTTTTTCTAATAGATGCTAAAATAAAACTATACTGTTATGCTTTGAATTATTATTACTCTTCTTTCGCCAGATTCCACCCGCAAACGTAGCTGTTTATTTTTTTATAAATAACCAAAATTTAAAATTTCAAAGAGACATTATAACTGTCGATAAGAAAGTATTCTTATATAATCTATTCGCTCTTTTGTAAAATTTCACCCAAAAATATTTTAATCGATAAAATTTCGAACACAGATATACTGAACAAACGAAATAACGAAAAGTTAATTTTCTAATCAAAACAAAAAATAAAACTTGAAAGAACGATAATAATAATAATAAAAAAAAAAAAAAAAAAAAAACATTTTGGTAATTTTTTTTGTTTAATTTTTTATCCAGAAAATTAAGTAAAAATATTAATTCCTTTTTATTAAGATGTTATCTACTTTAGGATCAAAGGTATGTTTACCATATTATGTACCAATATGTTATGTTGAAAATATATAAATTGTAAATAAAAATCAAATACTAAACCTTTCATTTCTAATAATTTTCTAAATCTTCAATTTAATATGAAAATCGCTGTATTTGTTTTATTAAAATTGGTAAATCTATTAAAAGTAATAATTTTTTTATGACGATGAGATGAACAATTAGATTAACTAGAGAATGAGAGAGAAAGAGAGATTGAGTGAGTGAGTGAGAGAGGAATATTATTGATTAAGAAGTCAAAATTTGGCCGTTTAATAATGTCTTAAGCAATTAAATTCTCTCATGTTATGTAAGCTTGTGTTAGGTGAACAAGGTTTAATAATAATAAAGTTCAGTACAACTTAATAGCAGTTGCAAACACCCATATATCGATGTGTTCACTACTAAATCAACAAATCTAAAAAGAAAAATTTAAAGAGGTTTTTCTAGATCTACGAAAATTTCTGCATCCTGGTTTGCTGGCATACAAAAATAAATAGAATTAAATTTTCTATATTAATAGTATATTATATATATATTAATAATAATCAGTTTTTTTTTGAGATTTCAATCTATTGCCGATTTGATTTTTGGAAATTCCAGAAGTATGTTTAAAATTTACGAAAACTAAATTAAACTTATCATTAATTTAAGTTTAGCATCTAATAGAATAAAAGTTAATTCATTAAAATTCTACTAAAATTTAATCATTTTGTTAAACGAATATGGTATACTTAAAAAATCATTGAAATTATCGAAGTAATATTTTATTATAATATTATTATCCTTAGGTAATTTAATTTTTATAACTATACGTTTTATTAATACTTACCGAACAAGAAGTTTTTAGATGAAAAATAATTGGATTAAATTTTTAAAGATTCTTTTAAATTTTATATACGTGTAATTTATTTTTTTTTTTTAAAGGAATTGTAATAGTGAGATAAAGTTAAATTTATGAATTAGTTTTTACATTTGATATGTAATTTATTTCTTTAATCGAACAATTTGGAATAAAAAAAAAAAAAAATGAGGTATGTCAAAAAAAGAATCCTACAATCTTTTTTATACAAATAAAGTTTACCGAAAATTTAAACTGCTTCTCATTTCTTGGCACAGACTCGTTTTTAATCGTTCACTGTTTTATTCCTCTTACTTCTTTTTCGTTTTTTTTTAATACACTATAAACTGTCAGCCACATCTTAAGAAAGCATTCGTTTACTGAATTTAAATTAATGTGTCTAGCAACTTCTGTCCATTAATTAGATGATTTCTTGATTTTTAAATGAGCGCTTTAAGCAATATTTTGTACTTCAGATTAAAAGAATTTTTTAATATTACAGTTATTATACAGTGGCTTGTTTAATATACATTATTAGACGAGAATAAGAATAAGTTTTTACAGTATATTATGATTAAATGTTTCTGGTTTATTTTAACACGTTTGATTGGAAAATTTCTGTTTATTATTTTCCTTCTTATTAATAGAGAAAATATTTAATATAAAAAATATGGTTTTTTTTTGTAAATTTCGTTATTTGAAATTATATTTCAACCAATTTACTTATATCATTAAAACATTATTTAACTTGGATTCCTATCACTTTACTGTAACTTGATTGCAGGTATACATTGATTGTATATTTACTTATTATATGAAAATATTAAGTTACTTCACAGAATGTTTTATTACATTGTTTAATTTACTATTGGTTCTAATTTACCAGAATCATAAGTAAATTTGAATACCAAAAAAAAAAAAAAAAAAATGACTAGCAGAGAAGGATTTCCATTGAAATTCCTCTCTGTTATGAACATGAAAATAATGTTTCTCATTTAGAATACAGTGGAGATATACATTCATATATCCTATGCACTAGTAATTAGTTATTATATTTTTCCTTCCTTCTTAGAAGAATGGAACAGACAGACAATAACCCTATAACATTAGATATTTATCATTTCTGTACCACGCTTAGGCTTTCGATACAATTTTTTTTGTATTGAGTTTTGATTATTTTTTATTTTTATCATTGGGTAGGTTAAATCAAACTTTCATCCGAGTCGATAAATCATTTTAATTCACAATTTTCAGTACACAGAATTTACTTAATTTTTTGTACTTATCCTGACTTTGTGTAGTCTTAATTGTTTAATAAAGGGCAATTCCTTTAATTATTTATTAGGAATCAATGTAATTTAACTTGTTAGGAAATAATTGAGATAATAATCTTTATGGAAAAAATATCTACTTAATTTAAATTTGTAATAAGTCAAATTAATTATTTTTTTCTGTAGGAACGTTTTATGTTAAAAATTAATCTATACAGTCATAACTAAAAGTGTTTGACTTCAATGATTTCTTTCGTAATTTATATTTTTTAGTTTTTAATCAAAAAATCTCTTCCTAATCACTTAAATATTTTTTTATAAAAATTTATTATAGTTCCTTGTTTCTATAGCTAAGTGTATACTCTAATACTTTCACACTCGTACGCGCACACATTATATGAACACGCGTACATGAGCACACGTACTCATATATTTAAGCAGTAATAAATTTAACAATTTATTGCACAGAATTTCAGTAAATAAAAAGTGAGAAAAAATTAATTGCACCCTTTATTGCAGTTAAAGTAATGCATGACGTATTTGTAAAAGTGCGCTGGAATTCAAAGAGTTCATGATATATTATCAGAAAACATATCTTGTAAAAATAACAAGCATACTTAATAAGGAATGCCGCAAAGAAATGTCATTAAATTGCATCAGTTTTATTTCAGAATATCATCGTTATAAATTTATGACTGACAAAAATCAAGATCTGTAATTGAAATTATAAAAAAAAATCACTTTTTTTCTAAATAAACTCTAAATGAAATTTTAACTAGGCCATTTTACTTCCGATTGTTTTCATAAAAAGTCATAATAATTTATTACTAATTTATAAATTATATTTGTTTTTGTTTTAAGATGGAAATATTAAATAAATATTTTAACAAATAATTATTTTTTGTAAATCTATTTTTTTTTAATTTATAAAGTTTATTAACATGTAAAATGTTTATAAACGGGTCTAATTTATAATGTGGAACTTTTAAGAAACACGTATGATTCCTACACGTACGTATTCCTTTTTTAAGGAATAATCTTTAAAGTATATAATTATCGGCGCTTGATCTGTAAGCATTAATCTCTTAATTCATCATATATTATTGGGTATTGTCAGTGAATGCGAGAATGGATTTATTGATATTAGATTAGTAGATTTCCTATCTTAGTTAAATATTTTAAATATTTATAGCAAATTTCCGCATTTAAAAATATAAAACAATAATACAACAAAAATTATTTTAATAACACAATTAAGTAGTACACAATGAAATACGGCTTCTGTAAAAAATTAGTTATTACTTAAATTTATTTAACAGGTGGCATTTTGATTTCTTTCATCGTTCAAAAACATTTTTTTTTCTTCTGTTTAGCCTCCGTAACCACCGTAAGGTATTACATCAGAGGATGAATGAAGATGATATGTATGAATGTAAATGAAGTGTAGTCTTGCAAAGTCTCAGATCGTCCATTCCTGAGAGTTGTAGTTAACTGAATGAAACCCAACCACCAAAGAACACCGGCATCAATGATCTAGTATAGAAATCCGCATAAAAGTAACTGCCATTACTTGGATACATTAATTCTTAATATTATTTTTTTTTTTTAGAAATATTGTACAAGGTATATTTTGTCACAAAATAAATTATCATAACCACTTAAACAAAAATTATAATCTAACTGTTGTAGTTTTACATTTTAACAGTTAACGTTCTCAACTCCCTACATATTAATCGCTACATATCTAGTAAGCCTACACGGTTATTACATAAAAAGGGTCCGTAAAATTAAACCCCAAAAATTGACAGATTGTAGAGGTGATAAATATTTAAACTCAATTTTTAAGCCCCATTTTCTTACCGAAGTTTATGACAAATCATCATAGAACACTGCATGCCTGAACAAGGGTTTACAAATCATCAAAGTTTATTACCGAAATATGGAATCAGTTACAGCTACGAATCGTGCACGTTGCAGTGTTTAGGGCGTGTATAATCAACCCAACGGGTGGGTCTAGTGTTGAACGCGTCTTCTCAAATCAGCTGATTTGAAAGTCGAGAGTTCAGCGTTCAAGTCCTGGTAAAGTCAGTTATTTTTACACGGATTTGAATACTAGATCGTGGATACCGGTGTTCTTTGATGATTGAGTATCAATTAACCACACATCTCAGGTATGGTCGAACTGAGACTGTACAAGACTACACTTCATTTGCATTCATACATATCATCCACATTCATCCCCTGAAGTATTATCTGAAAGGTAATTATCGGAGGCTAAACAGGAAAAAAGAGAGGGTGTGTATAATCGACCAAACAAAATCACAATTCATCGTTTGGTTAAAAAATTCAAAGAGAATTTCAAACACCAACTCCCAAAAAATGCAGAGAGTCAAGGAAATATTGCTGCTGTAAGCGCAAGTGTTTTTGAAAATCGAAATTTATCGATTTCACATCGTCCACAAAAATTGAGTCTTTCTTCAACAACATAGCGAATTTTGCTTCAAGATGCTCCATCTATATATGATTTAACTAATTCAAGTATTAAAACCACGGGACCATGTTTTGCGTAGACGGTTTGCTTATTGAACTCCAGAGCAGCTCGTAGTGACTCCAAATTTTCATTAAAAAAAAAATCACTTTTCATATGAGGTTCATTTTTGGATTGATGGCTTTTTTGTAAACATTCATAATTGCCGTATTCTAGATGATTTAAATCCAAAAATGTTCCTACAGCGACCATTACATTCGGAAAAAATCACTATTTAATGTGTATAATGTGAGTTGGTGGCATCTTTGGACTATTTTTTCCCAAAAATGAGCAAAGAGATGTTATTACAGTAAATGGTAAACACTATTGATCTGTTATTCGTGATTTTATATTTTAAAATTTTGATTTGAATGAGATTTGGTTTCAACAGGATGGTTCCACATGTGACACTGTTGAAACAAATCATTTATTGCGTCAAAAGTTTGTGATTTGATAATTTCACGAAATGGTAATGTGAAATTACACGAAGTTGCCATGTCAAATCACACAAACTTGGTGGCCACCAAGATTTGAATCTTTTTTCACGGGTTATGTTATGTCACATGTCTACAGCAACAAACCACTATTGGTTTAAATCTTAAAAGGAAATTTCGATTCGTTATTAGTAGAATTGAAATTGATTTGTGCGAAACAGTCATTCCAAGTTTTGTTGATAGACTATGTCAAGCTATCAATGTGGCTATGTCAAGTAAAACTGTGAAATTTACATGAATGATAATGATTTTTTAACATAATGAAATATCATAAACCTCATAATAAAAATTAAACGATACTGCCCATACTTTTTGTTTTATTGCAATTTTAGATTGTGCACTGAAAATGAAAGATATTCGTTTCTCTAACCTATTAAATTTGCAATTAAGTAAGGTTTTATATTTACTATTAATGTACTAATTCCAAGTAATTTTCTTCAATTTACGTATTTGCTCTGAGTAGATGGAGAGAATACTTACATTCGAGAAATGACTTTATTCTAGCCAATCATGCTCTACATTCAAGGAGGATTGTATACATTTTTTTCTTTATTTTATGAGGAAATTTTTATGCGTTATACTTTTTTTATTTAATTTCTTCCTTTATTATTATAATAATCATAATTTAAATGAATAAATAAATTAATATATTATCTGTTTACAGCCACATAAAACAACGTTAATGATTCAGCTTTTTTAAAAAATAATCTATTTATTTAATGATAAAAATTGTTAATAACATTAACATTTTATAATTTACATAATTCTGTATGTAAATAACTCAATATAAAAGTAATTATTTTTAGTAAATTAACTATAATTAACAGTAATTAATTATAGTAAATGCCTTTACTTTGTATATAAATAAATTAAACAAAAAAATATATATTAAAGTAGAATGTTACACTGTTATGTGATAACTGATAGTATATTGTTATACTGAAAAATAGATTGATAAAAATAAATATTTTAAAATAAATTCAGAAATCAGTGAACCGAATTTTATTTAATATCATTCAACCAAGTTATATTTGTAGTACATACAAACGTACTCACCTCCTTTAGCCGGTTAGATGCTACAATTCACATGATATGTGAGAATCATAATTTTTAAAAAAGAAACAAAATTTAAAAAGAGCGATTTATCTAAGATTACAATTGAAATAGTTACTAGGGAATAACCCTTTAATAAAATTAGACACACATAATTATTGTATGTCTTATTAGTCACACAAATAATTAATAAAATAAAGACATAATGAAATAAATCAAGGAACCTATAGTAATGAATGGCAAACAAAACTTTAGTGAGATTTCAGTGGAAATTTCTCTCTGCATATTAGTTTTTTCATTCAAATTTACTTATGGTTCTGGTAAATTTGAATTGATTGTAAATTAAAAACTGCGGAAATCATGATGAATATAGTAATTTATCTAAGTAAAACGTTATGGATATAATTACATGTAACACAAACTAAACAATTTAACCGTAAGATAATATGAATAATTTAAACTTACCGATGATAACGTGTTATTAAATAATAAACGTAACAATAAAATGTGATATCTGATATAGATATAAAACTAAACTTATTATTTACACAAATAATATTTTTGAAAATTATAAAAATTAAACAAAAGATTAAGAATTGATGATAATGAAATATAAACCATTGACCTATCCAATTTTGTAATATTTAGTCACCTACTGGTGCCGTCTAGTCCAGTTTAAAAGAAATTTAATATATTTTGATTAGTGTTATTATAACGTTCAATCTTGTTAAACAGCATTTAGAAGATGACTTTAAAATAAAATCTAGGATAAGGTGGACAAGATATCATCATCTTGTGTTGTCAATTAATATCATTTATATATATATATATATATATATATACATATAATAATTATGCAAAATTATTAAAGCACGACGTAGAATACTAAATTTTTATTATATAAAATTGATGTTAAACAATTTTACCATGATTTATTACGTTATTATCTTAATTTATAAAAGTAAAATCATATTCATACCCATTTACGTAATATTTAAATCAATGTGCAAATGAATGAACTAGTTAAAATTGTTATGTAAATTGACAAAACACTGGTGACCGTGATCTGGTTATTATTTAATAAAATAAAGGCCAGACAAGCATAATAATTAACAAAAGATAATAATAGTAATATTAATAATATGAATAACATAACAATATTCATTATCCTGAATATGGTGATAACAATTAAGTTACTTTTTAAGAACAAGTTTTATATATATAAAAAAATATAAGTCTATACTTTTAATTGACGTGTCCATTATATTTATATAAGTTTGTGCACGTGCTTTTGCATTTATATTTTAAAGCTATAAAAAATATATTGCCAGAAAGAATGGCATTTGGAACCGCTTAAGATAATTTTATCATTTTTATTATACGTAAGCTATAACCAAACAGAAACTTTTATTTTTATTATTTTTTAAAAATTTAATTCGTTTTATATAACATTTTAACTATAACAATAAAATTAGATTAAAAACTTTATTATGATTTTTAATAAAATGTACCGTTTATTAAACATTTGGAGATTTTAAATTTCTTAAATTTAAAAAAAATATTCTCACATTTTTCACAAACACATAAAATAAATTGTATTTATAACTGTAATTTTAATTAATGAAATGATACCAAGTTATTTTATCTTTCTTATCGCAAGATAGTTTGAGTTTCAATAGTTAATACTAAATATTAAGATTAATTAATTATCTTTAATATGGTCACCGAAGTGTGTATGTACTAAGTATTAGAGTTTTTTTGTTAAGATGTACTTAATAATGTGTGTTTGTACTATAAGATTTTGATATATTTAGTGATTTATTTGGGAATAGTACGTTTTAAAAATAGAGTTAGGGAATAAAGTGTGTGTTTTCTCTTGGTGGTAAATATACCTTTTTAATTCCCTTAGCTAGGGAAGTTTATTTTTCAATTTTTTTTCTTCATATCTTTGTTTTCCATTATCTTATTTGGTACAGATATGTCTATGATTTATTTTTTTGCATAAAGGATGTCTGTTAGTATTATACCCGGTCGATTTTCTAACACTGCGATGTTTGTAAGGATTATATTAAAGTTATTCTGAAATATTACTGACACACATTATTAATCATTTAACAAGATAAAATTTTATTGTATATTTCACCTTCCGAAAACAATGAAATTGGAAATTTTTTATGGAAGTATTTACGGTGTTTCAGAGTGACAAGTTCAAACGAACAGCAATGATATATCTGACACACTTTAAAAATATTTTTCTAACTAGTAATTGTTTTAAGATTTCATAGATAATTTCGTAAGGATATTGTTGAACTGTGAAAATTGGTATTTTAATTACTATTATCTGTTTACATTTATAACTTATTTAAAAATATAACTTATAATTGAAAACGTTGTAACTTAAGTTTTAAAAATAAAATAAAATACCTCTTATATAATAATAATATATTATTTATTATACATTATTAAATTATTGTAATATATAATAATAATAACAACAACGGTAATCCGACCACGAGTTTTATACGTAGCAGCATGCGTAGCCCTGAACCAAGGGGAAATAGATAAACTGAAATTTGCTGAAAGACGGACACGAAAGAAAATTCTAAAGCCCAGGAAAACTAACGATGGTTGGAAATTAAGAAAGAATGAAGAACTTTATCAGGAGTTAGATAGAATCACGGAAACAATACGTAGGCGAATAATGGTATTCTACGGACAACTGACAAGAATGGATTCAAATAGGCTCACGAAGAGAATTTTTCACAAGTGTAACGGTGGCAAGACGAATGTTAAATGGATGTAAAGAGGACTTAAGGGTATCAAAATTAAACGTGATGGATTTAAAAGATAGAAAGGTGATTAGGAATAAAATCTTGAAATTCATAGTTATCTAGAAGGAGAAGAAAGAATGAGATAACCTAAAGTGCTAGGAAGAAAAAAGGAAGTGACGCAGTGAAATAATAAATGAAAATTGGAGAGCTAGAAGACTAGCCTGAAGATAACTATTCTATGTGGTCCTACAGTGACCGGTGTTGAAAAAAAAAACAGTAATTCATATAGGACATACAATATAAACGTCATAACTAAAATGAGAAATAATGTCGTTTATTGCTATTTTTAATAATTATTGTTCCTTAACGGTACAAATAAATCGAATGAAAATTTTAAACTACAGCTAACAAACTTTTTTAAAGATAATTGATGAAAAAAAATAATTTTATTAAATAATTATATTCACCTATTAGGATCCAAGTCTTTAAAATGTTTATCTACCAAAAAATATGAAAAAACATTGCCAGTAATATAATGAATGTGTATCTAGAACTGCTATTAAGAATTAATCGCAGTTAATAATTACGTACTATGACCCTAAATATGTAACCGAAAAATGTATATCAAGAATAAAAACCTCCTTTACTCTTTTGAAAACTTATTATGTTTTTCCATAAATATTCTAAATCTTTTTACTTGTAATAATATATTTTCCGTCTGTTCATATAAATAAAAAAATATGTATTAAATCATTGATAATTTTGATTGAAACGTACACATATTATCTTGTGATAGGCACGAAAAAAAAATCTCGAAATAATATGATTACATACGAGTTAATATAAATAATATGAAAAAGTATTATTAATTTTAAATGATAAGGGATTGAAAGCAAAAATCAAGAAAAGCAATAGTTATGTTTTTATTTGTAAGAACTGATAAAGAAATATCCTATGAAAGAAGCTGTTAAAACTCATTGTATGGACGTAGGAGTAATAAATAAAAAAATTTACCCAATGAAGGATTACTTCACTGACTTCTTCACATTTCACTTTGCTGTATCTGGCCTATAATGAATGAAGTATAAGAAAAATCCGATACAAAATGTATAGAAAGGTAGGGAGATGAAATTATTTAATCTGTTGGAATTAAATGCAGTATTATTAATAAACATAAGGGTTCTTTTTGTTAAAAAGAAATTACGTTACGAGATCTAAACGTTCTACGTTCATTATCGTTTTTTACCAGAGAAACTTTGCATTCATTCTTATCTTCCAAGAAACTTTGATTCATTACTCCTTTTCATTTTGTACTTTCTAAAGGAATGAAAAAGAGGAACACTAAATTAGAATGTAACTACTTCTGTGTAATAAAACACATCGCTGTCTTATAAAACACTACGCAATTAGATAAGACCCCAACTCGCTCACAGCAATATATAAGTTTCACACCTGCCACTATTTCCACGCCTCCATGGCATGTTTTTACCATACGGTATATACATAATACATTCCTTCTAGTCTGCCCAGGATTATATCGTAATTAATTTATTATCGTTTCCTGCATATAAGGTTATACATGTACGTATAAGTAAACATAGTTTTTATTTTTTACCGATATTCGAAAAAATAACCTTTAAAAGATTTATATCGTGATAAATAAATGTTCTATATAAAAACTAGTAAGATTCAAATGTTTATATATGTATTTTGTATCCTTTAATCATTTATTGTTTGTGGTTTCTGCTCTTGTAAACATAAACTGCAATAAATTTACATCGCAATACTTTCCTTATAAACATTCAGAAATACAATTTAATATGTTTCCCTTAAAAAAAATTCCATTATCCTGCCCAAAAAAATATGCTCATAAAATGTTAAAGTTTTCAAAATATTAAAGAAATAATAATTATCCATTGAAAAAATTTAAGAAAAATTGGTGGATGAACGTATTTTTTCTACTTAATCCTAGGAAGAAAACTTTAATCCATTTAAAACTTTTACGTACAGTATAAAATTAAAGAAGATCAACTGTGTAGTAATATAATCTACAATAAGCTATAGTTGTTATAACTTTATAAAGGAATCGGCATAATTTATCATTTCTAAAATGCATTATACGAAATTGTCTTTCAATACATAACTCGCTGTGTAGTGTATAAGTAATACAGAAATCGATATGGATATGATCGCTTTAACTGTAAACAACGCCCACTAACGCTAACATCAGACTCTGAAATTGTAAAAAAGATTTTTACATTATACTGTTACATGAAATTTATATACATTATAATGATTAATCATACGTTCTGAATTAGTTTCTTTTTTAGGTTTATTTCTTATTTTTATAGAGTTGATAAATTGTCTTCATTTAATTATAGTAACATCCAGCCTATCAGGAAATCGAAACGACCTTCAAAACTGTTTATTGTAAAACTCCTACGAAGTAGCCTAATCAAAGATTTGGAAGATCTAATTTTTTGATTTAATTTTTCGAACAAAACAAGGTTCTATTGATATAACTTGAACTATTGGGATTTTGTCCGTTTGTTGCGTTAGCAACTAATTTTTAGTAACTATTATTCATAACATTTTCAAAATTTTAACCAATACAAATATTGGAAGAGCTCCGATTGTAATCTTTTGTCGGGGAGTCATCTTTATAAATAAAGCATTACTTCCTAAATAAGCCTAAGTTGTAAATATTCTTTGATAAACTAACTTTTTAAAAAATTCGAAAATAAATAAATAATACACCACATCACTGATAATCAGTCATAATCTCGTAAACAGTGCTTTTTTTAATGCAGTACAATCATTTTCAGCACTGCCAAAGTTTTATCAACTAGTATATAACATTTTTTTCGTGAAAAGTTTAGCATAATTACTAGAAATTGCCAGGGTATTAACAGTCAGTATTATTGTTATCATTAATATTAATACTATTACGTATATGAGAATCATTGTCATTCGAGCCAGTTATCCGCACACCTCCTCCTTTGGCATGCGGAGTGTTATTGACAGTATCATTAGTATTATTGCTATTAGAATTGCTAGTAGTTGTAACTCTGGAAGATAGGGCGTGTTTGGATGGATTGTCTTGTATTGTTCATAAATTTTACACCCTTTATAACCCGCTGAGTGTTGGTCACCGCAGTTAACGAAGGAACCTGGGACCTGTGGTGCCTTAGAACAGTTTATAGTCGCATGATCTGCACCACATTTTACACTACGGTGTGGATGATTGCACTGATTTTTGGTATGTCCAAAGCGTTGGCAACGTTTGCATTGGTCCACTTCCTTTTTGGCAGATATAGGGAGCCTCAAAGCGTACAACTGTATAATTCAGAGATTTCACGATAACAATTTCCTTACTATTAGACATCGGCTCTAAATCTACGAAAAAAAGTGGCAGCGGTTTCTTCGTTTGACGATGGAGAACGTTAGTAACATTTCTAACCTCGTGACCTAATTTAGTCAATTCATCAATGATGACCGTTTTGTCTTCCGAGTGATGCATGCCTCGCATGACCATTCTATATGCCCTTTCACGTTTAAACTTGTATGTATAACGACTGGCATTGTCCTCAAGCATTTTTGACCTGATGATTTTATATGTTTCAATGACCACCGGTAGAACTTTTACCGTGTGACCCGATTTCATTCTCGTCGAAGTGTATTTTAATATTATTATTAGGAAATAAGCGTGCTAAGAAATTCTTCAATTCACTTATGGAGTTAACGCCTGTCACAAAAATAGGCTCTGGATTCAATGATGTCTCTTGAAAACCTTTATTTTCTCAATGTTTTCAAGAAGATTAATGTTGTTAGATGTAGGACTGTAAAAATAGATTGATCGGCTGATCGAACGCGAGTATTAGGTCCTGCATAATGTATTCGGTGGCCTTTTTTTGCCACCGGACCTTCATCGGTCTGCCAACTGATCATTTCGGTTTGCATGCGAAGTCCTGCGTAGCAGGGAGGGTTTGCCTCGCTAAAGTATGTAATGTCACATTTACTTTCTGTTCCTGATACGTCAGTCACTTTGTCAACAATGATATCTCTATCAACTTACGCCGCACCGGTTTTCTAGGGTCCCTGTCCGAACATATTAGCCCGCATATTCCGTTGCTTATAAAGTACGGTTCACATTACGTAATATGTTGTTGCCTACATTCGATGAATCGCCGTTGCTATGAGTAATTGCTTGTAGCTAGTCTATAACAACGCTCTATTGAAATAAATAAAATTATTCTAAATTAAATACTTAATGAACTAAAAATTAATACAAAACAAAACACGAAAAGTACACAAAACAAAACATAAACAAGAACACAAAAAATAAATACACAAAATCAAAATTTTTTTAAGAGGCAGAAGAAAAACACGTCTGCACTGTTACACATAAGCTGTTACACTCCCAAAAATTAAAGAAAATATGAAAGAACTCGAAATTGTTATAGAAGATGTAAAAAAAAAAAACCAGACAATATCCAAAAACTGCAAGATAAGCAGACCAGACTACAAACAATAGGAAGAATGATTTCAGACGAAGAAAGACATTTATGATCTGATAGAATGAAGAAATACTGGTCGGATAGAAAACTGAAGAACTCTTCGTGTAAATATTGTCTAAAGTGATCCCATGAAGGTCAAGAAAGAAAAAAAGCATTGTAACTACTTATGAGCCTTTAAAATTGAAGAGTAACATTACTTTTTATTAATAAAAGAATTTTGTTTTCCATAATTGCACTAATTTCTATTACTATTACTACTACTACTAGACATTGTTTTTTTTTACTAACAAATTTTTTAATTTTTTGAAGGAAACTTATCTTGAATGATTCAGATAATATAGATGATCCACCGATTGAAATGATATATTTTTCAGTTTTTTTTTTCAATTCAATATAAGATGCTTCCATTTAATGTAGATAATGTTATTTATTAGAAAAAAAATAAAAACGTTTTGCCGAAACTATATAGGAAATGTATTTATCACCTCCCATACGATTCTAATGCACTTTAAAATGTAATTTAATGAATGTATTGTGTTGCCTCTTCTTCTACCTACATCACCGAATAATAGGATAAGTAAATGTATTAGGCGTAAATATATGTATTCAGCACTATAATTTTGCGTCCCAATTAATTAATTATGCACATACGAAATAAACTGATTAAGACTTATTTACCACTTAGATAAGTTAAAGAGAAAGATATTATAGCAGAGAATAAATTGTATTTTAACTCTTTAGTGTAAAGACGTTTACTCAATAATATTAACATTAACATCGGTAAACATTGAGTATTGTTGTTGGCTTGCACCCAAAAATAGTTGAAGGTGCAAGAAGAGCGATTACAATATATTTTGACTGACCTTTTGGATCTTAATTGTCTCATCTGCAAAGATAAGAAGTGCTACAAGAACGGTAACTATCGAGAGATATTATATGACATTTTGACCTTAAGCAGGCAAAACTGCTATCGAGATCTAAATGCGTTGGCGTATGGACAACATAGAATATATACTCGGTTCACATTCTCCGCACAAGAAAGTCGTTTATTGAAATTGCAATATTACTCTTTCACTCTTTTAAAAGATTTGTAATCCAGCAAATATTTTTATTTTAGTTATTTATACCGTACTACAAAAGGTAAACTTTAACAAAATGATTAAAAAAAAAAAAACAATACAACAAATAACTGTTAGTTCAGATGTCAGAATTGACGATAACAACCGTTATCGTCAATATTATTCTTAGTATTTTTTTTTTTTTAAGTTATTGGATTTCATCGTTTTTATAGTACCATACATTCTTAGATAAAAATATATTATATTGCTGTACAAATCGATCTGAAAATAAATTCGAAACATTATACGTGTGTATCTATTCAAAATGTATTTAATGAGAATCTCAAGCTATACCGCATACAAAAAACCTATTTATTGTTTAGGTGATTTAGTATTAGTTTGTTTCAACTATTATAGGTAATATTTATCTTCTAATCTGTGCTAGTTGATGGTTTTAGAACCGGTTTTAGGTATCATAGTTCATAAAATAATATTGTCTTCATTATTTTCAATTTAACGAACACAATTTCTTTATAACTATCCGGTTTTTGCAAAATTGTTATTATTATGCTTGTTATTTATTTTTCCTTTTTTGTAAAAATATTATTAGTAATAATATGAGAAAAAAAATAGCCGAGTAATTTAAGTGTCTGAGATAACATTACTGGTTTCAATTATTATTAAGCAATATAATGGTATTATTATTATTATTTTTATATAATGGGGAAATTTTGAGACACTACCTTGCTTTAAGTCCAAGTTTGGGCTTTAATAGGTAAAAAAACACATTCGAACAACTACATATACCAGAATATTCCCCACAAATTACACGTTCATTAATTATTTAAAATTTTTACAGGTCCCTGGGTATATTTTTAAGATAAACTTTTAATACGGTTCCAGTGATTTGTACTAAAACCGCTAAAACCCATAAAAGTTGTGGTTGAAGGAAGGATTAATGTTAACACAATTGGAAGATAAACATGGTGAGAAGGAAATGGTATTCCCATAAATGGGTAGCAAAACTAGATAAGGTTTAAATATCAGAATGGGATCGGAATATTTCTGATCCAAAACCTTGCGTTGAAAAGGTCAAGTATTGTCAGGAAAAGTTATTTAAGCTTTCTTTATAAAATTCATCCCCATTCAAAAAATTACACCTGCATAAAAAATTACCTGAGTATATTTTTAGATTTTGTATTCATGGTAATATTGTTTTTTAGACTGACCATATAAATTTAGTTGCATAAGAAAATTGTATTAAATTTGAGCATTTAGTTATTTCAATATCTTGTAAGACATAGTTGAGAATTAATTTCCAATATAAATAGTATTGTTAAATTTTTCGTTCAATGAAACTTTTTATTTACCATATACGGCATTGTAATAAAAAACTCTATTGCTATTATTTCCGTTAATACTTGAGTCTGGTACTATCAGACTGTTTCTAAAGAAATATAATTATTAACATAAACAATATAAAAATTCAATAAACTATCTTCTAGAAGATAAATGTACGTAATGTTAATAACATTTTAAGAAGTTGAATAGCGGTAAACAAAAAGGTAAATCTATTATACATATTTATTTTTCTCTACGTAAAAAACTAGGTTTAAATAGCAAGAAAGCTTTAAATGTTCCAGATGATTTTTGTTAATCAGTTTTATATAAAAAAATTATGAAATACTAAAAAAAAATAAAAAATACAAATTTTCGTTACATAAAGTAAAGATTGATAAAAACTTGGACATGCCACCGAATAAAATTTATATGATCACACATTATAAGGGATATTATTTTAACTAATTCTGTTTTTTAAATTTAGATAGAATTTCAGATAGAAGTTATGTATTTTTTTTTTTTTTAAATAAAAAGTACATAAAGTTCTAATTTCATTAATAACTTCTGATATATTTTCATTCTTTTTTTATTGTTATTATTGAATTATTATTTATCGTAAAACCGTCTTTATAATCAGAGGTTAATAATTATTAATAAAGTAGCTTATTTAAATAAAACAACAAAAAAGTAAAAAAAAAAAGGAGAGGAAGTCTGATTCGAACCGTTATGCATTCCTCATGTAAGATCCAAATATTTCATTAATTAAAATATTATTTGATTTGAAAATGAAAATAAGTACCACTTATGATATATCGTTGAAAAGCTCTCAATGAGGGCTAATTACTGCAGTTAAACAAAAGGTTCAAATCCATTTTTTTGGATTTTGGGCTTTTTGGTCAATTCTGGTTTAGTCGATTGCAATCAAAAGGGAAGGTGCACAAATAGAGATGTTAAAATAGCCATAAATCCAAGATTTCAACATTATGCGGCCAATTGCTTTTGAGTTATGCGAGATACATACGTACAGACATTACGCCAAAACTAGTCAAAATGGATTCAGGGATGGTCAAAATGGATATGTCCGTTGAAATCTGAAAACCGAACTAGTTTGTCGTATTTTTACTCTAATTAAAAGACGTATATTACCTTTTATACGCAGTATTTGTCAAATATTTTTGAGAAACAATGATCATATTAAAGAAAAAATCATCCATCAAAATGAACAATATAATGTAATAATAATTATAAAAAGCTATTAGAAAAGTAAACAATTACCGTAGATAAAAAAACCTGCATATATCACCCGTTTTCCTAATGCTTTATCCTGTCCACTAAAATGATTTTCTTTGAGTATTTTTTTACAGACGCTTTTTGGATTAATGCTAAGAACTTTGAGCCCTTTATATACTACTAAATTTTTGGTATATCTGTGGTTTTATGAGATTTACTATTTACATTCCCAACAGGAGATTTGATTTTCTAATTATTAGATGTATGAATGAAAAGCCTGATTTTGAGTAGAGATGCTCATTAGGGTAGTTCGGTCTCCTAGTCGAAAATATTTTGGAGATATACAAATCAATAAATTATTATAATGCAATAGGTTTTTTTAAACAATAAATATACAAGAATAAAGACAGTTATTCGATTAAAAAAATCCCTATACTTTTGTATAATAAAAAAATTCTATAATTTTTCACACTTACCAAATATAAATATCGTGGTTTGTTAAATTAAATTGTTTTTCATGTATATTTAAATGTATACATTACTATGATTTTGTTCTTATTTGGACAGCCTACACTAACTTGTTAGTTCGTATGAATTAACTAAATTGTCTTATTTGTTAACGTTAGTTTATTTTATTGTCACGCAACAAATAATCACTTAGAAATTCAAAAGTATTTATATAGTATCAGAATTACTGAAGAGTGTTATTTACAAACACAAATAAATTTAGCAGGAAGAAGTCTTTTCAGTGTGTACATAAAAACCTTTAAGTGTCACTGGAGGATAGAGAGCACGTGGCTTAACTCAATAAAAGAACCGAACGATAGAGGCTAGGTTTGTCTTCCTAGTGACTCCTACGCGTGTTTCTGTTATTTACTGATATTTTCATACTGCCCGCTAGTTAATATGTTAACTTCCTTGCATACTATCATAAATATATGCTAACTCCGTTCAAATTGTATGCTTTCTCACGTAATATTTTTTATTCTTCCAGGTCTATAATACGTAAATTAGTTTTACACATGCAAAACACTAAAATTAATGTTTTCTTTCTTTCATGTATCTTAAGCGGAATTTTTAACACCTGAAGGATTATAACAATTACATTTGTATGATACAACTCAGTCAGTTCATAACATTATAAACGTTACATATTCAGGTTTTCTAAAATGTATTTCCTTATATCTAAAATAACTGCCATATTTTCATGAAAAGTCGACTACATAAAAATAAATTCGCAGTTTCTGAAAGCACTTATTAAATAAGAATGTAGCACAATATTATAGTAGTATTTTATATCCATATATTATGTAGTTTCTTCTTTTTAATAGGACTATAAAATATATTTAATTTGCTTTTTTTTATTTACAGGTAAGAAAATTGAAGTTATTCTTGGACGAGGAATTATTCAAATTATGGTAATATATTTAGTTAGATCTAATAAGATAAATTAATGAAAACGTATGTCCAACACCAATTACATCAGATTATACCCGGTATAAAAAAAAATTTATTACATAAAACTATTTATTCCAATAAAATTATACGTAACGCCTACAAACAAAAGCATACGTTAAAAATTTTCCTTTTTTATAAAATGTAATGTTTTACATTGAAATTATAATGAAAATTATTTATGGATAGACCTTTGATATATATCAAACAAACAATAGGTGGACTGCAAAGTTAATTAATTAAGTCTTTTACAAATACAGAACATAGTTTCATTAATTAATTTTTTTTTCCTTAGTACCGTTAATGCAACGTAGGCTATTGTTTATAGTTTATGTGTTCTATTTATCGTTATAATACAAGTTTTATAATATGATTAAACGAACTAAGCTTGTATAAGTTGTAAAAAAAATATTTCTTTCTACTTAAAGATTAGTTTAACCTATAAGAATTTTCCTTTCAGTTAGACATGTTTTTCCAGATTATAGTTTTTTTTTTGCATAAACTTACCGCCTTTAGCTGCAATACAAACGGTTATTTACAAGTACAGAGTCCAGTATGCTGTTCGCTAATTGAACTTTTATTTTTAATGAAGTTGAACTCAACATTAACTGCCTTATGTTGGACGCAATGTAGGTACACAGTAAGGCCACACCCAGTTGTTCACACACACGCTAATTAAGATCATTATTTGACCTTTCAAAGACAATAGAACAAGCAGATGTGCCCTGCATAGACAACTTTTAATAATTTTTTTATAACCTCTTTTGTCAATAAACTTCATTAAAAGAATAAATTACAAAAAAAAAATCATTATATTAAGGCTATTATAATTCAAAAATTAATTAAGGGATTCCATTGGCAGTTTTTTAATTTTAAATGTATTTCTATAAAAAAGATTATTTCTAATTCTAAAAAAAAATAAATAAATAAAACGGTATTTGTTATTAACTATTAATTTGTTTTAAAATGTTACTATTATATAATGCAATTAACCTTTTAAATAATTTTATTTAAAAAAATTTTGAATATCGGTTTTATTTTTGTAATAAATTTTTCAAAACGTGATATAAAATATAAATAAAAGTTTCACTGGGAGCAAATGGCTATTCTTTCTTTATACTACATTGCCATTGGTTGTGGCAGACAGGAAGCATTTACTTTTCCATATGTGAGTTGACAGTTTGAGGAGTAGCCGGTGATTAGTTATATTTTATCTCGATTTGTTTCCTATTCTACTTTTTGGTTCTGATTAAATATACTCCCCGATCTGGTTATTAAGAGTATATATAATAATTTCATATATATATATATATATATATATATATATATATATATATATAAATTGCATGAGTAACGAACAAAGCTGTATTAAAATTTTCGCAAACTTAGGAATGTTACGAATAGATCAATCAACTGAGAATATATGAAAATTTATTATTATACATTTTTTTTCAATTTGTCATCCAAGCTGTCAAAACAAAATAAAAGTAAGTAAGAAAAAAAGAGTACGATTCATAGGAAGGATTTAAGAAAATTTCAGTCAAAAAAAAAAATCCACATCACATAATATGTATAAATATTAAAAAAAAATTAAGATGCTGTAATAATGATATATGATGCAAGAACAAAATATGTTTGATTGACGGAAACCAAAATTCTATAAATTCGTTGGAAGCAACAGTGGAAGGAGAAAAACCAGCGATATATATTTCCAAAATCTAGCTCATCTAGGAATCCCACCAATTAATTTAACCAGCACTTACACATATATATTAATTTTCTTTTGTATAAATGGAAAGATTCTCTTAACAATAAACCATGTTTAAAATTTCTTACTCCAATGAAATGTCTAGAAATAATTTCACTGAAATATCTCGCTGGTTTTTCTCCTTCCACTGATGATTCCAATGAATCACAGCATGTTAACAAATTTTTACATGACAATATTTATAAACATTATGTGATTTGGTTTTTTTTTTTGACTGAAATTTTCAAATTTTTTCCCTTCTTTAAATCCTTCTTATGAATTTTACTCTTTTTTTGTTTAATTTTTATTCTTAATTCTTTTATTTTGTTGTGACAGCTTGGAAGAAAAAATATATAATAATACATTTTCATATATTCTCACGGAAATTTTCAATGAAATGTTTAGTAATACTTAGTCTTTGAAAATGTTTAAAAATATTCATTTCTTTCCAAATGTTTATTATTGTCTAAAGTACATTTATTGTGGTAGGAAGGAATGATAATGGCCTGTAATAGATGCATCATATATTACTGCAATATATGAAATAGTCAATGAGAAAGGCTGTTTGTTGAAATATTATTGACCAAAAATCATCAGATTTTTAATAACCAGTGATTTAAATGTAATGCAGCTTAAGAAAAGGGATAAAATGTATATGAGAAAACGAATATTTTTTTCTCATAACAGTGAAGCCGTAGAGATTAAATACCATAATATTATTCAGTACATCGACATTAGTGTAAATTCTAGTGATAAAAATGTATTTGCTGAGAAGTTTAATATTTAAGTGAGGGAAGGAAATGTTACTAATCTTTCCTTGAATCAGATTAATGTATGAATTTTTTTTATGCTTTTTTATTACTCTAAATAAGTATTTAAAATATTTTATCTATAACTTATTCATAACATTTCATTAAAAAAACGGTACCGTAAATTCTTTAATGACAATTAATTAAAGTTTTATTAAAGTAATAATTATTTATTAATGTACTTCTAATTTTAAATATTACCACTTGTATTCGTAATAATAATAATAATAATAATTTACTTCATATTTCGTGCTACTAGAAATAATTCGTGTGGCTAGAAATAAAATATTATCTGTTACTAATAAAACGCATTGCTTAATAAATATTATTAAAAAACTAAATTAACATTTTAATTATATAGAGAATATTTTTGTTCATAATCATAATTATTGGCATGGGTAATGTATATGAGAGCAAGGGTACACAAGCACAAAACATACTAAAGCAATTTTTTTGTTGATATATGACTAATTACATTGAAGGTTTTCAGGTATACAAGAGATTTATTACTTATAATCATCATGATTATATGTTGTTGATTGTAAATTGAAATATAAGTATAAATAATTATACTTAATCATTAAATAATTAAAATATATTATAGAAAGTAATATAAATTAAATGTTATGAAGCGTAGAATTGTTTATGAATAGCTAATAAACCTACCTTCAATATTATTTTTGTTGCAAACTACGGGAGTCATTCTATATGAATTGAATGATGTCTGGTATTCTCCAGTGAATGGATTAATGCAAAATTATAGTTCTATATAACGTCATGAGCCTAATTTGTAATATATAGCATAAAAGTTATTAACTATTAACACTGGTATAAATAAATTAATATTTGTCATAATAAATAAACACTAGTCATATGATTTAATTTTCTTATTTTACTAAAATAAATAAAATCATTTTAACAAATAAGTAAATCCGTTTAAATAATCAGTAATTAAAAACAAAACAAATTATTCTATTTATACTTTAAGTTATATGATTATTTGTTATTTAAAAAAAATATGATGTGGTCACCACATAACTTCCTTGTACGTTATTAAATTACATATACACATTTTTGCTGCACTTCATTTAAAATATTTCATTTGAAAGTGAGATACGATCCTCCAATTCTTTAATATAAGAGAGTAGTTACATAATAGCTAAAATATTAGTTTTTATTAATATTAAATATTTATATAATTATTAATTCAAAAATCTTACGTGAAATATTAGGTTAGAGTTAAAGTCCCTTGATTACTCTTTAAATAAACTGTTTACCATATAATCCATTAATAAAAACTGATTATTGTACGCCATAAGGTCAAAATTAATATTTGTTTTCAGGATACATGAGTCCACTAAACGGAATAGTTTAATTAACTTTTACTTATTCGACACACTAGAAATTTGAAATACCCATCGTAAATCTTGTGCATATTACAAGCGAAAAAAAATTTCAACATCACTTTAAATTGAATACAATTCAAAAATATAATTTATTTTTCTGTCAAAATAATTAAATGAAATGATTTTTTTAAAAAATAAATATACAATATAAAATAAATATACTTTTTATAAGAATTTGATAAGAAAATCCACAAATAATACGATTCTAAATTATAATTTTCAATTAATATTAAATAATTTGGTTTCACCAAATTTATTATTTTAATTTTATTTTACTTCCAATTTTATTTCACTAATTTTTTTTTTTTTTTTATACCAATGAGTTATTACTTATTGTATTTTTTTTACAATCACGGGTTGTATATTGTATATTTACAATCACGGTTGTAAATAATTATTTAATTAATATATTTAAATTAAAAAAAGAAAAGTTAAAAAAATTAATAAAATAAAAAAAGTTAAAGAAATCAAAAGGAGATGAAATCTGAATCGAACCAATTTCCTTTAAGATCCAAATATTTCATTAATTAAAATTTTAATTTTAATTTCCATTGCAATCAAAAAGGGAGATGAACAGCTAGATGTTGCAACAATCGTAAATCCAAAATTTCAACATCCTACGGCTAATCGTTTTTGATTTATGCAAAATACATACGTACGTTCGGAAGTCACGCCGAAACTAGTCCAAATGGATTCAGGGATGGTCAAAATGGATATTTCCGTTGAAATATGAAAATCGAAATATTTCGCGATCACAATACTTCCTTTACTTCGTACAAGGAAGTAAAAATATAGGGAATTAATTACATTTACAGGCTACAAGTCTACATAAAAAAATTGAGTAATGTATTTGAAATTTTTCTTACAAAAATGATACAAATTATTTGATTATATATACAAATTATTGCATGTAAATTTTATACCTCTTCATCAATGTAATATTATTCAGTAAAAACTGAACCAATACTGACGAAATATTTTGGGTAAGTTTTAACTTTAGAATTTATGGTGATGTTTAACATACATCCTAATCCTAGGAATCCTAGGAATCTGATTATGCTTGGCTTTAACTTTTTATCATCTACTGTATTAGAGTACAATTGGCCTTCTTTTCTTTAACCAATGATGGATTAGTCGTTTGATCAGTTCGCAAATAATCCAACCATATTTATCTGTACTTTTCCTAACTTGTTACGTTATTTTTTTAAATAAATATATTTGAACTACTGTCGTGTGGGACCCTCTTAATGATATCCATTTGTTTCGATGTTTTTTTCAAAGTGAAGTAGATTTTGTTGTATTACATTATTGTAGATAATATTACTAGATTTTTAATTAAAGCAGCAGATCTACCGTGCTATTTAAGTCAAGTCCTTCCATCCTGCTTGTTTGTATAAATTATTTTCAACCCATTACTTGGTTTAGTTAAAATATGTTAACTAATTAATTAAAGGTATTTACAAAATCAACCCATACCTTCATAATTAAATTAGGTAGTAAAAATATGCGAATTTTTACATACATTATTAATTTTTTTTACAAAGTTTATAGTCTAATAACTGATAGTTTCAAAACAAGTTTTAAAAGTGTTAAAAATTAAAAAATACGTCTGCCAAAAAAAAATACAAAAATAGGATGTGTCCGGCCAATACAGATCCATTACACGACAGTGTAATATAGAAGTACTGAGCGCCTAAATTTCGGACCAATGTCATTAGATCCGTGAAGGCTTTACTCCAGTACGACTAAGTGCCTGGATTTTTACGCATCACAAGGTGAACATTTTGAGAAACATTAATAGGCTCAACTCCATTTTGCCGTAAGTGACCTCAAATAAAAACATCTTGATTAGCCTAACGTAACTCTACAGTCGTGGGGGCGTAAATCAGATTTTGTATATAGTATATTTTTTATCATTTTTAACTAATGATTCCTTTCTTATTTATTAACCCGGTTTGTTATTATTAATAATTACTGAACGTTTTTTATAACTACATTTAGTTGATTGACAGGGAAGAAATTTATTTTTTTGTATTTTAACTTACTAATTTAGGAACTTATTTGCATAAAATGAAATTAATTATTAAGTTTTAATTGATGAATAAATTGATAGGCAAGTTGGATGATCATCCCTTTCAGTCCAGTAAGATTGCTTCAATTTAATTTAAGAGATCTTTTCGTTTCTGGATCTAAGGATTTGTACATTAACTAATATTATGATTTTTTGAAGCTAATATTGTTTTTCAAATGCGATTATTTATATATCTAAATAATTAGATCAGTTCAGTAGCTATTAATTTTTTACACTTCAGCTAAAATACTTGTAAAGTAAAACATAAAAATTGGTAAATATGTAAAAGTCTTTTTTTTAATATTTGCCTCTATCTCGGTCCTAATAAACTGGAAAATTTAATATAACTACTTTATCTTATTTCCTAGAAAAGCTAAGCTTGCCATATTTTACGTAATATTTGAGAGAATATCATAGAGAAATATTACAAGCCTAATGGTAGATATACTCGTACGAATAACGAAATCTCTTAATATGAGTCAAGTCTCACCGAAAGTGAAAACACTGTTTAAGTATAAAAGAAATGGATATACAAATAATTATGTTCAACGTTCCATTTCATTGGCGTAGGTGAGTTTCGTAGATTATTCTCTATTAGGCGACGTATAAAAATAACAAAATGAGATTGAAATGGCCATCTTATTCATCTCCTGCCTGCTGTTATTTCTTTCCTTTCCATAAGTTCTTAAGATTATACAGAACGTGTCGTGTTCTTTTTTGTGATGGCCGCCCACTAAGTTACTTTCCATCACGTCCTGCGGCGACAAAGAACAGCTTGTCCATCATGTAGGGAAAGCAATTGATGGTTGGCTCTCCTTTTCATGAACGGATTTCGCTAAACATTTACGCTATCATCATTCATGTAAATCATTATTATGTTTTTCTTGTTTTTTTTTTATTGTTCTTTTTATAAATCGCCATATCAGTTAACATCAGTTTCTCTTAATTCCTCTTGTCATTTTCTAAAATAAAAATGAATTCAAAATAAATTGTGTAAAATTCTAAATTGATTTTTTACATACAGATGACATTATACACGTATTACCACTTTTTTAATGTAAAATGTTCGTATAAATCTTTGTGTTTTTGTACAAATAAAATAGCTTGTATCATATATATATATAGTATATATATAGGTGGGTATGTATGTTGCATATATACATATGAACGAATTTTTTTTACGTAATAAATTTGCAAATAATGCCACGACATTTTTCGTTATAATGAAGTGGTGGATTCAGACTGTACTCACCTATCGATTAAGGGCCCTTTTGTAAATTAGTAATCTTAAGCATTAAAAGAAAGTCCATTGTAGTAAGCATTACTTAGTATTTCTTTATGAGATATTAGATTAATGAATGAAGTTTAAAATGTAATTACTATTTTTACCTAAATATTTAAATGGAATTACGATTTAAATTAATGTATATTTAGATTATCATAAGATGGTCTTGTTTGTATTAATAATTAGACCCTACCTAAGAAGATCTGGTAATAAGTTTTAAGATGGCGAAATTATGTAAATCTACGTAATAATCAAACATCTTATTAACTAATTAACTGTTTTAACACATAAAATTAGAAGCTTCCTTCGCTTTTTCATGTGTAACAATAATCTTAACAGTAGAATTGGTGAGAATGGATCTATTCTCTGAAAATCTGGCCTCCAGAAATTAACTTTTATATCCAGAGAATGATCTCTTTTCAACAAAAAATAGTTAAGATTTTAAAAAAAACACAAACAAATATTAATTTTTTTATTCTCACGAAATTAGGATATTAAATCGGAACTGCAAATTTCGAGTAACTATAAGGAACGTAACTGAACCGTTAAAAATTGGTTTATAATAAATTAATCTGTTCATATTTGTTGTCTATATTGCCCACTTCGTATAATAAACTAAAACTAAATTATGTAAATATACATTATTAATTTATTAATGTTATTAATTTCATTCAAATTCGTTTTCGTCTTCTTTGGACCGTGGAGAACTCGTTGTTTGATGTTCAGTATTTTCTTCTTTGCTTCCCAAACGTTATTCTAATTTCATTATAATTCTTCTATTGTTCGTCTGTCCACTTCTTGGCTATAATTGGTTGGTGATCTTTGCCTTTGAAGTTCTTAAATTCGTAGGTTATTTTCCTGAATTGATCTCTATCTTGTATGATGTTTTTTGTACTCTAAATTTCCTCCAGGTTCTTTTTTTTTTCATTAACCTAGTTGATCGTTGCTTTCAAATGTGTAAGGTAGTTGAAGATCCTTTTGGTCAATCTAACGTGTCCATTCTTTTGAGGTATCCATAGAATTTTGTGCGTCGCTCATGGTGTGTGTAAAGGTCTCTGTGTGTTTATAGAGGTTCTCGTTAATCCATATTTTCCAGGTACACTCTTCTGTTTTACTTGGTCTTAATATTTTCCGGAGTATTCTTCCTTCTCTTTTACCAATTTATTCTATTTCTTCTTTCTTTTGACTGCTAGATATTCCGATGCGTATAACCCTTCCGGGGACTCTCTCTCAATCACTCTCTCTCTCATTCTCTCTCTCTCTCTCTTTATATATATATATATATATCCTTTTTTTAAAGACGCATGGGTAACTTAAGAAAGATGTTTAAAATTTGTAAATATCCCAACGAATAAATTTGACAATGATTCAAATAAATATCAATAAACTACACACAAAAATCAACTACTATCTGTAAGGGAAAATTGAAAAACAAGCTATAAGAATAACATTTTTTAAATCGGTTTTATTTTTAAGTAGCTATAATATGAAAATAATTAAAATAATGTAATAATATGCATTATCCTACTTATATGTTTTATTTAACCATAATATCCAAAACAAATCTGTTCTTCTGTTTTAAATCATTCTGTTAATATTAGAAAATTTCATGTCATAAATATTAATATTTATGAATTGTGGAACTGATGTATTAATTGTTATTAATTAAATAAGCATTAATACTATCAATAAACTTAACAGGTATTTGTAGAAGAGCATTTAAACTTATATAAAATCACAATATTCATTTAATTAAACAATTAAAAGAACTGGGTTCGAATCGCTGTCAGCCGTGGCATTTTTCATACGCTACAAAATTCCATTTCTATATCCCACATACAAGTTTATGTGGTGATATCATCAAGCCTAAAAAATGTAGAGAATAAAACTTGTAAGGAAAACAAAAAAATTAAATAAAACAATGGAAATAATTATTAATATAGGTGAATAAAAAAATTGTTCTATTAAAAAATAAATGTGGATAAAAATAAGCGGTGAATGGAAAGCATTAAGTTGAGAGAAGTCCGCCACCAAACCTGTTATTTCATTTATCTATTAAAAAAAATCATATAAATTGTTATATAATACAAATACATAATTCTATAATTTAACGTTATAACATTACGTAATTGGAAAGAATACCTCTCAATTTACATGAAACTTAAGTTACACGAGATGGTCACCGAACGCATCCTTGCTCAAGTCAAGAGATTTCAAACAGTATTTATAACATTAGTCAAACATATGTTTTACTGTAATAGTGCTTTTGATTAAAATACCGTAATTTTCTATAAATATTTTAACCTGTTTATTCTTAGTTTATACTCGTATGTAAAATTCAAAATTTATTTATCGATTCCTTAATTATTTATTTCCTTGTCAAAAGCGTATTCCTTATAATTTATATTAAAGTTTTCCTTAATTTATAAATTTTAATGTCTTATTAGATATAAAACTGATGCGGTTATAAAATTAATTTCCTTATATGTTCAGCTGTAGAAATTTTGTATGAGGTAGACAGAAACGTACATCATATTCATATATAGAAATTGAGATCAAGACGATATAACCTGAAGTATTATTAAATTAATTATACTGAATTAATAACTCAGCGTTACTACTTTGTTTTAAAATGTTGTATATTTTATTAATTATATAAATATATATATATATATATATATATATATTTTTAGTGTACTGAGATCATATAATTTTTTAATAATAAAATAAAATGAATTTACAGATGAAAGAAAGAGAAATAATCTATAAGAACATTCTATAAAATATTCAGTAAAATATATTCTCTTAATATCCTCATGCGCTTTATTTTTTTGAATTGCCAAATTGTTTTTACTTCCTTGTACGAAGTAAAAGAAGTATTGCGATCGCAAAAAATTTCGGTTATCAGATTTCTACGGAAATATGCATTTTAACCATGTCATGTCATAAATATTAATATTTATGAATTGTGGAACTGATGTATTAATTGTTATTAATTAAATAAGCATTAATACTATCAATAAACTTAACAGGTATTTGTAGAAGAGCATTTAAACTTATATAAAATCACAATATTAACTAGTTTCCATTTTTTTTTACTTTTTATTTCAACTAGAATCCATTTTAACTAGTTTTCGGCGTGACGTCTGTACGTAAGTATAACTCAAAAACGATTAGCCGTAATGAAATTTTGATGATGCATTGAAATTTTTTCTTTAGGACTATTGTAACATCTAGTTGTGCACCAGTCCTTTTGACTGTAAAAAATAATAATTATAAATAATAATAAAAAATCAGAAGTTATTAATGAAATAAATTTATTTGTAATTTTGAAAATGTGTATGTGTAATTTAATAGGCGTACAACGATGTAATGTGGTATCCACATTAGATTTATTTTACGATCAAATAAGAATTTGAACTACTATCTCAAGATAACAATCATCCCACATCAAACTTACTAATAAAAATGAAGAAAGACGTAATTTCCAATTGATCTTAAGAAAAAAAAAATTGAGTTCCAGGCGATCGGTTCTACAAGCCAAACCTTCATTCTGTTCACAAGTACTGTAGAGCACGTTACACTTAAAGAAAACGTTTATGACTAGAGCTTATACCTTAGGTGCATTAAGTGGGTCTCAGAAGTAAAAAATACTGGGAAAATGTTAAGCAACAAATTAATGTTACCCCTTTCTGTGGGAAATTATGATTGTATATTAATTAATATATTATTAGTATATGTTTAAAGGAATAATTTTACCAGAGATACGAATTATTAATTAAATGAAAAAAATTACCTTTAACATAACCGACACATGAAATAACAAATAGGGAGTGTAATAACCACATAATAAATTTTTATACTATTGTGGACTGATAATTATAACACAAGACACAGAATATATATATATATACGTTACTGTCTGCTCTGAACCAAGCTAAGCATGGTTTATTCGTTTACAGCTTCTGTTTCGTTTTTACCCAATACTTCCCCATCCTGTCAATTCGTTTTTTTTTTTCATTCTTCTGAGCAGGTATTCTGTAAATTTATTTTATTTTTCTTTGAGCATTTTTGGAATCTCTTGGTACTCTGGACTGTTCAACAGGATTTCTATTTAAAAAAAACCATCATATATTTTTATTGGTTTAAAAATTAATTTCATTCATGCCGTAAGTACGGTTAATTCTTTTATTCTTTGTTTTATGCTATTCTTTATTTTTATATATACATTCTTACTGAACTTATGAATAAAAACATATCTTTTTTAACATTCCTAGCTGAAATATTTGTTACATCTTAATCAAAAAAGTTTCTCAAATTTGGCAAGAAAAATAAACAATAAATTCTATCGGGCAGTAAAGAGGGTATGTTTTTATCATTTTCAAAAATAGAATAAAGATAATTATTTTTCAAAAAAATGTTTTTTCCTAAACAGAAAACTGGATAAGGAATAAAAGATTATCCTCAAATATTTCGATTGTTATAAATCTATTAAAATATTTAGAAGGTATAAAATCGCTATTTTAGGCAATATTTTTATATGTGATAAGTATTATGATGCTAATAGTTGTAGGTGAACAGAGATAAGATTCAAAAATGACACTTATGTCATCATTCAAAATAAAAACCATACAATTGCAGGCTAAAAAGAAACGTGTGATGCGCTTTTCCAGAGGTTTTTCGTTCAGCATGTCATCATGACAATCTTACAGAAATGCAGATGGTATTCAGTTGTGCATGCATGGTAGCCAGATGTCCCGATTTTGGCGAGATTTTCCCTTTATTGAAACTGTATTCCCGATAAGTAATCACCAATTCTCGGTTGTCCACAAATCGGACAATAAATAATTTATTTTCGAGAAAAAAAATTTGTTTTGATAGTTCATATTTAAAAAAAATCTAGTTTTACCTTAATTTAAAAAACTAAAGTGTATATTTCAATCATTCAAACCAATTTTAACTTTTTTTTTTTACATTTATGTTTTTGTTTATGTAGTTTTTTATATTACTGAAGAAACGTTGAATGGAATTACTGATTATTTTAATAAATAAGAAAAAAAATAATTTGTTTTTTCTATAATCCCGGTGTGTAATTTCGGAAAACTGGTAACCCTGTATGCATGTGTAAGGGAGAGGCTGTTTAAATTACATCATTCATCTGCGTAAGTGACTGGTGCCTCTCGTATTTAAATAATTTTTTTTTTTTAGCTTCCGGGAACTACCGTTCAGGTAGAATAATTTCAGAGGATGTATATGTATATGAAGGTAAAATGAAGTGCAGTCTTGACCAGTTTCAGTTTGACTACACCTGAAATGTGTGATTAACTGAAACTCAGCCGCCAAATAACACTGGTAACCATGATCTTGTATTCAATCCGTATATACAATCCGTATAAAAGTAGCTGCCTTTACTAGGAATTGGACGCTGGAACTCGCGACTTCCAAATCAGCTGATTTGGGAAGACGCGTTCACCGCTAGACCAACCCGGTGGGTTACAATTAAGTGATTTGTTGTTATTAAACGTCACTACAGTAATAAATACCAAAAATAGAATGTAAACAGTAAATTAATTAATCTATTTATGTTTTGAAACAATGCTTTATATATACATATACAGCAGAGGAATTTTTTTTTTTTTATAAACTTACGGGGATTTGTTATAATTATGTCTTATTTGAACGGAACATTTTCGTTATATAATACTTATTTCTTAAGCTGCACTTATTGCGTAATTATTGTTTTCTGAATACGTTCATCTTTTTTTATTTCAATCCTGTTGTAATCAGATTTCACTGTTTTATTTCTCTGACGCTGCTATTGTCACATATACTAAATTAAACCCTGCTTTGTGTATGTGTTTTTAATAATTATCATATTTGATATCAGTTACGTACGCGACAATTTTCTTCGATTCTCGAAAAATAATAAACTTTAAAATAAGAAACTTTCGAAAGAGTTATATAATTTTTAGTATAGATTTATAGCAAATTAAAGATAAAATTTTATATTTAGCAAACTTATAAAGAATTGTCAAGACCCAATGAATTGTCAATTTTACTGTAGACCCGAAGATTGCTTAAATATTTTAATAAGAATTGCTTAAAATACAGTAGAAAACTATGCTATAAAAATACAATTTAAATATTATAACTTGTTACTAGTTATATAACAATTAAAAACATAATAAAACTGTTAATACAAACAACTCATAAATTAAACAAAACTCATTTAAATAATCTCACTAGGCAAGCAATTGCAATAAACTCAATAGAGAATAAATGAAAACAAAAGCCAATAATTTAACTATGATAGAATTTACTAATGATTTTGTAAAGTAATATTTAAACAGGATTACTTTTTAGTGTAACGTTATAGCAACTTTACAATCTGTTCAGTAAGAGAATTGAAACCCACCGGGTTGGTCTACTGGTGAACGCGTCTTCCCAAATCAGCTGATCTGGAAGTTGTGAGTTCCAGGATTCAACTCCTAGTAAAGGCAGTTATTTTTATACGGAATTGAATACTAGGTAGTGGATACCGGTGTTCTTTGGTGGTTGGGTTTCATTCAATTAACCACACATCTCAGGAATGGTCGAACTGAGACTGTACAAGACTACACTTTATTTAAACTCACACATATCATCCTCATTCATCCTCTGAACTAATACCTGTACGGTAATTACCGACCGCTAAATAGGAAAAAGAAAAAAAATAAGAGAATTGAACAATAAGTAAATAAAATTTATTTGGACCAATATTAAGTAGCCAGATCCAGTAGTTTTTGAATTAAAAATAATAATAACGAAATAAAAGAAATTAAATGCTAGAGCACTCCGCAAGGCCGGATTATAAATTTACCTAATGAAACGATAAATCAGATCAAGCATGTTGTTCGTCAGCAATTTTGAAAAATCATTGATTGTGTTATGCAATAAATTGGCGTTATTGCTTATCTACCAGGGTATGTTTAACATTTTTTGCAATTTTTTTTGTCTGGTAGCGTTCTAGAATGTCAATATTGGAATTGCTTGCTGTACCAAAAATTCAAACCCGTAAGTCCAAATAGGCTTCAAAATGGATTTATAAATCAACAGTTTATTTTCTATTGAAAATCGAGATCTATGTCCTATTAGCCAGTACGTGTGTATAAATTTGAGGTTCGACTGTATCCAAGCAGATTTGATATGCTTTGCCCATGTAAATCGTCGGTCAAGATGAACCTAAATATTTTCTGTCTTGAGAACTTGGAATATTGAGGATCAAAAGAGTTGTATAGTGTTCATGAATAAAAACAAGAATGAATATTCTTTTTTTACATACATTATAAATAATAAACTTTCTAATTGTTAACAATTTTCAAATGATTTATTCAACAAAAAATAAAAAAATTAAGAAATATATGAATTAGAAAACATGAATAAACTCCAAAATAAGTTATAAAAAAAAAAATTAAATATATATCGTCCATTATATGAAAAAAATTGTAAAATAATACATAAAAAAAGTTTAAAAATTTAAATATTATTTTATTATTATTAATATTTTGTTTTTATTTTTTTGATTTTTAGTTTTCATTTTAATTTTTATACATTTTTTTGTATGTAATCTTTAGTATTAAGTAATTTTTTTGGTAATTTTTTTTAAGAGCGGTCACTTTTTTCTATATCTATTTCACTAAACCGTTTAAAATATCTATTTCTTTAAATAAATAATTATCTTTTTAATTAATAAAAGCAAAAAAGATAAACTTAAATCATAAGTTGCATAAGCGTTATATAATTTTTAATATAGATTTATCAACAAATTAAGTATACAATTTTAATTTGTTGTTATAATTTTATATAACTAATAACAAGTTATAATATTTAAATGTTATCTTTATAGCATAGTAGTCTACTGTATTTTAAGAAATTTCAATTACAATATTTAAACAATGCTCGGGTCTACAATAAAATAATTAAAAATTCTTTAAAAGTTTGCTAAATATAAAATTGGGTCCTTAATTTGCTGTAAATCTATAATATAAATTATATAATTTTTACGAAACTTATGAATAAAATTTATTCTTTTTCGCTTAGTTGTTATTAATTTACTAGTAAAGTTTTTTTTATAATCTTTTTAAAATGTATACGTTTTATATATATATATATATATATATATATATATATATATATATATATATATTTTATATTTATTTATTTTAGAATAAAAGCATGCACGACTGACCACGCATATGAACTTGCGTTTCGCTTTCCGATTATCTCGGTACTTGCTTTGAATTTAGTAAAGATGTGAATAACCTTCTGTGAATAAAATTATAAAATGCAAAATTGTATCTTTAAACTTATAATTTTTCTGACTACCATTACCTATAGATAAGAGGAATACTTTTGTAAAACCAGGATGAATAAAAGTGGAACTTTTTAATAACTACCAATTTAAAAAGAAAAAAAAAGTTAATTGCATATTTCCCCTTGGTAGGAATTTCATGTAGGCGAGGGCAGGTATTTACTACTCTAACTTTTTTTCTTCGTAGATTTTAGTAAAAGTTTTTTTAATAAAAACTCAATGTTATTATTAAAAAAAAAACTTTATAAATTAAGCGTTTGCATGGAATTCCTCTGACAAGTATACTTCTAAAATGCAGATAGATAATACAAATAGGTTCTTAACTGATAAAGCAAGTTGTATACAATTTGTTAAAATTGTCTGCACAAGCTAACAGTTATAAAAAATAGAATATTATCCAGAAAAATAACGTAATATATTTTATTAATATCAAACAAATCGTTTTTTTTAATATTTGTTTAGACATTTATAGTTGAAATTTTTTTTAAATGTTGTACGTTTGACACTAAGAAGTATGGAAACGGTTGTAGTAAATTCACAAATTGTCCTGATAAATAAACAAGATAAAAAAAAGATATCCGAGAAGTTTAAATGAGGTAATTTGTATTCTGTGTTGAATTAAATTTAGGAATATATTTTTTAATTATTTACAAAATTTATGTTAATGATTGTTATTATCCAGTTTACATAGTAATAATTAACAAAAAAGAATATTTCAGATATATATTTTTTTAAAGAAAGAAATAAATAGATTTTTCGATAAATGATACATATTAACTGTACCGGATAATATAACTTGACTTTTGTTTAAAATTTTTATTTTCAACAATTACATTTTTTTAGGAATCTTAAGTAAATTATATCATGCATATTCACATTACGAAGGAATCTCCTTTGAAATTTATCAAAAATTACATACTAGCACTACATAGAACTTCTGAGAGTAGAACACAAAACATACACAAGGTAGTTTTGAAGAATTGTACTATCAGTAGGAAAGTAGATAACAATAACAAGAATCGTAAAACTAAGAGACTGGTGAAACACTTAGGAAAGAAAACATAAACAAAAAATGAAAGTGATACAGAAACAGAAAGGAAGAAAATGAACGATTGATTATTGTACAACACTCAGCGGGTGTAATTACATTGCGGAGTTACAAAGGTCCAAAACGTACAGCCGCTTTAGTCTTCATACATCCTCACGGTTCTCTAGAAGGTTTATGTTCAGGTTGTTAACTTGGCCAGCCGAAGTTTATATTTCAAACTGAAACGTTACATATTTTCCTTGACTTATCTAGACCTAAATATTCGTGGATTTCACTGTTTTTAGCACACCACAGCGCGTCAGCTATACACCTCGCTAGTTTACTCTGAAACCGCTGTAAGATGTCTACATTTGTCTTGCTTGCCGTGTCCCACTGTTTGTCGCCACATGGCCATACTGGTTTCAAAATTTAAAATGGCAAAGAAAAGTGTATTTCTAAAACTGGAATAAAAAAATATAATTTTACAAAATAGGAATGAATTAGCATAATAAAATGAATAGAGGGGAATGCGTTTTTTATTCCGTTTATTATTAAAGTTGCTGTTTTATTGAGAAATAAATGCTATGTCATACCTTACTGTTGAAGTGATTCGTTTTGGGTATCTGACCGTTAGAAAGTTAAGCAGGCACAAAATATAACAAAGAACTAACTACCTGATAGACCAATAGGCCAATAGAATTATTCTCCTATTGAATATAATAAAAGACAAAGAAGTTCATTAAAAATAAAAATTAAACTACTCTAAAGAAAATAAAAAAACAAATAATAAATATTTAGACAATTAAGCGCACTCACAGATATTTTATATTAATTTTTGCCAAATATTTCGTCCGTTGCACGAATGGTAGCGTCCCGGCTTTTCAGCCGAAGGTCCCGGGTTCGAATCCCGGTCAGGCATGGCATTTTTCATACGCTACAAAGCAGTTTATGCTCGTTTTCTCAACAAAAAAAAATTGACTTAAGCATTTTTACCTTAACGTTAAAAACTAATAATATTTTCAAAATTAATATCGGTTTTTGAAGTTACGTGATGTCTAGTGAATTTTACTTACATTAATTAATTATGCATGAAATGAAAGAAGAACACAAAATAGTTTTTCGTATAACTATTCAATGTGAGCACCATTTGTCACACGGCTCATATTCAGCCGGTAGGAAAATTCATCCATACTTTAATCAGCAAGTTTGGAGTAATTTTTCTGACAGCTGCCTTCAATCCTGTGTCTCAAGTCAGTTAGGTTAGTTGGCAATGGTGGCACATACACTTGATCCTTTACAAACCCCCAAAGAAAAATATCTCACGGAATCAGATTGGGCAAAAGTGGAGCCATGGCAAACAAGCCCTGCTTGATTTCATCAAGAAAATATAAATATTATTATTATTATTATTATACACTAATAAAACGATAAAAATATCAACTAATTTTATTAAACAAGTAACTAATTGACTTTATAGTTGTTAGGGTAATATTATAGTTTCACTTAATAATTAAATTTGAGATGATGAAAATAATCAAAAACAACTGATTGAAAAGGTTTCGGGAGAAACAAGAATTTCTAAAATATATATCGGTTATTGCTTGGTTTATTTCCTCAGATTATTTCCTTGAATCATTGATAATTTACTGGAGAACAATAGCAGCGTACCAATGTCATACATTTGCAATCATCCGTTACATAAATCATTGTTTTCTATCTGTCCAATTGACGTGTCACTCTTAATATTTTAATTTATGATGTAAAGATCTTTACTTTTTCCCCCATTAATATTAGAAGTACCAATTTAAGAATTGGAAAGTATTTATTAAAGTAAATATAGCCCTTCAGAAATATTAAATTTTGATTACTTAAAATAATTTTTCTAATCAAACTAAAAATTTAATTATATATAAATTCATTCATTCACTTAAATTTCATATAATTTTCTGAACAGCTAAACATATTTTATTTTATAAGCGCCAATTTCTTAGTGTCACGTAAGGGCGATAACTGTATGTACTTTACCGCACAGGAAAAGTTTTGTTTCCACTGCTAATATGTTATGATTAGAATTAATGATTTACTTTAATCTTCACTACTTTATACCGCGTTGGTTTCCGTTTATTTGAAATCTTTTGATGTATTTCTATCTTAAATTTCAGGTAAAATTGTAAAATAATTCTTTCAAAATATTTTTTTTTTCATTTTTTCACATAAAAAATAATATCTTTAAAAATGACAAATGAAATTGTATTCATACAAAATAATTCTGTGCTTTACAAGCTCTTAAACGACTTCACCTACATGTAATAATAATAAAAATAAGAAAACATTCTCGACCAGTTTTAAAGATATTTTTATGTTAAAAGAGAGCAAGAAATTATCAGTCATTTTTTATTCTACAGCGTGTTTCTGTGCTCAATATCATTATGATTTATTATAATAAACCTTTTTTTTCAACCAGATTCTTCATTAGTGCTATAAAATTTGCAGTAAAATATAACTGGAATATAATGTAATTTGTTTAATATACAATAGCGATGGAACAAAATGCTGATTTTTTGGCTAATACTAAAAACGTAATGACAGTTTATGGTTTTAATTCGCCCACTCATAACCCTATATGTATACAATAATATTAGTAAACACACCCAACTAAATGTCCTTTCACTAAAAATACATCATCCCTACCTTCAGTCAATCAAGCATCAGCAGCCTAATAGAAATTCTACCAATAAAAATAAAATTTGACGGAAATACACATACGCTTTTGAATAACGACCAAGTTTTTTTTCCTAAGGTGATGGCTTAATTATCAAACCATTCGGGTGCTTTTTATATGAGGTCCTATAAGTGGGTTTGTGTTTGTTTTTATTCGTACTTAATTTATATTCTTTCAAGTGTGATTGAAAGAATATAAAAAGGTTGACTGTTTTCATAGAAAAAATATCGTTATTTTATGATAAAAATATATTTTTAAAACTAATTAAATAAATATAAAATACAAGTAAGTAAAATGATAATAAATTGATAGGTAGGTAATTAAAAAATTCCTGTTATTTTTGCTAAATATTTCACAGGTAACTGGGTGGATTACACGCCAATTATTGTAAAGGTCAATTTTATTTTTTATACGAAACTTTAAAAAATTATTTTAAGTATTTAAATTAATAAAATGAAATAATTAAAATTATTCCATTATTTTTATTTTTTTTTTATAATTCACTCAATTACGCTTTTCTTAGTAGAGACAAACGTATGATATTATAGCAGCAATTATTTTTTCAGCAAGGTCAAATTCTGAAGTCTTTTTAAGGAAGAATTTAATGAATACCTTAACAAACACATATCTAAAAAATGAGAGTTACTCTTCAGAAAACTGGATTCTTCATTACGCCTTGTCGAGTTTTAGTTGTAGATTAATTCGGCGACGGATTAACTTCTTTCTGCCAGACTTGATTATGGAGAGCAAAAATTCTTTTTGTCCTTGGGATCCCTCTTTACTACCTTTTTGTGTTTTTAACATTCAACCTCTGAATTATTAATGAAGTAAGAATTTGTTTTTATGTTATAATGTTTTACATATGTTGTTATTTCACTTTATATATATAATTAATTCAGACAGTTGGACAAAAAGACAAACATACAAGCACCCGCTATATATTTATATCAATCAAATACATATGTATGTGTGTGTATATATATATATTGTATATGAAAATCAGATGTATTTAAAAAAAATTCATCTCATCGACATAAGAATAATTTTTATGTAACAACTTATTATTTATATTAATTTATTATTAATTAATTATCAGAAAATTAAAATCTAGCAACATTTTTAAAATTTCAATCAAGACTTAACATTTCTTTTGATGTAAGAAATTATTTGAAATTAAAAAAAAATTTATAATAAAACAGGAAGTCATCGAATTTAATTAATTTATTTTTTAATACTAGGTTAAAATTCAAATTTTATATTCAGTAGGTAGTTTTGCTAGCTGAATAAAATTTAGGTTTCCTGCAATTTAATCTTATTTTATTTCTTCCCATAGTAACACGTTTTCACCCAATTACAGTTACTGAATGATAAATTTTTGTAGCGAATGAAAAAATGGCTTGCCTAACCGGGCTTTAAACCTAGACCATAATAAATTCACAAAGGATAAAATAATCAGTACAGAGTTTCATTTAAATACCGTAAAAATTTGTTTTGCTTTCTTTCATTTAGTCTTGGAAAACTGAATTAAATATTTTTACGTAATAAATGAAAAGTATGTAATAATAATAATAATAATTAAAAATGTTTTTCTAAAGCAATGAATAGATTTTCCCATTAATAAACTTCCATGTGGAAATATTTATCTGTATAGATTCAACCTAAATACGGATAATAAACTGCCTTTGCCTTATCTTTGAAAATAATGTCATAAAGATCATATTGCCATTATTTTTTTATTTTTATTTTTTTGTTATGGGTCTCGACTTTTACGTTCATTAGCCCTCGTCACATCTTTTAAAGTAGGGTTAAATCACCATCAGGTTCGTCATATGTAAGAGTGTAAAGGGTCCTTCTATTTTCTTTAAAAATACCAACCTAGACAAGACAGAATATTAAAAAAAAAAAATGAAAGCAATTACAGGGTGTAAAGAGTCACAGTATTAAAATAAAAAAAAATAAAATATCACAAAAATATAAATGAAAAAGAATGGCTTCTCAATACCAACATTAATATTATTATTAATATAAAAATACCAACATATTATTATTATTATTGTCGTTGTTATTGTTATTTTTCTTTTAAACCAGCAGATTTTTCCGAAAGGAAATTTATGTAAATGATTACCAGAAGTGATGTTAAAATATATTTTTTACAGTGTCCTTTAATGCTTGTGAAACATGAATCTATTGATATGTATGATAAGAAAAAAATATTATTAGTTTTTTATTAACCTCCAAGCTGAAATTTACGGTCGGAATATTATTATATAGTCCTAATTGATACATTGCAATCTGCTCAACTAGTGAAAAGTAAGCATTCCCCTATGCCCACTGAGATGAGGATGATGTATATGACGTTTAAATAAGGTTTAATTTTGTTCAGACTCAGGCCGATCATTCCTGAGATGTGTGGTTTATTGAACCTCAATCAACAAAATATACCGGTATTCACTGTTTAGTGTTCAAATCCTTATAAAAGTAGCTAACCTTTAATATAATTCGAACCACAAAAATTGACTTCAACTTCGAAAATCAGATATTAAACAAATTATACACAACGGAAACTTTACCACTAGGCCAGCCCGGCGGTCACATACGGAAATATGGTATGCGGGTTCTGCAGTGTAGGAGAAATGACATGCCTGAATGGGATTCAAACATACGACATTTCAGATTTAAAGGTGAGTCGCAACTCTTCTGCCAAGGAAGTCAGTAATATTATTACAGATGTTATATTTTTAATTAAAACGAAAATAAACATCAGTTAGTTCAGGGAGTATTTTATAATTTTGTAAAGTGTCTCCCGAATGAAATCGTCAGAAAAAAACGGGATATATATATCTTTTTCTCTCGCAATGAGATTATTATTACTATGTTATAATAGATAAGTAAATTATTTTTTTTTACTTCCTTGTATGAAGTAAAGAAAGTATAGTGAACGCAGAAAATCCCGGTTTTCTAATTTCAACAGAAATATCCATTTTGTCCATCACTGAATCCATTTTCAGTAGTTTCGGCGTGACGTCTCTACGTACTTATATATATATATATATATATATATATATATATATATATATATCTCATAACTCAAAAACGATTAGCCGTAGGATGTTGAAGTTTTGGATTTACGACTGTTGTAACATCTGGTTGTGCATCTCCCCTTTTGCAGTCAGCTGAACCAAAAGTGTCCCATAAAGCACAAAATCCAAAAGAAATTGGATTACTCACTTTTCCTTAACTACAATAATAAGCAATCTTTAAGAACTTTTCAACGATGTATCATAAGTGATACTTATTTTCCTTGATTCCAGAGTTAAAGCCAAATGAAATTTTAATCAATGAAATATTTGGATCTTAAAAGGGGAACACACATAGGTTGGAATCACACTTCTCCTTTTTTTAATTTTTTTTTACTTTAAACATATTGATTTATTGATAATTATTAACTTCTGATTGTAAAAAAAAATAATTCAATAATAACAACAAAAAAAATATGAAAAAATATCAGAAGTTATTGATGAAATAAAATTTTGTGCATTTTTCATTAAAAAAAAGTGTATATGTCATTTTAATAGACGTTCAAGAAAGTCATGCGGTGTCCACATCAATTTTTTATAATTATGGGAGTACAGTTTTGTTGTTTCAAAGGATTTTCCTAAAAGTAAAAAAATCTTTTTAAAACATTAATTATAAAGTTAAAAATGCAATTTCGATTTTTATCAAGGTTTTTTCATGCTGGATATACTCTTCTGGGTTTCTACTATGAATTTTCGCATAAAATATTCAACTCAGTGTATTATTCAGTTTGTCTTGGTTCTGATATATTCAAAATTTTTAGATTTTTAAAAGAAATCAGTCAAATCCGTACTTTAATACTGAGAGACATTTTTTTTCTATTCTGAGCACCTTGCTTCGACAAGGAAGATTTTAGAAGTTCATTATTTTTAAAAATTGTCTCATGTAATAACTATGTACTTATTAAATTAAAATTTGTGCCAAGTATGAAAGTTCCTTAATTTTTTATAGGTTTATTTAATGGTAAAATTTGGTAATAAGGACTTATTTTGGTAATAATGCTTTCAATATTCTTATTAATATTGTTATCTCGGTATTCTAATCATAAACGCATTTACTCAAATTTTTTTGTATGATACTATTGCAGACAATTTTTTTTAGAAGTATTTCTATTATATAATGAAAATTTTACAAAAGTAATGATTTTCAAAAAATCAACAAATTATTTTTCATAATAAAAAAATAAATAAATAAATATATTTACATTATTTATAAATTCTGACTATAAATAACTGTATATTTTAGAATATAAAACGATCAAGAATGCCTCCTCATTAAAAAAAAAAATCAACTTTATTACAGAGGTTCTTCTCAAAATGTAATGTCGACTTTTACTGGAATTTTTGTTTATTATTTTAAATTTTGCATAGTGTATTTTCTTATAACATTTGTGTAAATAACGAGCACATTACTTACTGTATTTGGATTGTTGTGGTATTTTAACAGATAATTACATAATTGCTTTAAGACGTATAAATTTAACAGCTAGTTAATAATAAATATTATGCGTGTTATTAAATATAATTTATTGAGGTAAAGTTATATCTACTAGAGAGTTTCAGTATAGCTGGTGCACTACTCTTCGCGATAAAAATTCAATAATTTTTTTATTAACTATTTATAAAATTTATACTTTTATTTCGTAACTATTGATAAATATAAATATAAAACATTGATGATATATAAAAATAAACACTGAACTTTTTAATATGTTATATAAGTAAGGATATAGTTTACAGTAAAAGTTTCCTGTACGTTATCGTGAAGAAATTTTTTCTTGTCCTGTTAACCCTATTAGGTACGATAGAAATAAAACATCGGTTAGTAAAGTTTTTCGTAATATTTAAAACATTAATCTTTTTTATAGAGGTTTTAGACAGATGATCTTTTAAAGAAATAACCTACGGCAAAAACACTCTTTACGGCTTTTTGTGTCGGTAATCTCATTCTAAACGCTCGTATATTTGTTAAACAAGCGTCGCAATCAGTTTAGTCCTTGGAAATGCCAAATGGAGACCACGATGCGGAACAATCGCGAGACAGTTAACCGCCGGCTTGTTTATTTTATTTTGCAGAATAATTCAGCTCCATTGAACCAAGTTGAAGTGAATGTGTGGATCGGAGTGAAGGGCTCACATGTGTCGGTGGTGTGGGCAGTGCATTATCTTCTGTATCAAAAGGTGCGCCTTGGATCCGACCTGCGGTTATTATCGGAATCTATGCATATACTACAAGGTGAACACTTCATACATGTCATGTCATATTGTGTGAGCTTGAAGTCAAGGGTGAAGGTTTATTGTATGGAACCAACATGTGTCGTGTTTCTCCTTGATTCTGATTTATATAATTATTATCAGACACAACACAGCACTAATTTTAATACGTAACAAATATTTGGAGCATTTTATTTATAATTGGTTTTGTTTTCATCGCGATAAAATTTGGACAAAAAAGAGACCGACCGCCGATAGGAGGCACAGATAAGAAATTAGACAAGAGGACTTTGTTGTAGAAAGTCAAATAAAAAGTTTAAATCACGATAGGCATACATCAGTACACAGCGTGAAGCACACGGCCACTATTAGATGCGCGCCAATGTATCGCTTCGAGCGCACCGTGGATCATCTCCCCTCTTTTTATGATCGAAGCTGTCAGACCCGCATTTTCAAAAAACACATCCTCTTTTCATAAATATACACAAACACTAACTGTATAAATATGTAATACAATATATATATATATATATATATATATATATATATATATTCAAATTCTAATAACTTGAATGAATCACATGATTTAATTCATAACGTAGCTAACAACGGTTCATTGCCTTTTCATTCTTTAGTTACGTAACATAGAATAATGATATCTATTGTAAGATGTGCTAGGTAAAATTTTAAAACATAATTTTTTTTCTCTGTAATTCCTATTTTATTAATTAATTTTTTTGTTCAGTCTAAAAGTCCAGTTATTATTCACTAATTGGTTTGTCTAAGCTCTGATTGAAATGAGCCAAGATATTTTCGATTATGGAATTTCATAAGATAACATCTCCAATTCTTCTGAACACACTATTTCAAGATAAATGATTTTTTAAATGATTAAAACACTAATAATTATTATAAATTCTAATAATTTAACGATATTAGTATGTTAATTAGTATAAATTGGTACATATTCTTCAAATTTATCGTTTAAAAAATATCTAAATTCATACTTTTTAGTTTATTATTAATTAAATTTCCAGACGCCTATGGCAAAAAAGAAGGAAAATAATGAAAAGAAAAATTCAATAAAATTATTGTTAATTAAACGAAAATGATAATAAACTAGGTATAACATACTAATATCGTTAAATTATTATAATCTACAATAATTATTAGTGTTTTAATAATTTTAAAAAACTCCAAAAATACTGAAAAACCTTCCATTACTGACCATCATTTCTAAATCATGTCAGTATCATTATAAACAAATAAAATAAACTGCTTCATTATTAAGAGATATACAATTATTTTAAGTGTATGTTTGGAGTGTCGCTTTATATGGAAGTGAAATTTGGACGATCGGAGTATCTGAGAAGAAAAGATTAGAAGCTTTTGAAATGTGGTGCTATAGGAGAATGTTAAAAATCAGATGGGTGGATAAAATGACAAATGAAGAGGTATTGCAGCAAATAGATGAAGAAAGAAGCATTTGGAAAAATATAGTTAAAAGAAGAGACAGACTTATAGGCCACATACTAAGGCATCCTGGAATAGTAGCTTTAATATTGGAAGGACAGGTAGAAGGGAAAAATTGTGTAGGCAGGCAACGTTTGGAATATGTAAAACAAATTTTTAGGGATGTAGGATGTAGAAGGTATACTGAAATGAAACGACTAGCACTAGATAGGGAATCTTGGAGAGCTGCATCAAACCAGTCAAATGACTGAAGACAAAAAAAACAAAAAAAAAACAATTATTTTGTAATAATATAAAAAGAATTTGGATGTCTATAATCCTTTTCCAGAACGAAAAATATTAAAAATTTGTTATTCACTACAAGAATAGTAACCAACATTGCTGATGCGGTTTTGAGTAATAAAATCAAGTGTTTAATCGTATTTAAGCACGTAGTTTTTCCTGTATTTTTTGGAGTTAATTATTTAAACGCTGTTGTAAAAAATTGTAATTTGTATTTATTCTAAGTTTTTAATTTATTTTTCTTAAAATAAATAATAATTTGCAAATTGGTTTCAAAACGAATTTAAGTTTAAATAATTTAGTACTATTTCTTGCTCATTATTAAAGTAAAATAATTCGTACTACTTTTTGCCAACTGATCACTGCCTCTGATGTCTAACCATCTGCATCGTAATTACAAAATGTTAATTTTTAAAAACACGATCATATTTTCATGTAAATGCAAAATATTTCAGTTTTAATGTTTTTAATTTTATAACTATTCAATACACTAATAATAATTTTTTTTTAAGGGGGGAAGTGAAAATGGATTTATGCACGGAGTGTCGGGCTCCCACTGATGGTATTATCCAATTACCATCAGCAGACTACCGACTAAAACCAGGACTCCCCTTTTTATCAGGACTCAACCCGGAACAGTTTACTTAATCCTCCTGTACTAGTATGAGAAAGCCTCTACCTAATTTTCAGGACTATCCAGGTCACCCTTTTTGGTCCTGAGTATGCTGCCGACGAATCGGGCCACACGCTTCCAGCTGCTCAGGTTACGGAGCATCAATGCAACCACGCTGTGGGAACTCAGTGCTCCGAGATCCGCTTCTAGTGCCCCTCGATCTGCCGTTCACCAAACGGCAGAAAAAACTATTTGAAAAAGGGTGTGTTCGGTGTCGTCCCGTAACCGGAGGAACAGAGGCAGTCAAAGGACGGGACTTTCCCTACGACAAGAAGATAAGCGCAGAAGTACCCGTGACCCGTTAAAAACCGGGTCACGTAGTACTCCAACTCTCCATGCCACCGCTCCGTCCACGTTCTGACCAGAGGGATAAACCTTGTGGTCCATCATCCTCTGGTCTCGTGATCCCAGGACTCTTGCCGTGCGAGTCCGTTGTTCCTTGAGGATGGTCTCCTGGTCTTCACCTGCCCTTCGCCACCTGTAGGTCTCCTGGCGCTCCTTTGCCAAAAAAGCAATGGGTATGACGCCAACGACCACCAGTACTGCAGGCTCCGAAACCGTCCGATACGCAGAAGCGACTCGCAAGGCCGCTGTGCGCTGCACTTGCGCGAGCCGCTCCCGGTTTATTTCAAATCTTAATGCCTGGGCTCGTACTTCCGCCCCGTATAACAGGACGGAATTCACCATGGACATCAGAGTCGTCGTCTGCTGGCTTTCGGAATAATAATAATAATAATATATTAACACATTAATTTATTTCACTTTCAAAAGACTTTTATTTCATAAGTTTCAAAAATGTTTGGCCTTACTTAATATAATTATTACAAACAACGGATTCTTTTTTCTTAAAACTTTCTGTACTCAAATTTTTTTTTTAAATTGTAATATATCATAACTTCTTCTTATCGTATGAATTGTAGGAAAATTCTTTTTGTGTTAATAATGCTATTTCAATAAATGTATTGTTTGCAAATATATTAAATATGTTTAATTGATTTTAAAAAAACTAATAAAAAGAGAAAAACATCCCAAGTTAAAATCAGAAAAATCCCTTTGAATGGATATTAGTTTTATTTGTACGTTTTTTTACAGAAGTATAGTTGTAAGGAAGACAAGATAGACTAAAATCTCTTTGAGTAATTACGTTAACACTAGACAAGAATGCTGTCAACTACACAGAAAGTATTCTTTAACATTAATCAGTTGAAATAATGAAGTTATAGTTTAAACATCTAGTTGTTTTGTAGTAAGGGAATCCTTAAAATTGCAATAAATATTTTATTTTAATTTTCAGTCCAATTAAAACCCCTAATTAAATTGTAACTGTACAGTACCTTCTATACTGTAACAATTTAGTACTTTTCTTCAGCGTTTGAGAATATACTAAAACCTTTTAAATTAGAAAATTTATATTAGGTTATATCTTTTTAAAATTAAAGAAAAAAATAATAAAATATTTTTTTTCAAGATAAAATAAATGAAATAATTTTTGTAAAGAAAAGTTGAACCTTTTTAAAATCTAACTTTAGTAAAACATTAACGAGTTATTAATTTTAACCATTACCAGGGTGAAATATTTGTGAAGGTTTAATTTTCATCTATAAATGAAAATAAAATTACAAATATTGTGAGCAGTCCTGTAAATTTTTTAAATCTAAAAATGTGTGAATAAAAACAAATAATTCCAACGTGAATGAAATTCCTAAATAGAAAACGCACAACAGTCTATTCAAATTACGACGCCAAGTATCGAATTTTTAATAGGTGCATATAGTTTTTAAGCTATATTTTAATTTTAAACATTCCACTTGAAAGATTAAAACTATAATGACGAGGTTTTAGCCAACGTTTGGTTTTTTACAATCACAGAAAGAAGTATTCTGTTTTTTAGTGTAACTTGAGTAAAATTTATTGTTGATATTTCTTTTGATCGAACTACTTATTTAATTTTTTTTTGCGTTTATTAATTCGTTGTATCTACTGGTAATAATTATTTCAAAATTCGTAATTTAAAAGTTCGTCTTTCTATGAACAGTTTTTAGCGGATTCTGAGTAACAATTGATTTCAAGAATATTTTAACATACTGAACATGACTTTCTTTGTATGTAAATAAAAATAGATATATCAAGTTAAATTTGTTTTGGTTATGAAGTTCTTAATGAATACACGTAATTCAATTTAGCTGTAAACTTGAAATAAACACATAGCTACATATTATTTTTATCAACGCTGATTTATGATATAAGAGAATAATTATTTTTATAATGAATGGCTTAAATATGGGTAACAAAATCTAATAATAATATTATAAATGTTAAAAAATTAATAATTTTTATGCATGTTTTGTAAAGAAAATTTATTATTTTAATATATAGAGCTTAGGTAATACTCATATTTTCATTGTTGGTGAAGGGGCTTTTAAATATTTCCGTTTCCTTGAGAATTAATTTTTTTACAACAAAATTACAATTAATTGTATTTATAATTTTGTTTGATAATGTACTTTTACTTCATTATTTTAATCACCGCACGACTTTATTTTATTTTTTTTATTTTTATTGTAAATTGGAAAAGTTATAAAAATCTCATTAATTTTTATCGTGTAGATATTGTAGGATAAATATTAACCACGTGACTTTTTAAAATAAATGACTCATTTTATTTTACGTTTTATTATTTTATTATTAAATAAATCATTTCATCATAATTTTTAATATCTTATAATGCAAAAAGAAGTCATCGTTTATATAGTATGAAAACAGGAACATGTGCTATGTACATTCATATACGTATACATACAAAAATGAAACAGTTTTAAATTTATACATTATGTAGTATATAGTTCAGTATAACGGTAACATTTTATGACGTAATAAAACATTTTTATAAGTTATTTTTTCTTACATTTAAGTAGCTTTATATAACAGAATTCTGATGTCAGTACCCATCGTTTTATATAAAACCGTACACCTGTCAGTGAATAACAAATCATATGTAACGATTAAGTTAATATTATTTTGAATAAATTTTTAAAATGTAGTATTGGTTTTACTTTTCCATTCTTGAAGGAATACAGTTGGTTTTATAAGTGGGGGTACATATTTAAAATTAATGAAAGCATCACTCCTTTGTACTAAGTTCGCTCAGAAGACCATTTGAAATCTAAAATATATACATGAAATTAGAAAATATCTGTAAACTGAATTCACAAGGATGTTAAATAGGCTCCTACATTGTTTAATTTTCTTTTATAATTCAAAAAAGTAATGCACAAGTAAGCCCGATTTATTTTTGGAAACGAAATTAATTTTTATTATGGAACAATTAATTATCAATTGTAAAATAACTGGAATATTTTTAATTTAAATACAAACAAAATTAAACTTTGAACAACTCGGAACCAATTTTCTCTTCGTCTATTATTTAAAAAAAAAAAGTATCGTAGAAAGTTTATTAATTACAACCGTTGATTTTTCCTTTTATCTTTACTCTTCATCAAACTTTTAAATATGAGTGTGATATCTGACATGTTTGACTCACGATTTTCGTAAAGAAAATAGGTAATTTTTTTTTATTTATAGACTTTGTAGTTAATCACACACAGATAATTTTCTTTGACACAGTTCATTATATAAGGCTTTTTTTAATAAATTATCGCCAAGATAAACAAAGTAACTACGTAAAACAAAAATTTATAATTAAAAATATCGTTTATTTGTTACCTATACGATTAATACTGGAAATAAGGATTGTATATCATTATGAAATAAAACTAATATCTACAGAAAATTGTTACTGCTAATGTTTTGCCATTGAAACAACAATATTTATCAGTTCCATAAAAAAAAGAATAAAACTGCATGTTTTTCAAGATATGAATGTAACAAGATTAAAAGGGTTAAAGAATGGAAGCCGTATAATGTACAGTTGAATGGATGATAAAAATTAACAATAAAAGAAAAAAGTAACAAGCTGTCGGTAAAGGTAAGAATTCCAGCATGATCTCTCGGACAAGCAATTTAGGATGCTTGTTGATCTTCTATTTCCTTTATAATGTCTTTCACATCCTGCAGTAAAATACCTATAATAAATGCTTTTACTTAACATGCACGTTTTATAGTTTTAATTCTAATATTACAGATATAAATGGCTAACGTTTAAACTTGCGATTAACGAATATTTCATCGCTATACTTTATACCGATAGAAAATTTCTCTGTCATTAACTATTCATTTCCTAAATTAATAAACAGTTTTTAAGTACTAATAAAGGATTAATTGAAAATAAGCTGTTTTTGTAACACGATATGTAATTTACTTCAGGCTTCTCAACACTACTTAAAACCTACGTATTAGAGACCTTAAAGTTTTCTGTTTACATAGATCATATAACTGTTCGATAAATCTTTTTTTAATTATTTTTAAGTTAAAACTGTGATAAATCGTTAATCAGCTCTGTTTAAATTTCTTATTTCTGTTTCGTAATTTCTTTATTCTTCTATGAACAGAAGAAGCAGGCTTTTATCTTTATTTATAATTTTTCATCGTTGTGTGTCCTTAGTTTCATTATGACGGATAACAAGAAATGTATCATACTACATTCTTGGCTACATTTCATCTCCTCTAATTTATCTTTATTTAACAATTATGTCACGTTTTGACTTAACGTTCTGAAAGATAAAATTATTTAAAATTTAATATATTTATTTAGTTTTTTCAAACGTTTTGTGTTTAGTTATATTTATCTGAATATACGATTATGAATTTTACTAATACTTCTATTTACAGTCCCACAATAATTAAAGTCATTAGTGACTTATCAGGGTAATGTAAATTTGCCGGTAAATGTATTCCCTTGAACAAACTCAGGCCGACTACTCCTGAGACATGTGATTTTTGAAGTGTAAATTGAAACTCAACCACTAAAGAACACCGGTATCCATGATCTGGCATTTAAATCCGAATAAAAGCAGCAACCTTTATTAGGATTTAAATCCCTAGAACTCTGGACTTCGAAATTAGCTGATTTAGAACGAGTTTACTATAAGACCAACCCGGCGGATTGGTTATGAATTTAAAATATTATATTATTTAATAAATCTATGTATCAGCTTATAAAAAGTTGTTTTAATTTTAAACTCCTTTAAAACATAATTTCAATTATTATGACCATCAGACTATTTTCTGTGGGATACCCTGAAGAACAGAGTATACGCCAACAAGCCATGAACAATTTATGCACGAAAGGAAGAAATCAGAAGGGAAATTGCAGCCATTCCAGTTAATACGTTCCACTACACCATTCTGCAGCTTAAAGACAGAGCCCAAGAATGTTCTCGTTGAAATGGTGGCCACTTGAAGGATGTGATTTACAAAACTTAGTAATGTGTGAAACTCTTGTATGTTACATATGAATTCACACAGTTTGCATTAAAACTTATGATAGCAACTCCAGATATTTGCATCTAAAATGTACTTCATGGTTATAGAACACCCTACATTAAACTAAAATATCTAATACTCTAATTATTACTTCCTTGTACCAAGTAAAATAAGTATTGTGATCGCGAAAAATTTCGGTTTTCCGATTACAACGGAAATATCCATTTTGACTAGTTTCGACGTGACGGCTGTACGTACGTACGTACGGTATGTACGTATTTATCTCGTATAACTCAAAACGATTAGTCATAGGAGGTTGAAATTTTGGATTTAGGACTGCTGTAACATCTAGTTGTGCACCTCCCCTTTTGATTGGAAGCCACTGAACTAAAAGGGTCCAAAAATCCCAAAATCCAAAAACATTTGAATTTTGGACTTTTTATTAACTGCAGTAATAAGCTGTGGACAGATTTTCAACGATATGTCATAAGTGGTATATTTTCATCGGTCCAGAGTTACAGCTAAATAAAATTTTAATTAATGAAATATTTGGATCTTATATGGAGAAGGCACATCGGTTGGATTTTATTAATATGTTATCAGAGGTTTTACCTCATCCTACAAATTACAATAAATCTTATTTTAAAAGATAATGTTTTTATATGAAACAATAACTTTGTAGAAAAATTATTATTTAGAGAACAATTATTAAACTAATAATATAAGAACTAATTTTTGCATAAATAAAAAATTTTAAAAACCAACAAAAAAACATTTCCTCATCATAGGTCCTTTCATCAAACTTTCTTCCTCCTTCTTCTTTCATGAAAAATTAAATAAACTTAGTGTGGTGGCATAACTTAATAAATCAACAACAGTTAAAAAGTGTATTCTGTAGTCGTTTTTCCGGTTAATTTTAAAATAATAGTAAGTAAAAAATGTATTTACTATTTAAAATGTATTGAAATTTTTAAATTAAGATTTTTTAAGTGTTTAAATCCTGATTTTAAATCAATTTTTATAATAAATGAATTTTTTTGCAGAGCAGTGTATAGCAGATCAGAGCAGTGATCTTTATCTGTAAAAAAATCTGCGATATTTTTTAATGTAAACTTTTTTATCACATTATAATATTATTCATTAATTTTTTTTTTTTGTTTCAAAAAAATTCAAATGAAATTTATTTTTCAAAGAATGACTATAATAATTGCTGTATTTCTATTAGAAAGTAATAAATAAATACTGGTAAATATTTATTTATAATGAAAAGTAGTTAACACTCAGCAGAAACTTAAGTTAGCTGTGAGGATTAAGGTCTTGATATTGTTTAATAAAGGATTGGATGATAGAATCAGTTGAATAGTTTGATCAAAACTGCAATCTCACGAGTCTTGACAGAGGCGTTTCCTCGTTTTGTTTAATGCATCTAACCACTATATACTTCTGTCTAAATTATACCTTAACCGTATTTGGTTATGGAGTAGTATTTTAACTTTTTTTAACTTGCAACATACTACTATAAAATGTTAACATTATTATTTTACTGCTTTCATTAATTGAACTTAAGACTCAGTCGTTTATTATAAAACATTAATTTATTATACCACACTTCATTACGTCTTCTTTTTTTAACGTTCTCAGATAATTAATTTGTAACAGCTTTTAATTCTGTGGATACTTTATTTTTAATAAAAATAATTATAGGCGATTATAAATGAACCCTTTTTTATAATAATTTCATTTTTAAATTACATGAGAGTATTTAAATATTTTAACTAATATCTATAGTAATTTTATGTCCAGATTTTATTCAAGTAAGTCTAACTAATTTGGGCACAATAATTAATTTTATACGTAGCTATGTTTGTAGGAAAAAACTAATTACAATGTTGTAAATTCTTGCCATAACATAAATATATATTTGCTGTGTACCATGCTGTATGAAAGACTTATTAAATTTTTGATTTTTAACTTCGTGTGATTAATCATAAAAAAATTTGTATTATATATAATTCCTAGAGTTGTATAAGTTCCATGAAACAAGCCTATTGGATGTTTTGAAGAATAAAATTAAAAGATTTTAAAAATACATAATTATATTTGTGTTATAATTATTTGATGAAGATAACTGCATACATAATCTAGAATTTTCCGGATTCATTCCAGCTTAAACTGCATTCTTCTAAAAGTATAATAGTTTTCATTACTTCTTTGCATATTATATTTCATTTTTAACAAATTTATATACAAATTCCTTTTTTTGTACCGTTAGAGTAAAATATTTCTTTTATTTTTAGCAGTGATGCAATATTAACCGAATTTATTTAATAAATAAATTTGATATAAAATATACATTTAAAAATCAAATTAAATTGCAAGTATATATTGAAAAATATACTTGTCAAAGATTTTGAAGAGTAACACACTTCAAGCTTTACAAAAAGCACAGTTTTAATAGTAAAATCTGTTTTTAAAATACTGAAGGAAAACTGAAAATTACGTTCATTAATAATTTTTTATATAAATCAACTTTACATCATATGTGAAACAGCCCACCCAGCTGGTCTAGTGGTTAATTTGTCGTCGCAAATCAGTTATTTAACAGCTGATTTTTTAAATCGAAAGGTGTGAGGTGTTTTACGTTTGGGTGAGAGAAATTTTATTTTTTCAACATCAATCAATTTTTCGTCCATAATTTAGATCCGAATAGTTTTTTGAAAAATTGTGTTTGTGACAATATGATACAGTCATTTATAGTAGTACAATGCATAAAATTTAAGTTAATATATAATAATACTTTTTCTTATACACGAAACAATTCTTATAGAATCTGAAAAAAAATTGATCCAATTTTCTGCTTAAATTTGTGTATGATTTAACGGAATATGTTTTAAATTAACTTCAAATAATCTAGTAATTTATCTTCAATTTTTTTTTAATACAGAATCTTTAAATTTGTATTTCCTAACAGTTCTTCTTGCTTGTTATGGAGTGGATAAAAATGGGCGTGCTAAACGTGGCGAGAACAAACGGTGGTCAAAGTGCTTGAGGTCGAATTGAGGTCATCGTTCGATCCTTAGTTGTAAACCGCAGGGTATTATTGATCGTTACTCCATATCACATCATATCGTATCATATCATATCGAGAAAATGATGTTCGATCTCCACGGAACGTAATCAATTTACTACCTGCAGGAACGCACGATAGATACAGTAAAGTATCACCCACTACCTGGTAAACCGAACCTCTTGCGCAAAGTATAGGTACACTGTAACTACTTGTAAGAACGTGTGGTAGTGTTTGGTGTCGGTTGAAACACCGACACTGATCTAACACCCCAGTAATGATATCATTATTATATATTTTTTGTTTTGTTTCGTTCTGGTGATAGGTTCTAAGGTGTTCTAAATGGTTGCATGGCGTTCTTTTATACTTTTCTCACCTTTTAGCTGACACGCAAAATCGTTTTGAATCAGTGAATTTCAACCATTATCTGCGCATACTTTGTTAACATTTGACATTCAAATATTAATATACGTTTGCATGATGGTTTCATGCAAATTAAAAAAAATAAAAGAAAAGTAAGTATATTATATCACATATTGTTTTGCGTATAAAAATTAAATTTATATTCGATTAAATTTTGAAATGAAAGATTGAATTTTATGAAAAATAACACGATAAACATAAAGTATAATTTTTAAAAATGTTAAATTCTTTTTATATTTCTCCATTGTTAAGAGTAAAGGTAACAATTATTACTTTACTAATATCATGGAAATGACCAGGCAGTTTATATTGTCTTGTTTCAGTAATAGTTCAGACTAGCAACAGAAACTTGAAAATTAATTTCAAAGTTTGCCCAATTAGCAAATTATTTTTTCTAGACATCCCAATTTCAGGTAAGCAAAGTATTGAAGATTTTAAATTTACAATATTTGAAAGAATAGAAATGAGAACAAAAAAATGTCTTATAGTTTGGTCATCGGTAAGAAAGAACTATCTTTTTTTAACCAATTCTGCCTTACACTGACAGCCATTTGGTTATTTTTTTTTTTTTTCATAAGGAATTGTAGAAGACCCTTTTTTGTGTGATAAATGACTCCGGAGATGTAGGTTTTGTAATTTATGGTGTTCTGAAGGAGTTTATTAAAAAACATTGTAATAGGACATACAAAATCTAATCTCTGTAATTAAATCAGGTACACAAATGTTTCGCGGTGTCTATACATATCCTCAGAACACAAATTTCTTATCAAAAACTTATTCCAAATTCGCTTTAAAAAACAAAGTCCACCAACTGAGCGCAAGCAAAGGAAACTACAATTGAATTAGTAAAATCGGTATTACTAACCCGGTTAACATATCACAGGTCAATTAATGTAGAGAAAATTATTTCACAAAATATTTAAAAATTTCAACTACAAAAAAAAACTGCTAACGTCGTAAAAAAAATTGTATGGTTCTTATAACTAATTTTATTAAATTTATTTCTGCTTTAAAGTATAAAAAATTGAAAATCATGAAAATTTAGATTAATTTTCTTTATTTAAGTGAGAAGAGGATGGTTTGTTTTCAATTCCTTTGAACTACTTTCAATATTACAAGAATCTTAGTAAATATTTCTCCAAATTTCACTGTACCGAGATAGCATTATGGATCCGAAAAAGGGTTACTTCATCCTTTCTCTGGTTTCCATTATAATTATATATTGATCACTGTGTAAAAAAAACAAATACATTTTTTTGGGGCGGGGATAAGGATAGCGATGATTTAAAAAAATTAAACTTTTTCTCTCACAAAAATTCCCCACTGAAATTTCACCAAAATATACCTTTTTTCAGACAAAGACAAAAATTTACTGTAAACTACCTCATTCTCTTTAATAGTATTAATACCTGATTTAATTAAGTCACTGCCCCAAATTTCACGATTATGCTTTCTCTCTTTCAGAGAGAAAATCATATACATACATACATACACGCACATACACACACACACACACACACACATATATATATATATATATATATATACAGTGAGAGATGGGTGTGAGAGAGGGGAGGGAGAGAGAGATTATATAATGAATTGCTATTTAAATATTCTCATGTAAAATAATAACATTTATTAGAGAACAAAAAATTCTCAATTTTTTACCATTTGATCCTATCAATTTAATTGAAGACTACTTTTTATTAATGTTTTTTTAATGAGAATTCACTAGCTTGTCAACACAGCGTTAGTACATCAAGTTTTTAAAATGTTATTCTACCTTTTTTCTGTAATTTTTTATTCTTTTAACATTAAAATATTAAAAGAATGTTATTATATTTTATAAATTGATGGATAGTAATTCTGAACCTTTCTCGTGCGGTTGGGAGAAAGGAAATGTTGAATCAAATTTTTTTAACTAAATTACTATAATCGTAAATATTTTTAAATAACAAATTACAGATTATATCTTAATTCACGTTTAAATTTATGTAGATTATTGTTAATTTAATTTCTTAATTGAATTATCCAGCATATATTTTATTTTTATCATTTTTATTTTATTAATGTGAATATAACTAAATAAATAGATAGGATAAATATGATCAATCGAACACAAAACCAATGTCAAGCCATAATCACAAGTGTAACAGTTGGCGATAAACCTTTAACAGCTACGCAAACTTAGGGTATTAGTTACTCACTATTTCCTTTTTTCTGAATAAGTAATTAGAAACATAGTAAGAATTTTTTTAAATAAGATAAAATTAACTAATACGCTGATATTTTTTTCATAACAAATATTAGGCTAATTTCGTTTAAAGTGTTTTTTTAAATAATCTAATATAAAATGAAGTAAATAATTACTTTAAAGAAATTAATTTGTATGGTTTTGTTTTATGTTTATGGAATTTCGTGAAACTAAAATACCACACACAAGATAAAGCATTAGTTAAATGAAAAAATGGATGAATTTTATCCGCATTTTTACTTTTACATTTCTTCTCATTAAAACTGTAGTAAAAGAAAAATATTAAAAGTGAAAATGGTAATTTATACTAACTCATACATATTTCTGTAATTTAAGTTTTTTCCTTAAATTTACATTATTTCTTTTCAAATAAAGGAATTATTCCATTTATTTTACTTTCTCATTCTAGTTTCATATTTTTTAAAATAATGTTTTTTTACATTCCTTATGGTTTAAATTTAGAATTGATACAAATTTGAAGCTATAAATATATTTACGTACGACTTCACAATAAATCTGATTGCAAATGCTGCACTTTCACATTTACTTTTTAAAGATAAGTTATTAAAATTCCTTAATTTTATTTCAAGTCATTTTTATTATTAAAAACCTTTTTAATAGTAACAATTATATAATTAAAGTAACTCTTCTTTCCTAATGTATGCATTTTAAATTGTTCTATTAGTAAACAATAATCGAATTCTCCACGACCCTATGAGACTAGGATGATATGCATGACAGGTAAATGAGGAGTAGTCTTGTGCAGACTCAGGCCGACCCTTTCAGAGACGTGTGGACCAGAGAATCTAAGTGAATCGGTATCCGCAGTCTAGTGTTCAACTGCTCTTGGAATTCAAACTCAGAATCTTCGGCTCCGAAAATCAGCTGTTAAACAACTGATTTGCGAACACCCCAGTTAACTACTAGATCAGTTGGGTGGGCTGTTGTAAAGTTTGAAAAAAAAAAGTCTTTTTCAGTTTCATAATGCTGAGTTTATACGATATCTAGTCTAAAATAAAAAACATCTAGACAATTTAATTCGTTAAAGATCATTCTACAATTAAGTATTTAATCGTGTTTGTATGTTAAATTTTCACCTTTAATATCTGTTATTTTTATGAAAAGAAATCACATGTCGACTCAGAAGATACAATAAAATATTTTGTATCAAGAAAGATATATAAATATTCTGAGTTCCTAATGTAACAAATTTGAAAAAGGGTATATTAGATTAGTAGAATTACAGGAAGTAGTTGGTTTGAGGTGAAGAAATAATAGCTAAATATTTACCTAGAGACTTCAGAAAATATTCTTTAAAATCATAATAGTTTCATATAATAAATTTAAAGACTACAATAATAGCTGACATAGCGAGAAGTATAGTTTCCACCAACTTCTCTCAAGGTCATGATAAAGAAAATCGTAATTTCGTTCTCATTTAATCCATACTTCCAGTCATCTTTCAGTTAGATTAGTTTACTTTATAATTTATTCTAATAAAGAACAAGTTTTCCAGCTTAAAATCCTATTGCAATGAGGAAGTATTTATGAAAAAAAGTGTTTAGAAATGAAAAATAAATATTTAAAAAATAATGAGTAAAATAAAATAAATTTTATTTTAAAATGTTTACCCTTCTATAATAAAAATATTATATAATTCTACGCTGTTAGCATTTTATAATAATGTTCTTTAAAACGAACTTAAGATTTTAGCAAAATTTCTTTTATGAGAATTTGTCCTAAATTCAGAGTATAGTAGTTCTAATAATATATGTTTCTGTAAACTCCTATTCCATCTGATGAATTTTTTTTTGCTCAATCACAATTATAATTACAATCGGCTCTCCTGCGGAGCCATAAGTAAGTTTCCTGACAAAAGCACGTGATAAGAAGGTCCTTAAGGAACCCCCAGAAAAAAATATTACACAATAAACAGTTGTAAGCAAACTTAGAGTCAAATATGAAATTTCAAGCTCAGTCATAAATCACAAACCAATAATTTCAGCACCATATAGTCCTCAAAACAAACATTAATAACAAATAAAAAAGAAAAAGAAAGAGAAGTAACAAGAAATTAGATACGACACCACTAAACTTGACGGTGTTCGATTCCAGGGACTGTTACGCTGACCCTAAGTCGAGTACATGGGTTCGTTTCAACCGTCGGACGTCTCTGCTGTTATCGACTAGATTAATTGCAAACTGGTTTACATGATTCTCAAGCGTCTGCAGGTATTTGACATTGCGCTGTCGTACAATCTCAAGAACCGATGGGAGCTCCAGATAATTCTGAATCTCATCATTTCGCGTACCATGGAGCTTCGGCAATTACCCACGCTACTTTGTTCTGAAATCGTTGTATAATTTCCACGTTACTAGTACTAGCCGTTCCCCATAAGTCCACACCGTACGTCCAGATTGGGCGCAGGATAGTCTTGTAACTTAAGATCTTGTTTGATAACGTGAGGCCTGAGTTCCTCCGAAGCAGCCAATGAAATTCCTTGTACCTTGCGTTTAACTGTTTCCTCTTCATCCTCACGTGACACTTCCAGGTCAAACGCCGATCAAGGCGAAGTCCCAGATACCGTCTGATGAATGAAAATAGAAAATTTTTCCGAAGGATTCTAATTTTTTTCGGCCTAGTTGAACATAAACAGAATGTTGCCAGCCTTTGTAAACAATACACAAATTCCATCCAAAATCAGATGCTGCTAAATAATTTGGATTTTATTATGTTTACAATTTATCAGGAAGGCATGCATGTAGAACAAAAACGGAAGTAAATATTTCTTAGTATTAGAACCTTTTTTACATATTCAAAAAAAAGGATTTAAAAATTCACATGATCTATCAATGGATTAAATTATTTAATATCCTTGTAAGTTTTAATGTCTTAAAAGTAAAATTAAATTCTTAAAAGTAACTCATCCTATCAAAGATATTAAATAAAATTATTTAAAATAAGACTTACTTTTAAGTACATGGAAATGTAATTCTAGACCAAACTACAATAAATTTCATCGTGAAAAGTGCTCCAAATAGCGCTATTAAAGGCGTTTATATTGAAATGGTTAGTAAACTTCCTTCATTAAATATTATATTAAAGAGCGTTATCATGTTTTTTTCCTTTCATTTAATACTTTTTGATTTTACTATTATTTAAACATTTATTTTAATAAAAATTAATATGCTATCAAATTTTTTTTCCATTTTACATTTGCTCATGATTTTTATGTATTTAAAGATTGCTTGTTAATACATTTATATGTGAGTAAATTTTTTGAGAAAAGGTTTGTGGACGACCATTTAAAAAACTATTTATAGATAGTTTTTATTGATGAAGACGATGTTGATGATGACGGTGAACGAACTAATTGAATTTAATGACAGCATTATTAATTTAAATAACTGAACCCTAACGATGCCTAGATATATTTCAAAGAATCTATATAGTGCAGTTTGCGGTAATAGGATAAATTTGCGAGATATCCGTGAAGCAGTAGTTAAATTTGTGAGTACATTTGTCTACTAATTCAATTTCGACTTATACGGTGAATCTCAATTTAATACTCCTAAACACCTTTGTAAATAACGGTCGATCTATACGAAGGAAATTACGTTACATAAAACGAGTTACGCAGGTTATTTAAACTCGACCAGCCAAATATATTATTTATTAACTTATATAAAACATTTTTTTTTACCTGTACCTTCCTCCATTATTTATTAAATAATCACTTTTTATTTACTTTAAAAAAATACAGTATTGTAGCAATTCTCTGGTTTGTTCAAGCTCCTATACGTTTTTATATTGCATTTTTCTTTAAAAAAATGCTATTTTCTTATTAAAGAAGTTTTCTTCTTAGTTTATAAAATAATAGAAATAAAACGTAAATTTTACGATTTTCGAATCTAAAATAAACATATATTCTGATTTTATGGAAATATTAATGATATATAAATATATATATATATGTTAAAATTATTCTTAAATTATCCTATTTTTCTTTTAAATAATTTCAAAGAAATAAAAATTCTTTTTTTTTTCTGATTAATACTAAAAGTTTAATAATGGAATATATAACAAGATATGTCAATGCGAGATGATTATACTTCCTGAAATTAAATGCTTAACGATTTAAAAATGAATTTCGTTGGTTGTCATACAACAGAAGAACATTTTGCGCATCTAAACATCAGATAAAAACGGTACTGAGCCAATCGAAGTAGTTATGAAACCGAAAGCGAGAAACGCGGTTCCGCGTGCGTGGCTAATCGCATTAACGGATGGAACGTCCATTACATAATTGTATTGCAGATAACATTCGCTTCCATTCTACCAAAATTTTCTCTCTCCGTATAATGTAATAACTAACGCTATTTTGTTCCTGGTATCTCGTATGTAGTATTCTCTACATAGAACTAAATTCTACTTCGGATGTTTATTAAATTATTCTTAATAATCTATTATTGTATTATAAAAATAGACTTTTATAAATCTAAAAACAAAAATTTAGTCCTCGTATAATCTAAAATAGAATAATATGACAACGATCTTATATACTACTTCCATATCCTTATATATATATATATATATATATATATATATCTACGTGTATATGAATCATATAAAAACAATGGGGTTATGTGTAATTGCATGATTTATTACGTTTAAACGACAATAAAATTACATGAAATTGAAATAAAATTCTCAATAGGAAATAATGTAACAATACGAAAATATTAATAAAGTAGAGCAAATATTTAAAACGAGCAGATATAAGAACATCCTCTCTTTGAAAACATATAGACGTTCATCAGTAAAATGTGAAAACTTCGCTTGAGAATAACAGCGTTACAAAAAAAAATTAGATTTTTCTCTATCTTCAATGTACGATTCCGAAATCTCAGGACTGTAATATTTGGGTTTTCATCTTGAACGACAACTTACTTGGACGAAACGTATCAACTCTAAGCGAAAACAGTTGGATCTCAAGTTTAAAAACATATACTGGCTGATAGGACATAGATATCGTTTTTCAGTAGAACGTAAATTATAGATTTATAAATCAGTTTTGTAGCCTGTTTGGACTTACGGACTTGAATTGTGAGGTACAGCATGCAACTTCAGTATCGAAATATTTCAACGCTACCAGAGAAAAACATTGTGAAAAATGCTAAACATACACTGGTACATAAGCAATAGCCTCATATATAATTGTCTTAAGTTGCGTACCGTTCGGCAGGAAATCTAACTGGTCAGCCTGCGGCATCAAAACGGACTGGCACCCGAATTATTTGGAAGTCAATTTATTGCATAACACGATCAATGATTTTTCAAAATTGCTGTGGGACTATATTTTTGGTTTGCCTAATCGTTTCAGTTAGGTTACCTAATGGTCTGGCTGTACGTAGTGCTTCTATTTAATTTCTTTCATTTCGTTGTTATCGTTAAGTCACCAGCCGTTTGGTCTGTGACTACTTAATGTTAGTTAAAATATAGATCTTATTTAATTATTGTTCAATTATCTTGCTGAACAGATTGTAAAGTTGTTGTATTGTTACAATAAAAAAACATTCTTTATCGCTCGCTATACGGACGATATCTTTTTGGTGTTATTTATTTTGTAAATATTTAATTCAAAATTAATTAAATGTCAGAATTTTTTTAATCTCTTATCACAAAGTATGTATTAGTTTACATTCAAAATATATTATAATCAAATTACTTATATTAATTTTTCTTCGTTTTGATGTTTTTTTTTGTTTTTTTTAGGATACCATATCCACTTGCTTTTAAGATAATTATCGATTTGTTTAATTTTTTCTCATCATGAGTTTACTGTTAAATAAAAAATTGTAGATAAATTTTTTTGTGATTTCCGCTGTGAGCTTTTTAATAAAAATTTTCATTGAAAAACATAGTTGAACTTGATTAAAATAATTTAAGAAATATTAGTCGACTTAAAACGTGTATTTATGATAATAAAAGTAGACCTTTCTGGTGAATTGGTAACGACTCATCTGTAACTTCTGAAATCAAATCAATAATCATAAATGCTGAAGCTTTATGCTTTAGTTATAAATAAGCCATCTGGTTATAAATACTAGGTTCTTTTAGGAAATTCCTCTCAATAAACCTTAACATTGTGTAGAGTAGAATACAAATAATTTAACTTAACTTTTTAGGCAAACCAATTCTAGGAAAAATATATATATGATGTTAATAATATTAATCAATAATAAATTCACCGTGATTTTTTTATTTATTAAAATAGAAAAAGAAATACTGTTTACTTTAATAATATTTTTGGAAGTAAATACTGGTTTTCTCGGAATAATAATAACATTGGAACATAAATTTTGAATAATGTAAAAAAATAGAATCCTGATCAAGATTTTAACAACTAACTTTTTCTGAAGAGAAGGTGGAAATGCTACCACAGTAATCCGACTCTTTTGTTAGTTTTGAATTGATCCCCATTATAACAACTTGTAGAAAACAATTGTCCTCGACTGGTGCTCTTAATTTCTATACAATGTCATTATTTTCTACACAAGTTTTTTTTAGCTTTTTTATAAAAATATATAGTCCCATTTTAATATTACTATATATATTTACGTAACTATTTAGTTACATAAAGTGATAAATATTTGAGATAATTAAATTTAAAAAAAAATCAGTGCCATTTTTCTTAGAATGATAAATTAAAACCAATCAATTATTATAAAATATCACACCAATATTTATTTTTTTTTGAGTAATAAATAATTTACTAAATTATTATTTTGTAAAACTATTTTCTGCTATAATAAAGTTAGCTATTTCATTTCCCTATATATTAAATATATATATCTGTATCATTAATTAAATATTATATTCTGTTTAAAAAAAAACTAAACTGAGCTGAAAGTAAGAAAGCTGTTCGACCTACTCGAGGCATTGAAGTCATCATTAATCTTAACATATACTGTGACTGTAACTGTTCCATATTAAGTATGGCTTCCTACATTTTAAATCATAAAGGTAGAGCTGTTGTTATAATAATCTAAACTCATACACTACATACTTAAACGAACTAACATTGGTAATATTCTAAATAAAAGTTGTTTATTAGCCAAAGTGAAACATTTCACTCAGCTACTATCCTATTATGACATTTGCTTTCTAATAAAAAACCTGTTTATTATTACCTTTTTTGTATTATAATTATTTCACTACTACTAATTATTAAAAAAAAAAAATTATATATATATTTTTTTGTTGTGCATAAACATGTTATTATTTTTTATTAGAGTGACTAGATTTTTTATTTATTTATTATTTAATAACCACTTGTTATTATTTTTTAAACTATTTAAATCTAAAACCATATTGCTAAATGTTTTAATTATTACATTAATTAATTTTAGAACACTTATCACAAGAAACACCTATCTTTAGCTTAAAATTATTTTTGAAATGTTTTATCCAACCTCTATTTTCATTTGCAGCTATTTTAAGACATCATCATCGGTTAATAATATATTTCTATATGGAAATAGAATAATAGAAAAGTTTTCGTTATCTAAAGTAGTTTAAAAAAAAAAAACGATTATCAAAAAAGAATTTATGTTAATTAGAAAACGCCAACGCCATGAAAATATCTTATATATATATGGACAGACAACGATGATTAAGAGCTGAACACCGACAACGTTCTTGACGGTCCAGTGAATTTTTGAACAAAAAAAATATATATTGTTTTCGTCTAATAATGGAAAATTAAAAAAAAAAAAACCCGTGTGTATAAATATCTATCTAATCAACTATACCTTGTAATTGCTTGTTCATAAAAGGTTTTAAATGTAAGATTATAATTCCAGCAGAAGTTTTTTTTAGGTTAATATAGATTGTATGTAAATTAAAAAACAAACATCACAGTAAAGCGAAAAATTTGAATATTAAATAAAAAATTATAAACATATATATTTCTTTAACCAAAATATTAAGTGGTTCTACTGTAAAAAAAAAAAAAAAAATTCATTTTGCAACCTGGCAATATTGCTTACTTAAAATATTGAATCATTTTACTTATCATGTCGTAAGTAAAGCAAATAGACATTTGATGTTTTTTAAATTGATTCTCTTAAGTTCAAGGGGAAATATGTGCATCTTCTCTCATTAAAATGTCATAGTTACACAAGATTTTTAACATTTACGACTGAAATGGCTATTTCTTCATATTAAAACAGTAGACAACGTCAGTTATCTTTACAAAATTACATTATATAGGTGTAATATAGTATCATACAAGAGGGCATGTTGTGCAATGTGAAATTAATTTAACATTATTTTAGGTAACTGAAGACAAAGATTACCACTTAAGGTTTTCTTCTTCTTCATATATATATGCAATATATGTATATACACTGTATAAATTATGATAGTGGTATAAGTTGTAAAAATAACAAAATCTTACTATTTATGTATCGTTCTGTATAATCATAAAACAATAAATTAAATTACGTATTTGTCGACAATACTTAAAATATATTTATTTAATTGTAATGAATAAATATATAATTTCAAATATATTAGTAAAATACTATCCTGATCCCCGCATGGGAAGACACCCTCCGACACCCCCTCCGTTCTAAGCCATTATGGGATTTACTGGAGGTCATCTTTGAAACCTCTTCTTTTGACATATTGCATCCCAGTTCGCCTCGGCCAGAACGTCATCGATGCGAATACCACGAGTGACATTTTCATTTTGAAAACAAATCTCACCGAGTCTTAAGTAAGACTGAAAGGACCTAACTAAACAAAAGAATTGAAACTACCTACCCGCAGAAGATAAAAGTGAGTTCAACACACAACTCGAAACATAAAATCATTGCACGGAAAACAACATGTAAAATACTATGCAAGCAGTTATTGAAATAAAACGGAAATTAGATTATATTTGAAAATTATTTTAAAAAAATATTTCCTTAAACTTAAAAACAGATAGCCAGTTTGATTGTTATCGCCACTACCGAGGAAAAATACATATAAGAAAATAAGCAAATAATCTTAATATAAAATATTTTTATAAAATATTTGACAAATCTAGTTTTCCAATTTATATAATTTACAATCAGTTTATTTAAATAATGTTGTTTCTTTTTTTATTATGAAAGAGCGGGCATCAAAAACTATGGTCATTAGACCGGCGAAAATTAGTATCGTATGAAAAAATGCCATGAGTCACCGGGATTCGATCCCGGTATCTGAGTCGAAAAAGAATTTTAAGTTTAAATTAAAAGGCATTATTAGTACTAGTATTTATAGAATAAATTTTATAAATATTTAATAATAAAAAACATTAAACCTTCCATGTTATAGATAAAATTAAACCGACTACTGATGGACTTCGAAGAGATTCTTTCTCAATAATCTATATTATTTAAATATATACAAATAAAATCACATAAAAAATGCATAATTCGGTTTAATCTTAGAAGAAATGAGGGGAAAAATACTAACAATACTGAAAGGAATTTAAAAATTAAATGTTTTAATTTAATAAACGTGTTTTATTCTGTACAACAAAATGTTACCGTTAATGAAGGTATAATCAAAATCGTTTGATGCTAAAAAATAAATAATTACTTTGTAAAATAATTTATCATTTATTTTGTTTTTAATAAAAATACATCGTTAGTTTCCCATTTCGTATTTAAACATAGCTCAACAGTACTTATCCAGTTGTTTAACGATAAAAAATGTGATTTTCAGAAAATGTTTTATGTATTCTGTATTTTTTTTTTGAGAGATATCAAACCCAATGGACCATATAAAAAAAAAATACTTTGTTTCTGTTAAAAATCATTATGTATTTCTATATATATATTTTTTTCTTTATTTCTTTAACAATAATAATACTATTAAATATAAGCAATAAAAAAGGATATTTCTTATTTTCAATTCAGGTAATAAAAAACACTATGCTAATTACCATAACATGACAGAATGTATTTTCAATGCTGAGTTGTAATAATTTATAAAGATTTGGAGACATTTTTTGATGTAAGTATACAACACCATTACGTTATCTTTTATTTAGTTTTGTTTGTTTTTTTTATTCTTTTTTTAAGTAATTCGTGACAATAAATAATGAAGTTCGAAGTAGGAGTTCCGAATTTGGAAGTTGTATTTCTATATTTATGCATGAGAGCCTGTTCTAAATTTTTTTCTCTCAAGGGGGTGGGAGATGTGAGTGATATCTTGGAGGTGCGAAGTGTAACACGAGGACGTAGATATACCTAGAAGTGGCAGCAGCAGAGCACCGGCTGTCAATGCCGCGAGGTGGCCTTCGAGCTCACTCGTCTTCGCCTCCAACAGTTGATCTCGTTCGTCGCAAACCAAGGTCGTCAAGTCCCCTCGTCCCTCCTGATTTCCCACTGTTTTGATCTGGAATCGGCCTTTTAATTATTCCACCTAACATGGCATCATTGTTATTATGACGGGGGAAATTCAATCATAAAGAATGAATCTTCATTAACAAAATTCTTAAACTAATATTATAAATGTTTGTTGGACTTATACTGTATTAGGTTGTAAAAAAACAGACTACGCAGTTGCTCGGTTAGGAATATAATAAGACAAAAATAAATATTAACTCATTTCTTTGGTGAAGTTTTGTCGAGTTACATAAAATTGAAATCGGACGGTTTATACATCTTTTAAATTTATTATTTTCAGTGTGTAATTACAGATACTACTTTTTATGAAATTTCTTAATATTGCAGGAAGATAATTTTTTCTGTTGAATATTTAAAAAAATGATCGGTGAAAAACCTATTACTGAATAGATGGTGTTTTAGAAAATGTAAAGGAGAAAAATTCTACAATAATATTTCATATTATGAAACAAATTATATAATTAGAATGCTATAGGCATAATAAATAGAAACTATTTTTAAAACATTGACTCATTAATTATAAAATTGTAATCTAAAAAATTTTTCCCATCTAATATTTCTATATTTTATGTTATAGATAACTTCCACAAGAATATAATAGTTTTAAAAAAATATTTACGCAAAATAAAATCAAATCAAGCATTACATTTAAGGAAATTATATAATCCCATACACTTTCTAAGTAGTTACTCTTTTTGATGACATGTAATCTTCACAATTTTATCAATGACTAGTATGATTTTAACTTAAATACATATTTTTTTAAGATGACACATCATGTAAGAAATGTATATATGTTATTTTTTCAGTAAATATTACCTGAATATCTTTTTTTGTAAAGATGACAACATTCAATGGTGAAAGTAGAATAAGATTTTAGGTTTCACGTCTGATATTTTTAAATACTTTTAAATGGCAATTGCTAGTCAGCAGCTTTACTTTTTATCCCCTAGTGTGATAAAAAAAAAAACATTACGGTTACATCTTTCTTGTACGACTTTGACTACATTAGTTAAGTTTATTCTGCCGTATTAGTTATACAGATTGATTCTGTAACATCACGTGAGTAGTAAAAGTTTATTGCACGGTATATTGTTTTTAGGTATTTTCTTTCTTTTTGTAATTATTTTACCGGTAAGTTTACTTTAAAAATAATTACCTTCTTTTCTAACTGTAAGATATGATTTATTATACTCAGAAATCTGATGATGAATTGTTTTTAAAAGCTTTAAGAAGATTAAATTAAAATTCGGTTTAATACATTTTTTTTTTAGTTAAATATTTTTAAACATTTTATTATAATAAATAATCACGTAATTTTAAAAATTACATAATTGTTTAGAGGCATTAACTTATTTTTAAAAATACCTGTTTAATATCTATCATCACAGAGATCATTTGTAACATAACTGTTGAATTCGTACAAGACATAATAAATATATGCTTAAAATATTTTTATTATTATATTTTAGAAATATAAATAAAAAGTCTTCTTTTTGCTCTCAGGTTTATATAATAGAATGGATTTATTTTAACGTAAATAAATAGCGTTAAAGAAAATTTTGTAATTGGAAAAATTACTGTATTGATAAAAATATTCTGAATAATAAATGCATATTATTAAACAAGCTTTAAAAACAATCTTAAATAACTTTATTTTAATTAATATGCAATAATATAATTATCATTTCTTTAATAATAGGCTATAGAAAATAATAGTATTTAATAAGGATGTTCTTTAGTAAGTTTGTGATGAGGTGACGGGGAAATTATAACAAACCAGATTTTTACTCTGTGGCTCTTCAAACGAAAAGAATAATAAAATCAATTAATGTTATTACAATGCCCGATTATTGTTAGTTTCGTTCAAATTTATTCAGTAAGGACCGCAGTGTATATTAATTTACAGTAATGCGTTCGAAACTTTGGTGTGCTTGGTGTAGTCCACAGCGAAGGCCGTAGTAACACGGGCCAAGCATCAATATACGCATATCTATTTAATACCGCATATACCGTTATCAGAGAGAGAAGAACTTCATCAATGCACAGATAATATTTTACTCTTATATCTTATTTTATTTAATAATTATTATGTATTTATACAAATCAAAATTTTGGATGTAATAGAATATTATTTAATACTATAGCTGTTTCGCTAATAACATATATGTAAATAACAGACTCATTAAACAAATTATTACAGATTAATAATACTGGTTATGTGTTCCTCTGATTAGTTTACATAATATATTTTTTTCCAAATATTAGTAAAAAAAAAAATGTTGTTTATAACGGAAACTGAAGTCGCTGTCGAAGGATTACTTCATTTCAACTGTGGTACAGGTTTTGTTTGAATTAAAAAATAAAATACGATAAATCGGTCAATGTTATTTTCAATGATTTTGATAGAGTAAAAGAAGAAAAAATCGAAGAGAAAAAAACAAAGACTGTTGCAAGAAGAGTGACCGCAGCTGTAGACGTGCGGGACGACCTAATTCTTTGAGACGCCCGGAAAGGCAAACCACTGGACGGCGTGCCGCGTCTGAAGAGCAGCCTTGATGGACCCCGCCCGACGCCCACACCCCGGTTTGGCATCTCGCTTCTCGTTCCTCGCTCTAGCTACGATCCTAATTGCGACAATCGGCCGCACTAGTTTATTACTGCAGTTATATTACCACAATAATACAACTACTACCACTACTAGTACCGACTAAAAAACTGAGAAAGTATCTGGTTACTAACGATAATAATATTGATGCATTTTTAACGAAACCACTACTTCTTAATACTCGTTAGACGGCCGCAGTTGAAAACCAAATTCTACATTCATTTTCATCTTTTTAAATTACATATTATTCACTTTTACATATGGTACAGCAACTTATTTCTTATGTATTGCGAAATATTAAAACATTAATATTACTCTTTTATCTTGTGTGTAATTTAAAAACGCAAAACGCAATTACTAATTCTAAAATTATAGTTTAAAATTTAATTTTTTTTTTCTAGCTTTTGCAAAAATTAAAAACTGCAAACTTTTTTCTCATACAAATTAATAAAAAAATTAATTAAATACATAAAAATCTACAGTTACACTTTATAAATATAATTTATCAGCTTCATACTTTTTTTTAATAATGAATTTAACCGCGTAAAGATGTTTAAAAATTTGATATTATATTTTTTCATAAATTTACAGATGAAAAATTTTCATGTATTTATAATATTATTGTTTGAAGAATTACACAAAAATGAGAGTTTTAGAAATATGAACAGTTTGTATTATAGACTGGTCACACTGATAAACGGCTCTTGATAACCTTGTGTATTTTACATTTGTGTTTAACATGCTGACCCTTTCTTTTTCCTGTTTAGCCTCCGGGAATTACCGTCAGGTATTACTTCAGAGGATGAATGAGGATGATATGTTCATACATATCATCGACTATTACACATGAGTGTATGTTCATACACTCATGTGTAAATGAAGTGTAGTCTCGTACAGTCTCAGGTTGACCATTTCTGAGATGTGTGGTTAATTGAAACCCAACCACCAAAATCACCCACGATCTACCATTCAAATCCGTATATAAGTAACTGCCTTTACTAGGACTTGAACGCTGGATCTCTCGACTTCCAAATCAGCTGATTTGCGAAGACGGGTTCACCACTAGATCAACCCAATTGGTTAATATGCTGACTCTATCTGATGAAATGCTCACGGTTATAGTTTGATAGTTATTTTTTTAATAAATATTTTCACATTATTTTATTTTAAAATGTATTATATGAAGTATAATATAATAATTTCTTATTTTTTTTGGGTGGGAAGTGGGAATGCAATTTACGCACAGCGTGCCGGGCTCCTGCTGGCGGCAGAATACCGGCAAAAACCTTTCTAACAGGATTCGACCCGGAACCGTTTTACATATTACTTCAGGCCGAGATCTCTTATCCTAGCATGAGAAGGCCTAGCTTTCACGTGGCTCAAACGATGCAGATCGCACTTCTTGGGACTGAGGATGTCCCAGATGAATCGGACCACATTCTCTCAGCTACTCAGATCTCGGAGCATTACCGCAACGACAATGTTAAGGATCAGTGCACCGAGATCCTTTTCTAGTGTCCCTCAATCTGCCAAATTATAATATTATATAATATTTCATTATAAATATATAATACGACGTTACCAAGCCGTAAATGTCTTGGAATAATTAGAACAAACTGTATACTAAAAAAACAGAAGTGATTTTTTGTTCGAACGTTACATAAAAATGTTAAAACTGTTTAATAAAATACATATTTCATAAGACGAAAAGTTTTGTACATCAGAATAGATATAATAACAATTAAGTCTATTGATAACAGTGCATTACTATATAATTTATAACGAAAGGTTCAACAAATTAGAATCATAATATAAATTGTTATAAGTTTTGCCTTTATTTGATTTAAATGTACAAAATTTTAAATCAGTACAATCTATGTTCAATGGAAACAATTATCCGAAAATTTCTGTTACGTGAAAAATGGAAAGTTAATTTTAATTTCTTATTTTGTTGAATGTTTGTAGTCAGCTGTTATATTTGGATTCGGTTGTTATTTACCGATTTGAAAATATATACGTTGAATTATTATAAATATTATTAGGGGTTTAATTGATGTTCCTCTAACAGTGATACAGTATTTAACAGATTAATATATTATTCAATAAAATTAAAATATACTATTAAGGAAACAAATAGAGCAAATTAATTACATTTGTTAAGGAATTATTATTAAAAAAAAAAAAATAATAATGCCAGTATAAATCTATATGGACTTACAAGAGCATTTTAATGTAACAAAAGCATAATAAATAACGTTTTTTTAACAATATTGTTGATGGATAATTAAGTAATTACTTAAGTTTGCTTGTTAACATATTGACTCTTTATTACATAAGACTTAAAACTATTCTAAAATAAAACGAGCAGGCAATTTTCTTATACATCTGCCAAAAATTACTATGCAGCCCTTGCATTTATTGTTTCATAGTTGAATAATGTGTAAAGGTTATACAGTAATGTATAAACATAAATTTATCTTTACATATACTGTATATGTAAATATGTATATATGTTATATACAAAAAATATGAATATAAAATTTGTAGTTATTTTTAAAGATCCTTATATAAAATTTATAATAAGTTTACATATAATTCCAATATATTTGAGATAAGAAAAATTCCTTACTACTTTGGAAAAAAAATTGGTAAATTTAACCAATTTATAAAAGGTAGTTTTGGATGATTTTAAGTTTGCTCTTTCATGGAATTTAAAAAATTTAGATACATAAGTGTATGTGAGGATATGCAGTCCCTCTGACCAATATTTTTGAAAGTAGACATACGAAAATTTTTTACAGCTACTAATATATGTGAATAATTATATAATTTAGCCCTGTCTATAAAGAATAAGTAACTTACTTTTGAATTTATCTCAGGCAGATTTCAATATTTTAATTATAATTAATATTTTAATAATAAATATTAATAATGAATGTTGACATAAAGAAAAATAATAACCTGGTTTTTATGTTTAATGTCACAAATGTCACAAGCTAAATATTAAAAATGAAAACAAAAAAAAATGTTTAAGAAAGAGACTTTATTCGAATTGCAATTAAGAAATAATTCGTAATAGTGTTAAATGGTGTTTCACACTTTATAGAAGCAAACTATGAACGAGTTGGAAAGAAAAGGAGTATTGTCTTCGGAAACGTGACGTTATGAAGTAAAATGTAGAAAATTATATCGACGATAAAGTAAGAAATAAAGAACTTCTATGACAATCTGATACATAAGTAAACTAATTTACTAAATAAAAATAAAATAAAAATTATTAATCAAAAAAGGAAAAAAAAATATTGGTTAGATAACTTAAAGCAAATAGCTGTGATATTAAATATAGGAAATAAGTTCAAATTAAAAAACTATTGCAAAAAGAAAACATGTAGAAATAAAAAAAAAAAATGTTTTCAATGACTTTTCAAGTTTTAGTCGACAACAGATTTATCGATTTCGACAATTCACTTTTGCATAAAAAAATAAAATGATCAACTTTGTTAATTTGAAGTCTTTTTTGTACGCTGACATCAATCTTTAGTATTGAATTGTTAGCCGTCCTAATGAAATACATTATATGATTGTCATATTTTTTTGTATATAGATATTTTATTTTATTTTATCAAAGCATTAAAGTAAATAATAATTAAGAAAAATTAGTACTTTGAACTAAGAAAAATTCTAAGTTGTTTTACTTTCAACCTTCCAGATATTAATGATTATCTTTTTTTTAATTTTTAAAGAAAAATAAATTTAAAATCTGTGTATCACCAAAGCTGTTACCCTAAAATAAAAATTTGAAAAGGGCAAAAAAAATAAAATTTTGTTACACATACTCGTAAGGATTAAATTTAATATAAGTAATTGTAAAAAATATTATTATAAACCATAAATTTATTATACAGCTTATATTTATCTTCATCTTAAACATTTTATTTTTTATAGCATGTTATTTATAAGTTACAGCAAATAAAGTACTTAATATTGTAGGTTTCTTTACATTTTGCAACGATTATGGCTTTATATTGTTCATTCACCATTAAAGATTGCGACATGTTATTACAAATTCTCCATAGGTTAGTACGATAACAGGACATACAGTAAGAAACCTACGAGAAAAACATTTTGATACGTGGAATATGTGCATCAGTCAGAAGTAGTAGAAAGTAATGGAGACACCCACGCTAGAAAAGAGCTATTCTTCAGACTCAAAATCTTTTATTTAGAATTTACACACAGCGAAAACAGCAAAGAGAAAAGGGGATTGAATGCTTACTATAGTTAGTAGTAATATTATGCAAATTATGTATCCAGTCACAAACTACTCGCAGAAGTGCGACTAGACCAGTCGCGTTGTAAGGTTATCAAATGATAGACTACAGTGGACGCTAATGTTTATTGTATTCTTGATCATTATCTCTATGCATACGATTTCTCTTAGCATTTTCTTTAACTATAACCAACCGATCAACCTTCCGCTATGATAATTTGCATTTGTGAAATAGTTCTAATTTCGCTATACATTTATAATATACGCTCTCATTAGATTTGTTTATACAATAACATATTATTTTTAATGAATATGCATAACCTTTTTTACATACTGAAAACTTACATTGACAAGTTATAAATGAATAAATATTGTATTAATTTAATCAATTTTTTTAGAATTTTGATTACTGTTTTGAAATAACTGACTAAGAATGAATATTTCAAATTTTGTTTTCTATAATACTTAATAAAAAATAATTAGTATTATATCAGTAAGATTTGGGGTAGTGGTTTTTCAGTATCATGCAACCAGTTCTAAAACAAATTTTATTTATTATATAAGAAATAAAAATATTGATACACACAAGAAAACAGATGTATTTGTTGAACAGAAATTACTTGACTGCGTATAACTCCTTTAAATACTGTACTATAGATTATTATACTACTTGAAAGTGCCAAAAATTTACTTATTTGATGCTACAAAGTAGCTCGTTTACTCATTTTTAACGTTATTCCACGACTTCCCAAAAAGTAGCGTAATGTACTTAGGATGTTTGTACCACCGTAGTAGTTAAACGGTTGAACAGATTTATATATATGACCCCGCGTTGGAATCCTTACCTATGGATTCCAATCTACATATTATATATGTTTGCAGGTAATTCAGAAGGAAAGGGAAATAATGTGGAAACTAATTCTAGAGCTTAAAATAAGGAAAACATTTTTTTATCGAGTTACAGCTAGCGAAACATTCGCGCGGATTTCAGTTTCACCAATGAAGTTTCAGTATATTAGGAGTAAACGTGATACTTTCTTATGTTTTTGACTTGAAAAGTCGAATAAAACAGTTCCCAAAACTGTATTTCCGGTAGTTTTCATGAGATCTAACGTAAACAGAAAACTTCGGTGACGAAAACATAAAACTTTTTTTTTAGGTTTGAAGCACAATAATTTAGTTAAACAACTAATAAATACGTATATTTAATTATCAAAACGTGTAATCCTTTTACTCAGAGAAAATTGTTTAATAACATCTTTGAAAAACAAAAATGAAGTCAATTTTTATTAACAAACTTAACAAAAAACAGCTATTTTTAGTACAATAGCTGTAAACCTTTGAAAAATTAAAATATTTTTAATTTAATTTTAAAAAACTCAGTGTGGTTTATACTCTTCGTAATAATTTATTACACGACTGCCAAAAAAGGAGTGTAATGTATTTAGATGGTCTGTATCTATGTTTGTTCAACGGTAACAGTAGTAACGGTTTAACCGATTTAGATGTATTACTCCGCGTTGGAATCCTTATATTACTGGGAGTGTCATAGGCTATATATATATACATATGATTATATAAATGTAAAAAAAAATTTTTTTTAAATTATACTACATAAAAATACTACACACAAAATTGTCTCTCCCACACTCTTTAATTTCTGAATATTAGTAATATTTATACTGTATTAAACATCAATGTTTGACAGCAATATTTTTTTTTTATGGCAGTCGTGCGTTTTTAACTTTTATTATTTATCTCTTTTTAGTCATTTGTTATTAAACTGTTCTTTTATGTTGATGTAACCAGCTTTGTAAACTCACACCTTTTTATGATTAACCTTCTTAATCAATTTCAAAAATTTAGGAGGTGATTCTAACTACTGCAAACATGTTTTTATTTTTATTTTTTTAAATATATCTCCACGTTTTATTCTTTCACCAGATGCATTGATTTTGAATATTCCTTTTTCTATGCATAAGTAACAAAATATAAATTTATTATTTGAAGACTATTTACGTGAAATCTTCATTGTTTATCGCTGAATCGTTTTTTTTTTGTGTGAAATATTTTCAAGCAAACCTACGAAATAAATTTTATTAATGTGTCTCAAAGTAAATTTAAAACATTTGTACAAAGACCTTATATTTTAAATAAATTATTTGTACAATCTAAAATTAAAATTAGCTCTTATATTTACATTTTAAACAGCCCCCTCCGATAAGGAAATTATGGGAATCCATCAACCTAATAACTAATAAACCAACAAGAAGATCAATTCCAGAAGTTATACAAACAAGTTTTAAATCAAAGATGGAAATGTTAAAATGAGATCAGATGAATTTAATAACAATTTAGTAGAAATTATAAATAATATGGATAATATTAATAAAACACATAAAATTTAATTTATTAGATAACATGTAAACACAAAAAAAAACACATCAAGTATAAATTTTAATATTATTGAAAAATTAATAACTACAGTATTATTAATCTCTTTACGTTGTATCTTCCAGTACCTTTTTTTTTGCCGATCTATGTTTCCAGCCTTCTGCGTTTTTTGCAAGTAGCATTTATATGTAGGTATCGTTTATTGTAGATGTTCTATTATTTAAAGGAAAATGAAAGTAAAAATATTTAATTAATTTTAAAAAATACCACCAATTTCAAAACAACGCACCGAAGAAAAAAGGAATTGTTTAAATTTACGAGTAGATGTTCTGAGAACGATCCAAATTAAAGGCGAATATTTTTGTTAATATCTTTTTTTCTCGTTTTTACCGAATGTTTAAAGAAAATTAGGGTATTACTTTCAGTCGAATTGTGGGAGTAGGGGATGAAAATGAATTTTCTTTACGTTTTAAGGTATAAGAAGTACGAAAATACCATTCGGTTAACTTTTTTTTTTGCGTTAGACCAATGCACAAAATTCTGTCGATCAAAAATCTGTAAAACTATTCAATGATTTTCATTAAAAGTTCGATACACGTAGTGTTTCTGACGAGCAGAAACACTACAGTCACTACAGTCAGATACACTGCTCAGTCACTGACTGAGCAGTGTATCTGACGTTGAGCATGTGAAAATTTTATGAAAATTGATTATTGTGTCGTTCTTGAACTATGCTCATTTTAAGATCGAAAAAAGTTGATGTTATATTGACTGGGTAGTGATATACTTTTCATACGTGCTTATGAAGTGAATCACCGTAGTGAGTGAGATGGAAGGTTTTTTTTATGGTCCTGCTTATTTGACTTCTACCTGCGCAAGAATTTTTTTTTTAGATGTCTGGCATCGATTGCTTTGGTGATTTTTGTCATTTTAGTCCTATGAGAATGGAAATTCGTATCGTGTATTGACATAAAAGTGCCATGCTTGACCGTGATTCGAGCTTAGGGTCTCCGAATGAAAGGCTGAGACACTGTCACTAGGCCAGGAGAGTTTGTTTGGGTGTTTAATTTGTTGATATCAAAATATTAACATTACTTAGTAAGTTTTCTTTAAGACGTTCTAAAATTTTTCCAAATAAAAAAAACATGATTAAATGGATTTTAATGCTAATGTTGTTGATTTATTTTAGTAGATGAATTTCAATAATTTCTTAAAACACATTGATTTCAACGAACAATATTGTATCAGAAACGAACTAATTAAAATGTGAAAAACTCAATTTCAAGACTCTTATCCTATTTTTACAGCTTAATTTAAGGAATTTTAATTATAAAATTACTTAATGAAGTAATAAATAACTGATATGAAATATTTAAAAAACAATTTTTGATAAAAATCTATATTCACACCTATACGTTAGGCTTTGAGTGAGCAATGTGACTTCGACTTTTACGTTAATTTTGCCACAATCTCAGCAGTTCTATTTTCTGATCTTTAAATCCCTGAAGATATTTTTAAATATAATTGCAGAATTCAATTACTGAATTCAGAAGAAAATATTATTCGTTGAAGGAAATCTTCACGTTACTAGAAAATTGTAAAATTAATAAATTTTCAGGTAAAATAATTTTCCTTCCGTATTGAAAAATAAAGCTTCTATTCAATTTTTAAAATAATCCTTGAATGAATAACTTCAGGGTTTTTTAATAAATTTACATTAGATTTTTTTTTTTAAAGTCTAGTATTTCATTAATGGATTCCATTATTATACAAAGTAGTATTTGCTCAGCGAGGCTTATGAAAGTGTGTTTCTATTATCAGGTGCTACATGAGTTTTAATTAAACTACTTCTACATATTTCACTCGTTCCCAAATACATAGTACCATGAATAAGAAATGAATAAATACGCTAAGGTAAAATATAAAATATTATTACTTTTTTCATCAATTATATTTTTTACCGTTTATTTTATTATACATAAAATTTTTATTATATATTCCATATTTCAAAGCAATTTGATCTGAAATAAAAAGTGACATATAGATTAATTATGCACGAATATCGGGTTGCTACATAATTATCATAAATTTAAAAAAAATAAAAAAAAATTGATACGATGAGAATCTAAGCAAAAATAAATTCAAAAGGTTTTTCATTTTTCCATATTTGATACTCAAGTAAAGAGTAAAATAAATATATATATGTAAAACAATAACCAACACAAAAAATATAAAAAAATATTTATATAGAAAATACAACAGTTTTAATCAAACAGATGGCTGTGAGAATAGGTTATGTCAGAATTTTCTTCTATCGGAAGATGAAACTTTCTTTCATTTTTGACATCAATTCTTTATATACTATTCCATATATATATAGTTTTTTAACAAGAAGAATTATCAGAATACATGTTGTGCGGTTACCTTACGAACACCGCATGATGTGTTGTTATCTACTGTAAAATTATGTTTAACACCATGGAATTGAAAATCTGTGTATTCTATTCAGGAAACTTTTAGCAATAGATGATATTATACATTTTAAGAGAAACTAATTCTATATACTCTTACCTATTATCCAATATAGCATAAAGGATTTATTTAAGCAATAACATTACTTCAATCTGTACGTCTTTAAAAAAACACTTACATAACACGTTTGGAAATATTAAAAACGTAATATGTTTTTGTTATATTCTGCATTACCTTATCTTTCGATAATCTGATACATATTTATTATATTATACTGGGACATAAAATTCTTCTTTTGAAATTTGAGTTCTTTATCCTAAAAGTCTTAGTCTTTCTCTTTAATCTGTTTGACAATGGTAGGCATTATTAAAAAAAATATATGATGACGAGGTTTTAGAATTTTCATTTGTAGAACAATGAAAATTGTTCTACATTGTAGAATAATGAAAGTGTAAATAATAATTCTTTAAACAACATTACGATTTACGGGATTGAAAACGTTATCAGAATTGTCAATACTTAGTACTGTAGCAAAGATTTAAAAAAAAATTCAATTATTATTTGATAATTTGAATACAAAATGCTAAGTGAATATATTCTTAAAGGCTACATATATTTATTTATTACAGAAGACCATTATGAATTGTATTTCATCTTTTATTCATCAGAGCTGAATTTAAATATAATTAATTTTACACCCTTGTTAATAAAATATATAAGGGTAAAAAATCTGTAACATTCATTCTGGTATTTCTGAACGTCTGTTGAACTAAATTCATAAAATCTTGATTAGTAAATTATGTTTATTTGTACTGGCATCTTTTTAGCTCAGTTTATTGTAATAAAATTTGGTATTGCAGTTTATGTATTTAGGGCAAAGTTCTATCACAATTTTTAAAATTCATTTGATACATACTTCATTGAACGGTTATATATCAGAAAGTTAGACAAAATTATTATTTTAAGTGGATGGATATCTGATGGTAGAACATCACGTTTTATACGGTATAATTTTTTATTATGATCATTGCGCATATTCAGTTAATATAAATGCTGAAAATAGAGAAATATATTTTTTGCTTATCAAAACATTGAGGTCAAATAAATTGAAATATATTTTTTTTTTAATGAAAGTACTTTACATTTTAATTGGATTTTTAAATTTCAAATCAATGTTTTTCCGTAAATCAAGCGTTACAGGGACGGAACAGTTTCTAATCCGAATTTAAGAAAAAATATGAATGCACCCATCCTTTAAAATAGAAATAAGATTGACTAATATTTAACCGCTTCACTATTTCGATTTGAAACTTAATTAATTCATCTTAAATTTAAGAGTTAGGTAAAATATTGAGCTATAACGAGTGGTTATTCAAGTAATGTTACACAGATAAACACTTAAGAATTATGAAAGCAAAATTTGTATTAAAAAATATTTTTATTTATTGCTAATATTGATTTTAGTCACTTTAGATTCCGTTTATCTATTTATACTTATTTATTTACCTCATTGTGCCAATAATTGTTTATTTTAAACAGGTTTACTCGTTCTTGAGAATTTCTCTTGCCATTTTTAAGAATAGGTTACTAATATATTAGCTCAGAATAAATTACAATGTTTAATTTTTACTGATAAAAAAATGAATCCAGAACACCTGTAAAACGATTTATGGAGGATTGACACAATAATAATACAAATCTAAGTTACATTATAAGTATACAAATAAATTTTTATTTTTCCTTGAAAGAAGAAATGAAATTTAATTTTAATTTTGATACTAAACTTTGGAAATTAAATGCCAATATATGTCATCTTTTTAACTTAACTGTTCTATAAGTATATTAATCGGAGAGCTGGGTACGATTTTATACACCAATCGTATATATGGACAAATTAATTTGGAAATAATGAGGGATCCCAAGAGTATCTAAAAATCTCGTCAGACATACAAGTAAGAGGGGACCAAGTGTTCCCGAACAGGGGTAAAGTTGCAAAAAATAAGTTTTTTCCATATATATCGAGAAATACTCGTCGTATGAAAAAAAGTTAAGTACGAATTTTTGTTTGTCTTTCGAAGCCCCAAATTTTATTTTTAGTACTTTTTTTTAGAAGTTGATTACTTTGGCTCGTCCTCTTCTGCGTATCTGCTCATCAGGGTTTGATGTTAGGAAACCCAGGATCTCTACAAAAATAGGCAAACATTTCCAATAAAAACCTTTTGAAAAAAATAGTTTTTCAGAAGGTAAAAAAAGACATATTTTATGAGTTTTTCTCATTTTTTTGGCTAAATATATAAAAAAGAAAGTATTAAAGGAAAAACAGCCGTGCTTAAAAAGAGAAATATAATTAGTGTAAAGTTTTTTTCATACCACACATATTTCTCAAGATAAAAGGAAAAACGGACTTTTTCAACTTGCAATTTACCCTTGCCCAAGGTTCTTTGTCCCTGGGCAAAGGAACAAAATTTTCCCGATTGGTGGGACATCCACAACCAGCTTTTGGTTTTTTACTAAATGAAGAAAAATTACTGTCAACCTAAGCCATTATTAATGGCTTAGGTTGATAGGATTTTTTAAATCTTGTAAACAAGATTTAAAAAATCTTGCTTATATCAACTGCTTTTCGATACCAAATCTTAAATTGAACATTCATTAAGTATTTTGTAACTTATTAAAAATAGAAGATTTAAGTAAATCTTATCTACTGTGAAGATTTTATAAAAACGGTTTATAAAATCCTTGGATTTATTTTTAATTTAATTTTAGGAAATACTTGATTAAAACGTTTAATATTGCGTTAATTTTTACTTTTGATGTTACAATAGTAAATTTTACAGGCTTTATTCAATGATTTTATTTATCATAGAGTACAACCGTTTAACATTATCGCGTTTATATGTTTCCATTCATCATCAGAACATTAAATAATAAATATTTGTTCAAGTTATCTTGGTGTAATTAATGCATTCTAAATTACAATTATAACTGACCACAATAATACCGAATAAATTACATAGAGTTTTTTTTACGCTTAAAATGATTCATTCTAAATAGAGAAAAGCATTACACGATAATTTAATTAAGTAAAGTAATCTATGTGAGAAAAACGTTAATACATTTTTTATTAAATATTTATTTATTCTCAATATAACAACATAAATACTTTGTGCATTTTTTTCTTTAGAAAGAGAAAATCAGATAAAAATTTTGTCCAGTTTCTAAAATATTCCATGAATTTGTCTTATCACTACACGGATCATTATTTTGTATTAAAAATAAACTTAAATGTTAAAGTTAGAGGAGAGAAAAAATAAACTTGATATATATATATATATATATATATATATATATATATATATATATATGAATGGCCTTTTATGTAAATTTATGTATGTGTACATTATAAGATAGTGAGTATATCGTACATATTTCTTAATTAACTTTTTAATTAGATTTCGTGTGTAAATTTAAACTGAAACCAGACTTATACCCGAAAAAACCTATTTTACCTTTTAAGAAACGTGATATAAAAAATGGAATGCAATGCTTCTTGCTACTGCCACAGCTGCCGGTATGATAAATGAGGGAGAACAGTTTCGGCAACTTGTTGAGTACAAAGTCATGTCTTGTAGCTATAAACTTGACCGAATTTGGACAAGGAAGAAATATTTCTTCGGTAGTAAGCATCTGCTACTTGTTGAAGAACGACCAGGCAGGCGATGTCAGTTATAAAACTAACCGAACGAATTCAACACATAAAAATGTTTCCACATGAGTTAACATTTTTATGATCTTTTAGTAATTTTGAACTAGTATTTAAGAAAAAATTTAAGACGTGAATAAACAACTTAAGTACGCCAAATAAAATATTAATATTACAAATATTTATTATTATTATTATTATTATTATTAGTATTATTATTATTATTATTATTATTATTATTACAACTTTTTGTTGTAGACGGAATTTAATAAAAATACATCATGAACATATTTATCTAAACAGAAAAATTATTGTACTTAAAAAATATGTTGCATCAATTTAAAATATTAATAAAAGAACATTTAAGTTTTCGGTTCACTATTCTTTATTAAAGAATAAAGTCTTTGTTCCTGTATTATAAATAAGCGGGAAATAAGGAAAGAACAGAGCAAAATATTTTATACCTATGAAAAAATTAACATTATTCAAAATATTATCAATATTAAGTAGTCTAAAAAGTATTGAGTTTTTGGAGGTCAAAATTGAGAACACTTTTATAGGTATTAGAAAATAACACTATGAGACCACATATTTTTTTTTTCTGGCAACACCATATCACAGTGGCTGTAAATCTAACTACTGTGGTTTCCAGTCAAAAAATTATGACCCGTGGTTTTTCACAGACCTCTTTTGAATCTAACTTAACACCATTCCGGTAGTTCTGCAGACCAAACCAAATGATAGTCTGAAGGTGCCAGATCTGGAATATATGGTGGATGAATTAAAATCACCCAGTCAAGTTCTCTCAAACTCCGACGGATCGTTAGATATATGCAGTCTGGCGTTGTTAGAGCTGTATATTACACCCTTTCTGCTGACCAGTTCTGGTCATTTCTTTTAAATTGATAGATATGCAATCTCGCTTATCGTCGACAGCGTAGGTCTGAGTTTATTAATCTACCCGGCGGCAGGAGCTCGTGATACACGATGCCCTTCCGATTCCACAAAACGCACAGTATAACCTTTTGATGTGGGATTGCCACAGACCGTAGAGCCTCTCCCCGCTTCGACCACGATATTTTTCGCACATTGCTGTCGTAGGTTTTCCAATTTTCATCACTCGCGATCAACCGCTTGAGAAGCGGTTTGATTTCGTTAGGTTTCAGTAGAGATTCGCAGAAAGAAATTCGATCGAGTAAATTTTCCTGAGTCAGATCGCGCGGCATCAAAACGTCGAGCTTCTTTTTGTATCCAGTTTCTCAAAACGATTTAACGCTGTTTGGTTATGGATTTTTAGGTCATTTATGATATCACGACTGCTTACATGCCGGTCTTTCTTGATTTCTGCCAGAATTCACTAACGCTATCTCGTGCGCAAAAGGTTCAATATGTTTTAGACTACCTATTATAAACCCATTATCATTTACTACTAATATTATTATTATTAATGTATACAATAAAGTCTTAAATAAATATAATTCTTTCAAAAATGATCTGGAAGTTCCAATCCGATAAATAAAAAGTAAATTTGCAGAACATTTCCGGGAAAGAATTTATTAGATAATAATCCAAAAAAGAAAGAGTAAAATTGATAATTGAAATTTTATTAAGCAATAAATTAGTTCTGGATTACGAGTATATCCTTAATAATACGTAGAATAGTTTTTTCTCTATCATTCCTAAACTGTAACAATGTATTCAGCATCCCTTAATAATATAAGTAATTGTCTGTCATAATACGTAGAATACAAATGAAACCAATTTCAAATGGCACAAGGTTTAAATTTAATAGTCAGTAGTAGTAGTAGTAGTAGTAACACCGGCATCCGTGTCGCGACGGGTAGCGACTCAGCCTTTCATCCAGAACTCCCGGGTTAGAATCTCGGTCAGGCATGGCATTTTCACACACGCTACAAATCATTCATCTCATCCTCTGAAACAATACCTAACGGTATCCCGGAGATTAAAAGACGTAATAAATACTCTTAAAATTAACGCACAAAAACAGCAACCAAGTTGAATAATAAAAACTATTTTTTTTAATTTTCATTGGTTTTGATCATTTTACCAAATGAAAATGTATTTATACAACAATGCAAGATAATCACAACTTTAGAAGTGAAATATGATAACAATGTTGATTAATATATGATAATCACTGCGTAAAAAGCTTAATCTTTTACAACTATAAAACATGCAGAATAATTATTCTAAATTCTAAATTTTATTTTTCAAAATGATATGTAAAATAATAATATTAATGGATATCTTTTATTTAAATATTTCAAAAAAAGTAATACTGTATTTTGAATCTACTCATTTAAGATGTATAAAAATAAAAGCTTATACCGATACAGAAATTCTATTGAACACACTTAAGCAGGGATATAAAAAAATTCAAAGGACGCTAGACAAACGCAAATAGCAAGCCCATCACAATAGAATATCATTTTAAGGATTTAAAATTCAATACGAAAATATTTTAATATTTTAATTTGTTTAATCTGTCTTATTTTCAATTTTTTTTTATCAGCGTGTTTGTTTCCAGTAGAATAGCTATGTTAGAAATAATACAGATGTCGTTTCTTATTAACATTCTGAACTTTAAATAAATATATAAAAGAATCAACTGAAGAAAAAAAAAATTATAAGATGAACCTTCAAGCTGATTTTGTATAAATTGGTGACGTTTAATGGTAGATCTTTAGTGCCAGAAAGAGCGTAGCGCTCAATCTCGTACTGTAATTACCAGTTACCATTAGTCAGACGTTCAAAATGATGTTGAAGTGCCCAACAACATTGAGAGTAAATTTTATCAGAGATGCCTTAAAGCAGACACATTGCATTTGCCTTACCTAAGTATATTAGTAATCAAGTGAGAGGATCATTTCTCAAACTGCTTTGTTCAGTTAAAAAACATAAACGATCAAGCTACTTCAAGTTGTGGTGATATTTTATACATGTATTATATATAATTAACATGTAGCCTACGTCACTGATTCTGTTATATGTAATTATTTATAAAATGAATTTTACTCAGATGTTTAATATAAATGATTAATTTAATTTTTTTATATAGTTGAAACAGAAGTCAGATCGTTATAAGTATTTATTTTATTTTCCTTTATGTAATAGAGAATTAATATTTTTATTATTAGGCTATGACCTTTTACCTTGATCCTTAAAAATTACTTATTACATCCAACTTAAATCATTAAATTTAAATATCTGGTTTCTTTCTTTTATTTTTAAACACCGCTATAGTTTATTTATCATTATTTTTTAAAATATAAATTATAACAGCTATTTAATTTTTGCGAGGTAAAATTATTATTTATGCACAGATTTTAGATACATTAGTAAGTGTATAATTTTTTTACACAATATTATTGGTTATAAATTATATAGATAAATATTTCTTTTAAAATTAATTTCAATTTGATAAATAAATTGTTTTTATCAATAAATTATTATAATTAGTTTTGTGTTTTTTTATTTAACAATATAGTATATTTACGTATTATAAATATGTACTTAATACTCCTTCATAAAATCTCTACTTAATTTGAGAGAGCTACGTAGTAAAATGTTTTCAATTAAGGTTTTGTAACTTAAAAAACTAATTAAAGATAAATTATTGTTATTGAAAAATAAAAGCTTACCTAATTTTGTAATTTTTTAAATTTCTAATCGAAAATTATTTTGTTCAATTTGATTTTAAACAAATTGTTATCTATTATAGTTTTTTTTTTGCAAAATAATAATTCAATTTTTTTTTTATTATAACGCAACAGCAACTTTACAATCTGTTCAGCAAGATAATTGAACAGTAATTAAATAAGATCTATTGGAATTAACATTAAGTAGTCAGACCCAGCGACTGGTGACTTAACGAAAACAACGAAATGAAAGAAAAGAAAAAGAGCATTCTGTACAGCCAGACGATAAAGTCACCTAACTGAAACGATAAGGTAAATGTTCCTCAGCAATCTTGAAAAATCATTGATTGTGTTATGCAATAAATTGACCGCCAAATAATTCGGGTGCCGATCCAAACGATTTTGATAACGAAGAATGACCGGAGAGATTTCCTGCAGAACGGTTCGCAACTTAAGATCATTATACTTGAGGCTATTCCTTATGTACAGAGTATGTGTAGCATTTTTCGCAATGTATTTGTATGGTAGAGTTTAATTATATCAATACGGGAATTGCACGCCGTACCTCACAATTCAAGCTCGTAGGTACAAACAGGCTTCAAAACAGATTTATAAATAAAAAAATTACTTCCACTGAAAGCCGAGATCTATGTCCTATCAGCCAATACATGTTTTTAAACTTTAGATCCAACCGTTTCCGCTCAGGTTTGATATTTTTCGCCCAATTAAGTCGGTGGTCAAGATGAAAACCCAAATATTTACAGTCCTGAGATCTCGGAATCAGAAAATTGAAGATAGAAACAGGAAGACAGTGTTCCCTACGAAGGGTGAATGAGACATGGTTTGATTTTGTTTCTTTTATTTTTATCTTCCAACATGTAAACCATGATTCGAGGGGAGTGATATAATTTTGAATGAACGAAACACAGTAGCCGAATCCACGTGGACAGCAAGAATTGCAGTATCGTCTGTAAACGTTGCAACTGTGGTGTGTGCCGTAATTGGCATGTCAGCCGTAAACAGATCATACAAGATGGATCCGAAAACGGTTCCTTCAGGTACTTCTTATTGAATAAGGAACATATCCGTCAAAACTTCTCCATGTTTAACCTGAAAACACCTGTGTTCTAGGTAAGATTTTAGCACTACCTAGAAAACATGACTTAAAACTTTTAATTTATTTATATAAACTATAACGCATAACATGATAATGCAACATACAATCATACTTATTTATATTTATCATTGATTTATTAGACGGGCCTCTATTTGAAAAAAAAAAAATGAAGAACTAATTATTTCATGCTACAAAACATTTTTTTTTTAGTTATATTATAAAATTAATCATACAAATACATTCTTTCCTCTATAACATATTTTATAATACACATTTTCAAAAGAATGAATTAATAAAAAAAGAAAGTGGTCCTAAATGTTTTCTTAAACTATGTCATCTTGAGTCTAGTGTTTGCGTCATTTCCCTTATTGACATCCGCTATTACAGAATAACCTAATTTCCGATATAATGAAACAAATTATAAAATACTAATCTATATGAACTGAAAAAAGGATGTCCTTAAATATGTTACATTAATTTACTAATAATAATTATTGATATTTTTAATTATTAATTAATTACTTTCGTGTATATGATTTATATAAATCTAACCTGCTTATAGATTGTTTTCATATCTTTAATACATTAATTTAGAGAATCAAATATCTTCTTTTTTTTATCTAGGTGTACAATCAGTTTATACAAACAAAAAAAAAAACTATAAGAAAATGGAACAACAATAAAATTGACGTTAAAAGAGACAGTTTCCAGCAAAAGTTCTCAAGAACACAGTTCAACAAGCAAAAGGAACATATGAAATACTAAATTGACATTAAAGATAAATAAATGTGTGGCGATATACAAGGAAAGGAAAGGATATTAAGCAGATTTTAAAGTAAGACAAGCAGAAAAGTTATAAGTTGTCATACGTTATCCCCTGGATCCAAAAAGTTCTGCCATTTTCACCGGCGAACAGTGTTACCGTTATCCAGCAGGTTCACAGCAAGATAGTTCTTATGCTTGTTGAGAAGTTGTTCATAGTTGTTCGCAAAGCGCCAAATTTCAACATGGACTCTTCAGAAAATCGTGAATCTCGCTGTTTCTTACAAAACCATGGCGCATTTTTTATATTTCAGAGTAGTTTGTTCTGAAACCGCTGAATAATTTCAGCAGTTGTTGCTTTAGCTTGTCGTTCCCCAGAGTTGAATACCATAGGTTTAGATCGGTTTTAAAATTACCGTGTATAGTAGAATTTTATTAAAAAGAGATAACTAGGACCGTATTCCAAGTAACCTACACATGTGTCTTAGCTTGATATTCAGCTAGTTCCGTTACTCATGGAAGTGATGTTTCCATGTCAATCGACGATCAAGATGTGATTCCAGATATCTTAAATTGTCAGTATGGAGGACAACATCGTTATCCGAAATTCTCCAATTATTTTCCTTTCCTCCTGAATCACTCTATACGTGTAAAATGAAAGCAATAAAGATAAGTTATACAAAAAACTTTTTAAACAGAAGATAAAATAATTTTTTAAACTACTTTTCAACATCTTGTAAAAATATTTCTCTAAGTTCATAACCGGCCAGCCTCCGCGGCGTAAATGGTAGCGTCTCGGACTCTCATCTGGAGGTCCCGTCGCGGGTTCGAATCCCAGTCAGGCATAGCATTTTTACACACGATAAATTCTTCATTTCATCCTTTGAAGCAATATCTTACGGTGGTCCCGGAGGTTAAATAAAAAAAAAGAAAAAAAAAGTTAATAACCGATATTATAATGTTTACAAAACTTAATAAACCGTTTTTGAGAAAAGTAAATTTTGATATTTCTCATGAAATAATATTTCCATTGATAGATCAATAAATATTAATTTCATGTAAGAGTCAAAAACACTTGTAAATTTCATATCATGTCATTTAAATTTGTTTCTTAAAACTTAACTAAACTTGTTTTTTTTATTCTCATTTGAATTTTGTGTGGTGTTTGACTGCGTTACGAAAAAAAAACGTGTTTTATTCGGTATTCTTCTGACTGGAATTTTACAGATTTTTTTCTTTATATAATAACGTAATGATCTATGAATTAATGACTTGACAAGTAGTGTTCACATACTAAGTGAAATATAATTTCTGTCCCTAGTAAGACTTTATTCATATACATATATATATTGCTATATAAATATATATTGCTTAAAATTTTTAATGTAGTTTTTTATATTCTTTTAAAAAACTTTTAAAGAAATTCATCCAGCATATTGTTTGGTGGTAATATTTCAATCTCAAAAATATGTTTGGAATGCAGTAAAAGTTAGATGATAAAGTAGCATGAGTAACGAACACTGAGTATGGAAACCGGTCGGTTTGCGAAGAAAAGTTATAAAAATATCAATAAATAATTATTTATGATTCTCACTTATATATTAAATTACCATTATAATAGATAGATTTATGTAAAATATGGGTTTGTATTTATTTGCATGAAATTATCTTATATGCATTTACACGACATAAAACACGCAACATTTTCTGTTACCAGTATATTAAAATTACGGTAATAAAAAAAAAATTGATTAGTTCATAAACTAATAAAAACAAATAAGTAAACAAATATAAACAAAGAGAAGAGAGTATGATAGATAAAAAGATAAAGACGGTAAAACCTGGTGATTGATTGAGGGTGGATGAATGAAACTACCAAATAAAGAAGCTGATTGGTTGGTTTACTACATCTGTTTTGCATTTTACGACTCTTTAATTTCTTCTCTTTGATCTTTGATCAGTACAAACACACCTTCAGTCTTCAATGAATAGTTTATTTTCTACTACATTTATTTAAATATTCTCAGTCTTTGTACTATTTTAATTTCATTTATTAAATACAATTTATGTTTAGATTTATTTTCTTTACATTAATAAAAAAAAAAAAAAACATGAGAAAAACTTTAACGGTTTATTTAATTAAATGAATTTCTCCATTTTTTTCAATTTTTCGCTAATATTTTAGTTTGAAAATAAAATTACAACGTACATTTTCAATATTGTTTCATGAGTTTTTCTATCGTTTTGCATCTTTACTGCCAGCACTTTGTTTTAATAATAAGTTGTTTTTAAATAGAGTTTAACTAAATTTTAATAAAACTATTACCATATTTTGCGGGAAGTTTGAAATTTAATGATTAAATCAGCGGAAATCGGTTTGGGTAGAATTCGAAAATTCTTTGAGTTATTGCAACTTTACATTTACTAAGCATAGATCTCTTTGTATATTTCAGGTAAGTTTTCGACAATGGAAATTCTCGGTATATGAGTAATAATTTTTTTGTTATCTATAAATAAAAATAGTGTGGTGTGTATTCATCATTACATCTTTTGTTCGTAACTGTTTTGTTTATTATTTATAGAAAAAAATATTAATAAATAAATTACCACATTAACTCAACCATTTATAAATAAGCCATTGTTTCTGTTTCTAAAAATTCATTACAAACTTCTTTTGAATGATATTCACAATAAAATGTAAATAATAATAATAATAATAATAATAATAATAATAATAATAATAATAATAATAATAATAATAATAATAATAATAGTAATAGTAGTATTAGTAGTAGTAGTAGTAGTAGTAGTAGTAGTAGTAGTAGTAGTAGTAGAAGTAGTAGTAGTAATAATAATAAACAAATAATGATTCTTGCAATAACTAATATAACTGTATCTTATTTTAAAGCATTTGATCTTACTTGTACGAAACATATCAAATCTAAGCGGAAACAGTTGTATTTCAAGTTTAAAAACATGTCCTGGCTGATATATAGAGGTCCTGGGTATAGATTTCGGCTTTCGGTAGAAAGTAAATTATTAATTTATAAATTAGTTTTGAAGCCTGTTTGAACATATGGGCTTGAATTGTGAGGTACAGCATGCAATTCCAGTATTGACATACTTGAACGCTACAAGACGAAAACACTGCGAAAAATGCTACTAAACATACCCTGGTACATAAGCAATAGCTTCATGTATAATGATCTTAAGTTGCGAACCGTTCGGTAGGAAATCTCTTTGGTCAGCCTACGATATCAAAATCATTTGGAGCGGCACCCAATTATTTGGCGGTCAGTTTATTAGATAACACGATCATTGATTTTCAAGATTGCTGAGGAACAGTATTCTTGGTTTACCTTACCGTTTCAGTTAGATGGCTTTATGGTCTGGCTGTACGAAGCGCTCTTCCACTTCTTTTCTTTCATTTCGTTGTGAACGTTATGTCACCAGCCGCTGTGTCTGCGACTACTTAATGTTAATTTAAATAGAAATTATCTACTTACTGTTCGATTATCTTGCTGAACAGATTGTAAAGTTTCTGTGTCGTAACAATAAAAAAGAAAATTATTCAAAAAATTTACATAATGATTTTATTAATTTTTAGTCTATCTTAAGGGTTGCCTTAAAACAACAAATCAGAACTAAATTGCATTTGTTCAGCAAATAGTTTCTTTCATACCACTTCTAAAATACGATAGAACTGTAAATTTTTATTGTGTTTTTTGTGGGCTATAAACGATCAATTTGGTGTAATTACCGCCCGGAATAAAATTTTATAGAAGAAAAATAAGCAAAAAAATAGAACTAGCTCAAAAAATTATCTCAAAAACTTACATCTAATATCACAGCTAAAATTTCTTTTAAAAAACTTTTAAAACTAATATCATAGCCGAGTAAACGAAAATGAAGTATAAGCGTAAAACCTAAATATAACTAAAAAAAAAAAGAATTTAATGAAGTTCAAGAGGGGTGCAGGGCCTAATTCGATATCGGGAAGACTAAAAACTAGCATAAAATACTAAACCTAGGTTAAAAAAATTAAGTATAAAAAAGTTAAAACTTACAGCTAATAACAGATTAAGTGTCACTAAAAGACTTAAAACTAATATCACTGAAAAATTAATAACTAATATCAGAGTGGGAAAATTAATTGGGTAAAATAAATTTAAAATAAAAAAAGTAAAACAAAATTAAATAAAGTTCAATATATTTAACGAAGTCCGAGAGGGGTGTAAAAGGTTTCTTCTCAGATGCAGAAAAAATATAAAACCATAATAATTAAATGAAAAGAAAAACAAACAGGTTAAGATAATTCTTCAGCACTAGAATAAAAAAAATATATACCACAATTTAAAATATTGTGTAAAATATTAACACTTCATATAAATAGCAACACCCAATCTAAAACTTCCTTATTATTGTCCAGAATTTGACGAATATTTCTGTGTAATTTAAATTTACGACGTAACGCCGCATAACAAATGCAGTGCTGCAAAATGAACATTATCAAAACACGAATATCAAACTAAATGTTGATATATTTTGTAAACATTATTTTGATTTAGGAAAATTATTTCACTTCTGTCAAAAAAATGAAATTATCTTTTTAATGGATTATTGCTATATTTTATACTCATTTTTATATTTTTTGAATTTTTCGTCGTTGAGAATCACTTTCAGTGCAGAAAAATAAAAACAGAAATGTTAGAAACTTGTTTTAAGTAATAAAGTTAAAATTAGAAGAAATAATTCAAAATTCCTTGTTCCTGAGTTTGAAATAGCTAAAAACTAAAACAAAATTTATCAAAAACTCACAGCTAATATCACAGCTAAAATTTCTTTTAAAAAACACTTAAAACTAATATCACAGCCGAATGAACTAATTACTGAAACTTATTTCGAATTTTTTATAAAGAAACATCACTCAGAGGTTATTTCTATCGATATTATATTAATTTTATATGTAATAATTATAATTTCTAGTTAGATTATTTAGGTTTACTCATAGAGTATGTAGATTTTTTCTTCATCTGGTTCAGCTAACCAGGGAATTTACAGAAATAATACTTGACGGACCAAAAATAATAATTTTACTCGTTCCAAGCAACGAAATAACTGTATATTCCGTATGAAAAGTTTTTCTTTCGCAAATGTTAGAAGAATTTAACTAATGACTAAAATATCGACTATGTTAATGATGGTTTATTCTGTATACAACTAAGTTATTTACGTATATACAGCAGTACAACACTAATCAAGTTGTACTTGACCTCGGCATACCACATCGTCCCTCAACGATGTTTAATCAGACAATGTTGAAGCTATTCGATAATAATAACAATAACATTCTTGGATAATTTTTAATATTTTTTCATTATTATTATTTTATTTGTCATAATTTTGTATTCCATTCATGTATATGTATTAATTATTTTATTACATTTCTTCTTCCCTTCATTGTTATTACTTGTTTAATTATATTCTAGTTTTTTTTTTTTTTGTAGTTTGTTGTTTATGTTTCGTTATATCATTTATGTTTACAACATTATTTCAATCAATATAGTAATTAGATAAATCGTATAAATAATCTTAATAATATTAACTTAAAAAAAAAAATACAAAAAAACGTTTTAATATAATATGCAATTTGATCGTTATAAATTAATAAATTATAATTTTATTTTAATTGAATATTTATTTTAGAGATTGAAGATTTTACAGAATTCGTTAAAATCCTTTGTAATCTAATTACTTCCATTTAGAGAAGATCCCCATTTTTTTATGCTTATAAGTTCGTCTTTGTTTATATATTCATATAAGTATTATGATTTCACTTAACAATATTAAATTTCTATTGAGATTACTTATCGATCATATATTGTTTACGTATTAATTTTAATTAATATATATTATTTATTAATAATTATTTAATAAATTTTCTATTTTTTCTCTATTCAAAAATGTTTAAGATCTGGTATTATTTCGGTCCAAACGTATACCATTTACATGAAAATTTCTTTAAAGGGTGATCAATCTGAAATTTCTATACAGAATTATCTTATCCTGTCAATTTTTCAGATAAACAAAATTCATTAAGAATTTACATTATTTAAGGAAGCATTATTTTAATTTCTTATAAATGTTTATTTGAACTATGGAAATTTTTGTAAACAAAATATACTCTCGTGTAATGAAACTCATCTATTAGGAGACAATTAAAAACTACTTGATTTATCAGTTTGTCTGTTAGAAATGGCACATTACATGTTTAATCATGAAGGCTGATTGTATCATATTTTCCATACGTTATTATATACAGTCAACGCTCTCGAATCTCAAGCTACCAACATTTTTTTCGATTTAGGAAGTTTTCTATTTAGAGAGGTAAAAAAATGAAACTCAAAAATTGTACAGAAAAATATCATAATTTAATAAAAATTTATTTTTATCTATAATAATATACTATAATACTAAATTACGTTAGAAAATACAATATGCGTACAGTATTATGTAAAAATTAAAAAAGGAAAAAGAAATACAGTACAATACCTTAAATTATTTCTTGAAAAAATCTGTAATTTTTTTTTGAGTTTTCTTCTGGCAGATTTGAAAATAAAAGGTATTTTCAATCTTCACGAATGCACTAAATACACCATCTTCTACTTCGCTTGAACTTTCGAATAACCTTCGAAGATTATTTATTGCCGATATTGCGTATTTTGCTGTAGTTGTAATTTCTACTTGTTCGGTTTCGTCTTCTTCATCGGATTGCTTATCAATGGTTGAATGCGACACAGACGCGAAGATATCATCATCGGTTGGAGTAACACAACTGCAATATCATCATCAAAATGTGCAAACAAGTCAAATGGAATTTCGTCCATAGTAATATTAAATATTTTACATATTGCACTCCATTCTTCTACAATTGAGAAAGGGTCTACAGATTCATCTTGATTTTTGTCCGGATGAAAATCAACAAGTTTGAAGCGAAATTAACAATTGTTTGTTGTTAACAGCCTGTAATATAGTTACACATCTTTTCCTGCCATCTTCAATATCTGCTATAATTTCACACACAACTTCTTTTCTGTAGAGAGTTTCAACTAATCCGGCTACCGACGATGGAAATAAACAAGTCGGAAATTGATTAAAATTAGGCATACAGTACCGGTTAAAATTCATAGTTTACACTAACGATTGCTATACACTATTAAACTGAATTTACTGCTAACTATGCTTCTTTGTAAATCGTGTACTGTATGAAAATTCTTTATTGAAACCGTTGAAAAATGTTTTCATCAAAGAAATAATATGTATATAAAGTCCTTGAAATTTTCAAATAAAGGAGGTGATTTAATTCGATTTCAAAAGGATTTTTCAAGGGGACAAAGTAAATATTCTGTTAAGGGAGTTATTCGAATTATGGAGGTTCAATTTAGGGAGGTTTGACTGCATTATTATTTTGTCTTCAAAAGTTATGGAATCTAATAGATATAGTTCTATTAGCAAGAATTAAAAAGACTTTATTATGAAATATAATTTAATTACAAGGTATATATGGTAAAAGTTGGTTGAATCAAAAAAGAAAAACTTTCAAGTTAATAAATTTATTAATATCAAACATAACTTTAGGAAGTTGAAAAACATTTAAAAAATATTTTTATGAAGTGTAGCTTTCTTCTACGAAACATAGTCCGTAAAAATGTAATAATAGCAAAGAATAGCTACTCTTGATAAGTAATTATAAATTTAAAAAGATTTTCGTTGATTAAAATTAAACACTAACTGATTTCAGATTAACTAATTAATAATAATAACATTAATAACTGTGAAAAACTATTAATTTATAGGATATACTAAAAGCATAAAATCATACAACATATTTGGCCATTTTATAATCATGTTATTAAATTTTTTTTGTACTCTATAAATGTAAATAATAGTAATTTATTACTTTTACATGTATGAAATCGTTATAGTTATTAGAAAAATAACAACCAGTGTCCAAGCTTGATCAGTAGGGTGTATTTATTATTCTCATTATTACTCACTTTATATTTACGAAGTATCAATTATTATATATATTATTATTATTATAGAGATATGGTTAGTCTAAAGGTATCTTATGCAATGCAATGTGGAATAGGTTTTACTGTAAGTTCTGTGCCAAGGCGAGCTGTTAAACTAGTACTGTGTATAGTAGCATGCTTTGGAAAATAACTCAGGTTATCAGCAGTAATCTTTCAAACAGCTTTGCGTTAATCTACTATTTGCGCATGCGACAAGCGGGAATTATTAAGAGGATAGCCAATAAAATTAAAGCTTATTGCTACAGTTTAAATGAAATTTCAACATGTTACATTTTTATGTTATCATCGATAAAAGAAACATTATAAATAAATAAATGTGTTTGTGTGTGTCCGCGCGTGCGCGTGTGTGTATACCACCGATAACATCTAATTAATTTATTTTTTACATTATACATATAATTTATATCTGTCTACAATAATAATATAAGGCATACGTTCCCTTTACGTTTTATACGAATTATAAAACGATGTGAAATAACGCAATGGAAAAATCAGATAGTAACAATAGAAAGGCTTAGTTAGGTTTTAGAATTATTATGATGATAATTATATTTATGTATTCAATTTAAAATAGATTTGTTGTAATTGAAAATTCGATTTTAAATTTTTTGCTTACCTTGACCTATTGGTGGAGGCGCGTGATACACGCCCTCTCAAACCTGATACAATTGATGAAGAGTGCAACTTAGTTATACGTAACAGTAAATAACATAACCAGGTAACTATCGACGTTCATCCGCCCCTTGTATTTAAACCTATATTTATTTTTTTATAATTTGATTTTTTTTTTTACTGTAATATTATGAGTAGTTGTTAAAAAATAACACCAATTTTAATTTATTTCAATGTAATTTATTCTGTGGAATAATGTATCGTTTACTATTATTGTATATACATTTTTTTTTTGTTTTTTAACTTGGATATAAGTATAATTGTAAAATTTCTAGTGATACATTTTTGTATTTTATTTTTTTCATAGAAATACTCAGAATAATAATTATAATGTAGTATCACAAAGAACAAATATTTAAATTATTTATTTATTTTTGCTGTTCTACTTCTTTGCAACAGGCTGGAATAACGATTTGGATTTACCAAACAGTGCATATATTATACAGTTTTCTTCATCCCGTACCTGTTTTTTACTGTTGTAAGGTTTTGCATAACGTCATCCGATTATGCAGTTATATTTTTTCATTTTCACGCATTTCAAATACTAAATGTCATCAATGAAATGATTCGTAAAATCTAAAAAAAGATTAAACAAATTTCAACCCGATTTAAAATATGTAAAAATATTAATTAAGTTTATATTCTTAAAAGTACAGTAGAACTATATTCTTAATGGCTTATACTTAAATCAATGCAGGTAATCAACAATACTATGTACTCTGGAAAAGTTTTTATATGGTTAGGTGACCCTAAATAAAGAGTAAAATTTTTATTAGTTTTCATACAAAAACACTATAACAGATCATAACTATTAAAATATGAAGTAATATCAATATTTCTTATTTCTCATCTTTTAATTTTACACAGTCTTGTGTAGACAAATCTACACCGGAATTATTTATTTAAACTCTTAGTAAGTATTTTGTATTTTGTTTGCTTATGGGAATGAATTTCTGAAAAGTAAAAAAAAATCTTTTGTTAAATATTATGCGTAATTTCATTTAAATCGTTCTAATTTCTTCACGTTAAGTAATAACATAAAAAAGAATAAAGAAACTAACAGATTAGATGAAAATAAAAAGTAAATAAAAGAATCAAAGAATATTTAAAAGATTTAAATATTTGAAGTACTAAAAATTGCCAGTCTAAAAAAGAAATTATGAAATTTCGGGTTTCTTACTTTAAATTTAATATTTGTTTATATGTACTAGTAATATAAACACGACTGTACACGCAAATAGTTATCAACTGCGTAATTTTTTTTTTAATTTTTGTTAACATTATTCTGTTTTTATTTAAATGTTGGTACCATATTGCCTCTACAAAATTTTTATCTTGTTGCTCAAAATAGTTTAAAAACGAAGTTCATAAATTTTATTTTAGAATTTTTCTTAGAATTTCTTCTAATTTCTTTTTCTTTTTGAGTTCCTAAAACAATTAGGAAATTTTAAATATTTAATTGGAGCTCATTTTCTATTAATTTAAATTTACATCTATGACTAAGATATAGCTCTGTTTAACTCATTAGCATTTAAAAATTGGCGATCAAAAAAAGTAACCACCCGTTGGAGTTTTAGATGATTTTAATAAAATTGCAATATTAATTACAACAGTATCGATGGATAAATAAATATTATATATTTCTATTCTTTGTAATTTGAGATTAATATGATTAATAATTTATATACACTAATACAAACAACCGGTAAAATATACTCCGGTAGGTTTAATATTATACCACCCAATTATAAAGTAATTTGAAAACAATAAGAAGTAAAGAATAAACGAGTTTTTATTTTTTAATATTAACTTACTTACTCTGAGGTTAAAGAGCAAGGTTATAATCTAAAACATAGGTTTGATTTTTGCGATTGCTATTTGCAGCTTTAAATGTGAACGATATATTACTTAGGCTAAAAAATAAATTATGGAAGTTTATTTTTGCTCGATTATTATAAAATCGCAAGCGAAAATTTATTATTATTATATAGTTTAATATATCATTTTCCAACTGTCTGTAAAGCCAAGTCATTAACTACATATACATATATTTTTTTCAGTACCCAATTTTACTAAAAGGTAAATATTTTATATGAATAAAATGATTTATTATTCATACAAATTTTTTTTTCAAACAAAAAAAAGTATTATTAAGTCGGTTCAAGAACATACATTGTGAAACAAAATTAACTGATTAGTTAATTGAGTTTAAATGATTCAATAAATCATCCATCTTATAGGCCTATCAGCCTGCTTCCTGTGCTCTCTCAGGTATTTGATAAGCTCTTTTTCAAAAGACTGAGTCAGTTGGTGGACGATCAAATTCCGGCTGGACAATTTGGATTGGGTTTAGTAAGTAACATTCTGCTGTGAAGTAGGCTAACTTTGTAACTGTGTAACAGGATTGCTAACTTTATAAATCATGCTCTAGACAAGAAACAATACTGTTCAGCGGTTTCCCTCAATATCAGTCAGACTTTTGACAGGGTTTGACATGTACGCTTGCTCTATAAACTGAAAAAGGTTTACAGCATGTTTTCTACGTACTGATGAAATTTTACATAGAACACAGGTGTTTTCAGGTTATACATGGAGAGGTTTGGACGGAATTGTTCCTTATACAATCAGAGGTTCCGCAAGGAAGAGTTCTCGGACCCATCTTGTATGTTCTGTTTACGGCTGACTTGCTAATTACGGCAGGTACAACAGTTGCAACATTTGCTGACAATATTGTAATTCTTGCTGTCCACGAAGATCCGGCTAGTGCGTTTCGTTTTATTCAGGATTATTTCACACTCCTCGAATCGTGGCTTACATGTTGGAAAATAAAGATAAACGAAATAAAATCTACGCAAATCTTGTTCACCCTTTGTAAGGAACATTGTCCTGCTGTTTCTATATTCAGTGTTCCAATTCCGATATCTGAGGACTGTAAATACTCGGGTTTTCATCTTGACCGACGACAGAATTGAGCGAAACATATCAACTCTAAGCGAAAACAGTTGGATCTCAAGTTTAAAAACATGTACGGGCTATAGGACGTAGATCTCGGCTTTTAGTGGAAAGTAAATTATTGATTTACATATTACTTTTAATGCCTGTTTGGACTTACAGGCTTGAATTGTGAGGTACAGCGTGCAATTGCAGTATTGACATATTTGAACGCTACCAGACAAAAACACTGAGAAAAATGCTAAACATACCCAATACAAAAGCAATAGATAGTGATCTTAAGTTACAAATCGTTCAGCAGGAAATCTCCCTGGTCAGTCTACGATATAAAAATCGTTTGAATCGGTACCCGAATTATTTTATGGCCAATTTATTGGATTACACGGTCAGTGATTTTTCAAGATTGCTGAGGAACAATATTCTTGTTTTGCCTTATCGTTTCAATTAGGTGGCTTTATGGTCTGGTTGTACGGAGTGCTCTTCTATTTGTTCTGTTTCATTTTATTGTTATCGTTAAGTCACCAGCCGCTGGGTCTGTGGTTACTTAATGTTGGTTCAAATAGATCTTATTTACTTATTGTTCAATTATCTTGCTGAAGAGATTGTTAAGTTGCTGTGTTGTTATAATAGAAAAAAATACGATTTTTGTATGATTAATTCATGAGGAAATTTTTCATTTGTTCATTAATCAACAAATGATGATTACTTGTTTGAATTCGCAGACCGTTATACTAAAAATGTAATTTAAATTTTGGAATTTGCTAAGAATATAAAATTATTTTTTTTACAGTAAATATAAATTAATTTTCAACATTAAACTATTTTTCCCCATCTTTGTTTTATATATATATATACATGTGTGGGTGTGTGTGTGTGTGTGTGTGTGTGTGTATGTATGTGTGTGTGTGTAACAAAGATTGGGAAAAATTGTATAATGTTGAAAATTAATTTATATTTTCCTTATAGAAACAAATACTTTTTATAATCTTAGGAAAATCCAAAATTTAAATTACATTTTTAGCATAACCGTATGGGATTTCAAAAGTAATCAATCATCATTTGTTGATTAATGAACAAATTGTAAATTTTCTCATGAATTAATCATCCAAAAAACTTTTTATATACATATCACATTTAAAGCGGCTTTAGAACAAGGCACCATTTAGATTTATTTCTTTCGTGATTAATGATAGTTATTTACTAATCTGATGTAAATCAGTTGGACAGCTATTTTGCGGGGTAAACAGAATAAAAGTAATCATTACTGATAGAAATGGACATTATTTTCTTTTTACTAATTCTCGTAGAAATTTAAATTAGTTAATAAAAATAAGCACAGGAATTAAGTACTAACATTCTTCATACCTGTAAATTCTTGTATTTAAATGTAATCGAACCTAATTAATAAAAAATTGGGATAAATCTTAGTTTATCATTAAATATTTTAATAATAATAATTTACTATCAAGCTTGTTTAGAAAATTTTTTGAAGTTAAATATGTTTAATAAAATAGAATCCATCAACTTTTATTATTGTATATTTTTTAAACTTCTAATCCGAAAGGTTTGGGTTCGAAATGATTTTTCACCCTCTAGAAATTCCTAATATTATATTTTCTCAATCATCGACCACAAGTCTTCCTGAGAGGTAAATCAGTTATTAAAAATTACGTAGGATTAAAAAGAAAGATAAAAGTTTCCTTTATATAAAATAGTAAATTAATTTTTTTTTTTTTAAACCTTTTTAAGACTATATTTTTATTTTTGATATCATGCATTTTTTCAGTTTCATAATATTCTGCATCGTTCTAGTTTTTAAAATGTAAAATATATTTTGGACACGAAATATATTTTTAACAATCACAGAATTTAAAACCACCACTTTCTTCAATACCATATGGAAGAATCTTCAGAGGTTTTCCTCTTCAAACTATACGGTTCAAGGGCTATGTAACTAAGTAGTTTTAATTTTCTGTTATATTCAGTAAGAGCCCTTTTTAGTTAGGATAAGGACAGTGAATTTTTTTTTATAAAACAATAACACAAATAACCAAGCATATATAAACACAAAGAAAGTTTTTTTTTTTAATTATTAATAACAGCGTTTTTATGTAAAGACCTACTTGTTAAATGTATTTAGAAATTAACAAGCAAACCTTTCAGCAATTTCATTAGAATTAAAAATATTTAACCAATGAGACATAAGGTGACTAGTAAACAAACAACTTATATGTGAACGGGCAGGATGGTATGCAGCCTTGGGGCCTTTTTGTTAAACGAATCGACTATGTATGCATGTGTATGCACGTATATATAAGTAGAATTCACCTCGCCATGGCCGTCAGTACTACAATTCCCTTAAAATGGGCTGATTACTAACACTACACAATAACCAAGGCCTGACATCCCTCCTTCTTTTGAATGGACCCGTGATCATTTTTTTCAACTCATTATTTTTCTCATCTTTATTTGGAAATTGATTGCTTTTGTTGACCTTGACGGTAGCTCATTGTATTAAACTTGGCTGTTGATCCATAATATAAAGTTGTAAATAAGATTTTTAATTCCTTTATTTCTAGCGGCGTTATTAATTAACTCTTTTAACGTCCACCGTTTAAACTATTAATTTAAATGCACTAGTTGTTAAGTGAAGATATGATATTCTTGTTAATAGTAAAAGACTCCACCTAGTTGTCGCCTTGACATTTAGATATTACGGTGAAGGTTAACTTGCTACTCGGTAGAAAACAGAGTTGGTTAAATTGGTTTGCCGTTTCTTTGAAGGGGTTGTTTGTGCTGGAATGAGGGAAAACATTGTAGCTGAACACAATAAATCTTACCATGGGAAAGCTGATGTATACTGACGTACCGCTACGAACAAAGGCTGCCCGCGGCATTCCAACGTGCATCTGATAGCCGCACACTGTTCTCCCCTTCTACAACACTAGTACATCAGCAATTCAGCATACATCGCTTAACTATTATAGCCCCCAGACAAAGTTATATTATTTATTTTAAAACGCTATGATTTGTTTATTATACACGTAATACCGCTCTCTCACGCATGCGCACTTACTCGCTCATACATGCACAAATTTATACAGCCGTTATAGTATTTGAATGCCCAGAACAAATAGATTAAATTAAAACGCACTGCATTATTGTCTGGTGCAAATATTAGATATTTTTTATATTATTTAAATTAGTGAACATATCTGTATACATATATAATTTGAAATGTTAAGACTTTATTTAGAAAAATTTATTTAAATAAAAAACGATATTAATATTTATTTTATTATTGTAAAAAACGGCGTTTTTTTTTTTTTTTAAATCAGTTCTTTAAAATAATGAGAGGTTGTATTTTTATTTTGTTTATGATACTTGAATATTATTTCGGAAATGTGTATTATTATATGACAATTCAGAAGCGTATTGTATTACAATACTGCTTTTTATATATTTATTTAATTTCTAATTTTGCCGGATATTAATCGAATTTCTGAGATAACCTAAAGCCTGTAGTGGAGTGATTAATTATGAATAAGCTAGCAGCTGTTAGAAACTTGTTTACTATTTTTTTAGAAAATGTAGATTCTAGGTATTGTCGAACGAAAAGGATCCCAGGAAACAGTTTCGTTGTATACTATTTAGAGAAAAAAATTGTATTCGATCATGCCTCTGGAAACGAGACGGATTCACATTAATGATTCACAGTAAAGTCCTACACGATGACAAACAGTGTCAGTCTTGCGCACCCATAAAGAGTCGCAAATTCCTAGTGTTGAAATTACTGAATTAAATTTATTATATCATTTAACAGTACCTTCTAATGGAGGATGATAATATTGAGGCTTCTCAAAAGAACGGCATTAGTACTGATAGTCCTATACGGTATTACCGATCTTATGCGAATCTATAAGTTGCTAGAAATGATTATTTGTAAATGTGACTACAACATAAAGGTAATAAACCATAATCTCGGAGGTTATTGATGTATAAAAGAGAGTAATTTATTTGGTCATGAAAACAGTTTGATTGGTCACACGTTTACGAGGAAAAATAAGAGGGCATTTCCGTAGTTCTATTTAAGTTATAATTTTCGGTTCCGATCATCAAGAAATAAATTGAGGGACACAGATATGTAATCCGAAGTATAACCATTGTCTGTAATCGGATCGTAAAGGAACCGTTGTCGACGTTTTTCATCAACTGGGAGCCCAAAGATAACATCAGTGAAGTATTTAATTTGAGATAGATCGCGAAATGTTGGGTTACTTTTAAGACATCCAGAAAACCTTGCCGACCTTCGTGGCACAAGTGGTAGCGTCTCAGCCTTTCATTCGGAGGACCATGGTTTGAATCCTGATCACGCATATCATTTTCACACGTTGCAGAAATTGTCATTCATCTCATTCTCTGAAGCAATACATGACGGTGGTCCCGAAGATTAAAAAATAAAAAGAAAAAGAACGGAGACCTTTGGATTGGTGCAGTACATGCGATGCTGAAAGAATAACCGCATGCGACGTTACCATTGCATTAAATGTGCAGCGGACTATGGTCCGCTGCACATGGTATTACTGGGTGTCCTAAAGGAAGAAATATTTCGGCTATTTGTGTGCTTTGCCAATCGGACCATCTAGCCTAACTACAGAGTACAGAGGATTCAGGGTTTATAAGGAAATCCTAAACAGGAAACAGCGGAAAAGGGTACAACCTTTCTTTCCCGCTACTCCCCCAGATCGGACCAAACTGGTAGGTATAACTCCACCTGAAGGAGTGTATGGTTATTCTAATGAGCCTTCCTACCGGCTGTATATCCGGCATGGTAGTTCGGCTCACCGGTTAGCTCTTTTAAGGAATCTTCTGCCAAACACGGCGCCAGGTCTTTTCTCCTAGTGTTGAACCTACTATCCCCTTGATTCCCCAGAGGTTCATTGGTACTCTCACACCTAGGCATGCCAGCCTACCCTCTGGGGCTGTCCTCCCTACCCTACGCTAATAGCCCAGGCGCCGCTCCTCTTGATTCCTACTTTTTAGTTCTTCCTTAGCGTATGCGTCTACTACCCCCTTCCATTGATCTTCACTACTTAACATGACGTCCACCAACTCGTCTGGAGTACAATGAGCAATTCCAGCCCTATTCCGCAGTGTGTCTGATCGTCGACATCTGAAGACTGTGTGTTTTACAGAGTCTTCCTCCTCACAAAACATACATGTTGATAACTCTCGTTTACCAATTTTATGTAGGAAATCCTGAAAACTACCGTGTCTCGTTAAAATCTGTGCTATGTAATAGTTCAAATCTCCAAATTTCTTCTGTTCCATGCCTCTAAATCATATAAGTTCCTCTTGGTTTACTGTGCCACCTTCTTGCTCACCACCTGTTCTTCCATTCGGTGATCAATCTTGCTCTGGAATCTTGCTTACGCAGGCCTTATGCTTTGTCTACCCTTTCATTCACTTGTAACTCGACTGGCGGGACCGAGGCGGTGCATGTGCCTGCACCATTGAACGTTTCGGCTGATATCGATAACGTGCGGCAATATTTGATCACAGTCTTGGAGGAAACTGCCTGGTGCTCGACACGTGAATTTGAAGATGTGTGATGGAGAGGAACGCACTACCGTGATGGACATTGCTCATGTGATGGTATTGCTCATTAGAGAAGCATTAGGAAGAAATGGCATGTTTCAGAAGATCAGCGAGTAGCACATCTCTGAATAGGGCAGCTGGTAAGTTGAAACAACTACTGAGGTTTACTGAGGTTTATTAAAAATGAGTCATTAAAAGTTATCTCTAGAATCTTACTTCTTTACGAAGAGACAACCACTCCCCATGCAAAGCTACCAAGAATCTTTATCGGCCACTACCATCTTTTCCTCCTTTGAAGACGTTAGATGGTTCAAATGCTCTGTGCGATGAAGAGAAGGCTGACCAATTTTCTGTTTGCCTGAGAAATATCTTTGAGCCATTTGTTATACAAGGACTGGTGAGAAGAAAATTCTTGAATTATTGAGCAACCCAATTTATTTATTTATTAAGTCATTTTCGTCATTGGAGGCTCTGAAAGTAAATTGAAGAATTAGGATTATTTTGCGGAATACATCCTTTCCGACTGAGTGGAAAGTTTCACAAATATTTATGGTCCCGAAACCAGGTAAACCTAGTTTATATAGGCATATAAATGTTTTACCCATTACATCTAAAATATTTGAGAAACATTTTCTTCGAGAAATATTTTTTTCACTTTCCTTGAAAATGGCATGTTTCTCCTGATTATCAGTTCGGCTTCCGAGGTTGTCACTCTACTATTGAGGAAACGCATATGCTTTTTGGTATTATCAGCAAGTGCCTTGAGGAGAAAAAATATTTTTCGGCTGCCTTCTTAGATGCTCAGCAGGCCTTCGACAAAGTCTGGCTGCCTCAAATGTTATACAAATTGAAAGAAACTACCACAAACGTATTACTACTTATTTCTGTGTAACTACAGTTATTTTCGAGTTCATCCGTTTTATCCCCCCTGCCCATGGAGCCAGACCCGAGACCAAGTACGAACATAGTTCCAGGCGATGCCATCGCCTCAAAGGCCCGATTCTCCGATTGGGCTTACTGCGGGCTGGTCAGGTTGTTGCTGACAATACCCGTGCGATGGATTTGGCTGGTAGGTCAGTGGACATAGTCGGACTGAATTATTTGATGTTAGCGGACTCATCGCTTGAAGAATGAGCTTGTGTTGGTCAATCTCTTGATGGAATCAGCTCGGTTGATGTTGGGTGAGTGACTGAGTATGTGGCTCGGAAGCGCTCTTGTAAGCTGCGGGCGTACACAGGTATATAATCACTGGATACCACAGTGGGTAGGGTCTCGGTAAAAAACCGGCAGGTCCCCATCTGCGACAGTGGGGGTGAAGACGGCAGGCCGGACATGCGGCTCTCCTTCGCACTGTAAAGGACTCCGTGCGAAGCAAGTATACTCTCGGCGCGTCGAAGACAGGGAGAGGACCTTCACATCAGAGTTACTGACACTGGAGATGTTGCTGAGCAGTTACTCCGGAAAATTTTGGACAAGGTGGAGGGTATGAGATTTGCGGTTGGTAGGAGCGTTCGACATGTTCACTTGCTCTTAAAAGATGTAGACGCTCTTACCTCTAGATTTAGTGCATGATATCCGCAAGACGTCTGTAGTTTAGTGACGATAGATGTTCTCTCTCTAACTCTGCAGCCCTCATTTCGAGATAAAAAAGTGGCGAAGGTGGTGGTTCCACCTCTGCTCGCGGATAAATTGCTGAAGGACGGCCGCATCCGCATTGGGTGGGTGTCTTTCCGGGTTTCAAAGAGGTCAGCTGATAAGCGTTGCTATAGATGTTGGGGAATTGGGCACCGAGCTGAGTCCTGCAGCGGTCCCAATAGGCGAGGACATTGCTTCAACTGTGGGATTGTGGGGCATCTAGGTAATGATTGCCCAACGGAAGCCAAATATACTCTTTGTAATTCTTGGGGGCATTCATTTGCATTCTTGGGGGACGTGGCTGCAGGACCAAAACCAAATAACGAGTTGCTTTTCCTGTATTTTGGGGAAGACCTGGGTTGGGACAGCCCTGTCCAGGAGGAATGCACCGCTTAAGTGTCCCGCTGCCAGTGATTGGACAGGGACTCCCTTAGTGTTCCGATCGAACTTCGATGAGGAGGTAAAGTAAGGTCATTGTTCCGGTGGGGGACCCCTTTGAGGTTCCTCATTTGAGACGTGGCGTCAAGACCAGAGTTCCGGTGGGAGGATCTCTACGAGCTCCCCTCATTAGAGACATGACGACTAATTATCATATTAGTCAGTATAATTATCATATAAGACCGAAAGTCTGAGTAGCGAGTAGCTACCTGGTCGGTACACTTCACAGATGAAGTGTAATATGGAGTTGTCTGTGTTTTTAGACACTAAGTCGGATGTTTCTCAGATCGGCTTTAGACCCTGTTTTATATTATATTCCCTCAGCCAACTTCAGACTACAAATGTATGTCATTGTCATAGGTATGACAATATGTCACTGTCACTTCATTTGCAGATGATACAGCTACCCTGGATGTCGATATTCACCTAACTCAATTTTCAAGCAAACTACAATTGAACAAATCAATTGATGACTGTCAAAATAGAATGCAACAAATGCAGAGGGAGAATATTTTATTAATTTAAAATACTTAATGTTTTAGACAAAATTATAAAAATCTGCCTATTAGAATACAGTAATAAAAATGTTTATTTAAAACATAAAAATCTTGAAAATTTTTATATACCAGTAGACTGAAGGGTAAGTGGTATACAAAAACTGTTTGCAATAAATTCGTTACTTTCCAAACTATATTTTATTATGCTATCAATTAAAATTATCCTTACGTAAATTAGCGTAAAGAATATATTCTAAATGAGTGATCGTAATAATTTCTCTACTATACGAGAACTTATAATTTTACGCTCTTATTATTATTATTTTTACATATGAATGATGCGATTATTTTTCCAGAAGAGATGAAACCGGTTTTGAGTAAACAACTTAAGAAGCAGCAGCAGCAGAATCTTCTTTTACCTCTTCATCTTTACATGATACAATTCTATAAATTTACTTTGAAATGATGTAACTGGTACTAATTTACATTCTGACTTGGTAGCAATAACAACTTCTTCCTCCTATAGAATGTCCACTATCTTATCACATTTTCATTTTCAAACGTATCTAAGCCGAATCATAAATATTTTACATATTATAATGACTACATAAGAGAAGGGAAATAATTGAATACATATTATTTGTAAACGTAAGTGTATCAAACATTCCTGATATCAAACAGCTAATATGGATTTGTACAAAAATATAATTTCTACTTCTCATAATTTTTATAACTGAAGATTCATTTTGTTACTTAAATATTAATATTTAACAATGTTTATGAATATTAAATAAATCCTTACATGTTTGTTTTTCTAAAAAAACGTAATTTTTTATCCGGTGTTGCAAAGTTTTTCGAAGTTAGGTTTAATGATCTTAGTAATATTATGGTTTAAATTTTTTTTTAACGTAATTTGAATGTAAGTGGTGTTCAAGAAAATTTACTATGTTACAAGTTTCTTAGAGCTGATAAAACTGTTAAATTTTCAGTCATATTATCTCTGTATAAATAATCTAATTTCTGAAAAATGTTATTAAATATTGAAATTTGGAATATTTTTTTATTTTATATAATCTAAGAATTGAAAAATACTCTAGTTAAAAAATGGAGAACCATTTTAAAAAGTAAACATTTTTCCAATTATACTGCGAAATGACCCGTTGAAATAATTTTTTTCCAGAAAAAGTTACAAGTCTTGTTATAAAGTATTCGAATAGATACGAAGATTGACAGTAAAAATATTACTACCAAAGTGAAGCAGAAGTTTGCCAAATACCTTTTGTGGGGAGTGATATGCTGTGGATTGAATTCGAAGAAAGAAAACCAAAAGGATGAAATATATAGAATGATAGGTTTACGGTAGTGGAGAAGTTTGCGTATAGTAAAATGGATGTCGAAAATGAGTGCCGAGGAAATATTGAAAATATTAGAGGAACTGAATTTGATGAAGATAATAAGGAAGAATAAAACATCTTATTTGAGGCTTATCTTTGTATTTAGGAAAGCATTAAAGAAGAAGCGTTGGATGAAAGAAAAACAAAAGGAAAAAGAAGGATTACAACGTCAACAAGTATTTTGAAAAGCTATAAGAAAATGAGTTTAAAGAAATCATGTCGAAAAGAACTGAAATCAAGAAAAGAATCCATCACGTAAAATATTTTATAAAATGATACAACATATAGAAAAGTGTGCGGAATACATCGTGTGTATGTATTGGTTATTATATTTGAATGTGTTTATTATATATTGTAATGAAGTAACTTGTAGAGGGTAAAGTTTTCTTTCTTCAGAAGTAAGAGAGGAAATTATGTACAAAAATAGGAAGGATGACCATCAATAGATTAAATATCACTAATTTAAATATAGGATATTGATGTAGATATAACTAGATCACTAGTTAATTATAGAAAATGTAGTCAAAGCCATAAATACAAAAAATACCAGCTAGTACTCAACAACTGGATAGTAAAGAACAAAATATAAAAATTTCTTGAATAAATAGCTTTTTATGTCACTAATGACCGTAACTAACATTATGGTACACTATATACGACTATTAAAATTAGGTAAACAACATTTAATCACATTTTAGATTCATTAGTTTATTGTTATTGCAATAAAGATATATTACATTCAACGAAAAAGAAAAATCATGGAATAAATGCTAGTGACCTTTATGTACAAAAATAAAACGTATTATGTATTATTTCACACGTATGAATTATAATTTTGACAACAGAAAGTTATGTTAGGTTAAGTATAGGACAGGGTTTTGTTGTGAAGACTTTTGAAGCCAGTATAATAAATAAATAATGTTCACGCGCTTAACCCGATGTCATATTTTAATTTACCTTTATTGTAATAATTTCAAACCGGTTGATTTATTATTATTAAAAAAAAAGAAAAGGAACATTTATATATTTTTTGAAGAAGACTTACTGGTCCATTAAGATGAATACAGAGCCTATATTTACGCCTCCTAGCAATTGTGCTTCGGTGACATACGAGGTAAATTATGCAAATTGGTCTCTTTCAGGTTAAAAGAGATTAGGACATATTTCAATCCTTCTTTTAACATGTAATCACGTCACTCTGCATTCATAATGTAATAAACCATTTTAGTAGTAGCCTATTATAATACGGTCCCGTATCTCTAAAGTAACCTAGCTATTCCGTTCGCAGTAATTCCATCATGATGTTGCTTTGTATAACTCATATGAAAAAGTACATATTTTTTAAAAATATTGAATTTTTATGGTTACTTATGTAAAATATGAAATTTTCCTAATGTTCAAAATTATTAGGAATAAATAATAATAATAACGAAAAATAATAATATTTATAGTTGATTTTGAATTAAATTCCACAAAGAAAATGAAAGAAGAACGTGTTTTCTAGATTTCAAGTAATCTTTGAATATATAGATTTTTTTTTATTTTGAAAATTGTTCATGTTCGCAGAATTATAATAAGTTTGTAATACAATAATTGGTAAAATTTATTTTACCTTTTATGGGTTAAACTAACAGACCCGGCAATGCTTCGCTATTGCTATATATATATATATATATATATATATAGAGAGAGAGAGAGAGAGAGAGAGTGAGAGAGTGGGAGAGAGAGATTTTAAATGAACACAATTGGAAATTTGATAAAAAAATTAAAAAATTGAACTTCACAAATTTTATCTTTCACATATTCTCCTTCCCCTTTTCCCTTTCAAACTTCTCCCTTTCTCCCTTTTCCCTCGCCCTCACCCAGTTTCCTTTTTATCCTTTCCCGTTTTCCCCTTTTCTCTTTCCACCTTTTCCCCGTTTTCCATTTCCCCCTTTTTCCCCCGCGTAAATCGATCGATAAGTTTTTTGGTCTTTAGCGGACACACATACGAACATGCCTTTTATGTATATATATAAATATTATATATATATATATATATATATATATATATATATATATATATATATATATATATATACTCGTATATGTAGAATAAAAAAGTCTGTTAGTATATTTGTTTGTTTGTTTCGTAAATATTTCGACACCATCCTGACCTAGCGAGTAAATTTTTTCGCAAAAATATTTCTTTTCACATAACTAATATCCATATTCTGAATATGACCAAATTGGTCCATAAATATAATTTTTCTAAATATCTCAACCCCAGTGCCATCTAGCGGGTTCATTTTTTGCAGAGATAATTCTTTCCATGTATGTAACATGTATACTGAATATGAGGCAAATAGGACCATAAATACAATTTTTCGAAATATCTCGACGCTAGCGCTACCTAGCGGGTCTACACTAATTCAGAAACCTTCCCTGGCTTGCGTCCAACCATCCAACCATTCCCCAAAGTTTTATCGCTATCGGATTAACGGTTTAGGAAGGCATAAGTGACATACAGACAGACAAAAATTCATTTTTATATACATAGATGAAGGTTTTCTTTCGATAATTTTTTTTATTATTAATGAAATTAATAATTAATATTTATTATTAATTTTATTATTAATGAAATCAAAAATGTTGATTTTAAGTGAATTAAATCTTTTATAATGAAATAAATACAGCTACAGTTTATTTTTTAATGAAATACTGATGTTTCCATAGAAAAATCCAATTTTACTAAAAATTATAAAATATAATTTAATATTCATATCCGTAAAACACGAAAACTGGAAAACAAAGATGCGTTTAAAAAGTTTACGAAAAACATTACTTAATAAAATTAGGTTATCGATTTAATCGTTAAAAAATGTCATCTTAATCATTAAAAATCATCAGTAGATTATGAGGAAGCTAACTTCTGTAGACCTTGTGACAATTGTTATTATATTATGAATCTTCTCCATGTCATTATAAAAGGAATATTATTTTTACGGTTTATAAATAAATACATATATTTTTAGAATCGTTTCATGCAATTAAATTGAAAGAATAAAGATTAACTTATAAACGAGTGGACTCCAGGGATGGCCCCGGGGTTTTCTTGGAGGTCTTTTGGGGCCACAGTGACGATCCCAGAGCCGCAGAGCTCGCTTTGTTCGTCATTACCGTCTATTCAGGATCCCGCAGTATTCGTTACTCTCATAGTTGTAAGAAAATACTGCTATATAACAATTACTGTATGCAGGCTTTGCAGAAACCTGAAAAATAAATAAAATATTACAAAAGTCAGAAAAGCAGTAACTGAAGTACACAGACCTTTTTTTTTAAATACACCTGTAATTTGCCCGTCCCCGTGGCCAACACGCAATTAAGTATAGGCTTTGGGAGGTGCCTTCGTCTCAAACTACCTCGGAAGGACGCAAGGCCCCGCCCAGGCAGCCGGCACTCGACGTTTTGCATGCCATGCCTCAAATTAGGAGTTCCCAAAAGAGAACTCCGCCCCAGAACTCCGATCTTGACGCCTCACCTCTAGTTGGGATCCCCCAAAGGGATACCACCCGGAACTACTGTCTTAATTTCCCCCCAATGGTACCTCAAAGGAGTCCCCACCCGATCATTGAAGGTGGAAGACCGAAACCTCCCACCCCTCAAGGGTGGAGCTATCCCTCAAGGACACCATGACGTTACTGTGAAGACAGACGCAGATGTACCCATCTTGCAACCTCGACCTCCAGGCGCATGACCGTACAACTTGCAAGATGCACATCGACGCTTCTGCTTACAATCTTTACGTATATGGCCGTCCTTACCACACGTAAAACAATGGCCACTTCTATCTGCGCCATTACAGAACCCTTCGCGGGGCAGAGAAGATCAGCGTAGGACCTCCTCTCCTCTTGACCACTACGGTGGTGGTCGGTGGTTCCGCCGGTCGCTTCTTGCTTTACAGCACGAATATTGACGACGGACGGAAAAATGAAGAAAATACCGCTCCCCTACCCGCCTACCATTATACAATGGTGCGCCTTAAAATCTCTCCGATCCGTTCAGGCGGCCAATAGAAACAGACCGGTCGACTCTGCCCAACATTCAGCACGTGAGGAACTGATCTGCGGATGACAGAGGCCATCTCACGATCCCCAACCGTCGAGTCGATTACTAAAATGTAATCCGTTCTCCCAAGATCTATCTTACACGCATCATCCCCGCCAGATAGAACGCAGATATTTGATCGGACAACAAAGACCTGACGCAGCCTCAGTCTACCGGCACGAGCCAGGTCCCGAATCCGTGAGCCCTCCAAAACATCATAGCGTTATGAGGGTTGTCAACCCAAACCGCCATATCAACAGGCATATCTACATATCAACACAGACCTTTGACGTGGAAAAATTAAAGCAATCAGTCGGTTGTTTCTCACTTATGCGAGAATAAACAAACAAACATACAAATATATAGACAGACAAACAAATAGTTTTTCTATAAGATTATCAATAAGATTGGATCAGCGGGACTTGGTAGACGAATTGGTGAATATATTAATACGGTGAAAAAATGTAGATTATTAGCTAAGGAAAAGAGTTGAATAACCAAGAGGTGATAATAGATAATATTTTCCTTTAGAAAATAATAAATAAATGAAAAAAGTCTCCATTTCTAAATAATTAAAATTTCTTACGTATGGGGATCAATAGAATATCGCAGCACAATTTGAAAATTAACAGATTTTAAGTATCAAGCAGATTTAAACTCTGATAGAGTATCTGAATAAATGCGTACAGTTTATTCCAAAACTTCTATACACCAATTTATAGCGGGAATTTAAAAATATATTTCTTTAAGATCATTAGCTTATGTTCCTTTTAATATTTCTCATACAGCTTTTAGTTTTCTTAGGAAAAGCTATGTTTTTGGTTTCATTAGTTAATTATTTAATCTGATCAAAGAGAATTTTATCAGCTAACATCTAGCTTCAGGGTTTATCCCAAATTAGTATTCCCTTTTGGCTAGATAACATTTTTCAACATTTTTTTCTTTATTCGCGATCTGTTTTTTCCCCGATATAGTTTACGTGGTTTTAAAATAAGATAAGAGTAAAACCTTACTCTTTTGAGAACGATAAGCCGATATTTTCTTAACGCAAAGTATTACCTGATAGCCCAAAATTTATTTCTACTTTATTTTAGTATTTCGAGATAATTTTTCAGTAAAGCAGGGTTTTGTTTTCCTTATTAAGTTAAAAATAAGCTACAAGAGCACTAGGATGGTCATTGATAAATTTTTTTGTGTTCAAAATTAGAGGAATATTATACAGCTTAAAGATCAAACTGAGAATGGAAAATTTTTGTCTGCGTATTGCAATATCAGTCACCTAAAAAAAGGGATAAAAATTATAATTTTGGAAATATCTAAGTAAGTGTACATATTCAGTTGTTACCCCAAGACAATGGGGTAGAACTTTATTTGTACCAAAATTTTCTCAGTTTTCCGATGTTTTTATTATTGATAACTTGATCAAATATTTATTTGGAATGTTAATTATTATATTCATTATACAATTTGAAAAAAAAAATTAAAATAGGTTAATTGTATTGTTGTATTATGTTTAGTTGACCATTTTAATGACAACACTCATGTCATCAGTGAACAAATATGCAGGAACGTTATTTCCATAATATTTGGTTTTCGCACTCATACAGTTAAGAACTTTATCTATTCTTCAATGTACTCTTCATTCAATAAGAAGTAACCTTATTAGAAGTTTTATGTGTAAATTTCCTAAAAATTATTCATTTACGTGGTTACAACTTTGTTCCTTTCTTACCAATTAACGGTAGAAATTCCCCAAAAAAAGGTAGAAATTCGTTTATTTATGTTCTCCTGCCACCTTCAATCTAAGTCGTGTGGTATCATAGATACCACACAGTCTGTGTCGCAGAATTATAAAATTAATTAGACACCATTTACTTGAATATTAGAATTATATATAATTTATTATTAAAATAAATTATATGGAAAATAGCTTATTCTTTTAATTTAAAGAATTGTTTTATAGAAAGAGTTCTTTCGATAATACTTAGATTTATGTAAAGAATAAAGAAGATAGCATTCTTAAGTAATTTACTGATTTCGTCCACCATCTATTGAAGCGAAACAAAGAAACACTGTAAAATCAGCATCAATTGTTTGCTCACAAAATTGCTTTCACAATGATTCTTCGCTCTGCTTCTTCAGTAGTTCAGCTTCCATTTGAGAAAATTTTTAATTTATCATTAGTTGAAGAAATATTCTTTTGTTTAATATTCTACTTTGAATTCGCTCCTTGGAAAATAATTAAATCATTGTTTTTAACTCACTGTATGGTGACGGGATGAACTTTAGAATTTCCCGGAATAGTAACGAAAATCTTCTTCTTTTATTCGATATATATTCGTTATAATTTGGGGTGTAAAATAATTACAGTAATGTACATATATCAGACTAAGGCATTCATTAATGAACATTGTATAATATGTAATAGTTTAAATTTAAATTAATTTTTGGTAGTTTTTTACTCTAAATAAAAATATTCAATCAATTCCGAACGGGGTTTCAGAATCAATACTCTTAAGAAAAAATATAAATGGTTAATTTATGTCAAACTATGAAGAATGTAAGACTAGCTGATAATTTTTTTTCATATATAACACCACGAATGCGAATTTTCCATTTCATAATATGACATAAACTAGCAAACGAATTCTATTTGTAGATTATTATTGAGTAGAAATAAACCTTTGACTTTTTACAATAGAAGTTTCTGTATGAGATCCCAATAATTCTATTGCAACAGATTAAGTTTGTAGTCGACCAACAAAAAGAAAGGATAATGATGCTAACGGCAAAAGAGAGTAAATCACTTTTGTCTCCTTTATAAAGAAGTAACTACAAGGTTATTAGAATTATGACATAAGACTTGACTAAGCTAAACAGCAAACAAAGGTTTCAAATCTTTCAGTAGAAGAGGGTCTCATTAAAGTTATTTTGTTGATCCTTGTTAGTTAGTTATTTTATGTTGTTTCCATTCAACCGTGGAAATCATTAAATGTTACGTCATTGATAATTTTCAGCATGATTAAACTCATCTCTTTACCTATCACTTAATACTTCAAATATAATCCGGCTGACAATTCAGTTACGTTAAATATTTTTTAATTTATTATATTTTAATTTCGTTTCTTTCTTGCCTTTTTCGGTTTTGTTTCTTATTATAAAAATTAAACTACATTTGGAAATTGCTAATTTTATGTTTGTTTTGTATCTTTTTGAATCCAGGTTATGGTGAATTCTCTTAAAACCAGTTGATAAATTGATGGAAAAATATAATATTAGTCGTTAAACCGTAGTTAAGAAAAATTAACCTTTAATTTCTATTGCAAATTACATAAATTAATTAAGGCATCTGCATTATAAATATTGTATATTAAATATTAGTTTAAAGAAAACGGTTGTGTTATGTTTCGAATGTATTATTATTTGACTACCGTATATGTTTCCTTTAAAACTTGATAACTTATTATACAGAATATTCTATCTCATCCAAAACAAAAAATCTGGGAATCTAGTATCCGAAAATTCTAGTAATTCTCATTCCTTTCGATTCATACCTGGCTTAATTGTACGTAAAACCTCCATGTTCTCTTTTTGTGAACTAATCTGTAATATAAATAAATTCCGTTATCATGACTTTAGAATGTGTATGGATTTATCCAGGATCGTAAAAGAATGGCATAACCCGATTATATCGAGATTTTCTAGATGAACCCTAAAATTAGTTATGTTTAAACTGACAATATTTACAAGGGCTAACACCCTCCTTAAGAAGACATCTTTATTTGCATTTGCTAGATAAATAAGGATTTTAAAAGATGGATTAATAAAAGTATTAAAATTTAAAAACTAAAACTTTAAAAACGAGAAAACGTTTGTATATATACTTTTTAAATTTTGCACAGAATTCCACTCTACATTACACTGATTTGTTTTTAAATTACCCATTTAACACACATTCTAACAAATAAATTTCAGCAGAAATCTTTAGAAAGAATAAAATTTATAAAAATAAAGTTCTCAAATTTCATCCTCTTTGACATTTGTCACCTCCTCTTTACCGAAACGTTTACTTTTTACTCGCTCACAATATAACAAAATTTGAATAATTTTAAAACAGAAAAAGAATATGAAGGCGATACGAACCCTCTTGTCAAATTTTTGTTTATAAATCACGCATTAACGATGAATTATTCAAAATTCAACGTATATTAGAAGTTATGTTTTTATATAATTAACGTCATTGAGTTTCTTTTGTTATCAAAAGATGTAATACGAAGTTATTGTAAATTAATATTTATACCTACCTGGAATAAACAATATTATGCATTGTGAAATTGTTGTATTATATATAAATTGTAAGATAATTTAATAAACAAATATGATTTTATTTAAATACATTTAAAATTCATCTCAGAATTCTTTTTCTTTTAAACTGATTCTGTAAAAATTTAAACTTTAAATAATAAACTTTATATAAATTTAAACTTTATATAATAAAAATAATGTGTTTATACATTCAGTAGGTGTGGTTAAATAAATTAGTAAACATCCACTTTACTCTGGAATTTTATGTTCTTTTTTTTAATCCCTACATTTTTTAAAACTTCTATTTTATTTCTAAAAATAATTCATTTTATGCATATGTATTAATTTTTTCATTCGTTCTTGATTATATAATTATAAATATTCTTGTTTCTGTTGCAGAGATAAACTGGGTACAAACAGCAAACTGTTAGAGCGCCTTCATGGTCAGATAATTTGAAGTAGTCATACACGCAGCTTTTTATTTTTGGTCCATATAGATAAATTTCAAACCCCAGCCGATGTTTCCAAATAGGTAATTAATTTTCTTTTTCTTATTATATAGAAATCTGGAAATAAGCATATTTTATTTAGCGTTAATAATTAAACAATTAGCAAAAAAACTATTTTAAAAATTTTCTGCTTTTGAAACACACAGTACAATGAAACTCAATCATAAAATTTTATTTCAAAATTAGGTAAATTATAAATAATTTAGGTAGTACATTGCGTAAAATACTTTTTTGCGACTGATTGTACAATGAACAATTAAATTTTGTGGTTAATGAGCTTGATTCGCTCTAATTATATTTCGATATAGGCCTACCTAAATTAATTATTTTCATAGAAATTATTTTTTCATATGTAAATAGTTTAATAGGAATTATCTAATATAAATTTAAAGATTTTATTTTTAGGGAAGGTATAATGTTATAAAATTTCACATTTTTACAAGTATTCAATTTTTATAAGCCGTTATGATTTTATCACACGTTATGATTTTATCATTATTATATGTAAAAATATTGTTTTTAGAAGGGTGTAATTGATGCATCCATCTTTGTTATTTACTATCATTAAACATTTTTTTCTATAATATTTCAATAGAATAACAGCAACAGTGTGATTCTTTCTTTTGATATGATCACACGCTTGGTTTAATGGGAAATTTAAATAACTGTTGTCTTTGAGTTTTACAATTACTTAATCAATCCATACACAGGAAACAATCTATATAACGCAAAAAAAAAAATAAATAAAATATGAATAAGTAATTTTATTTTATTTGAAAATAAAATTTTTATAAAAATCAAAACATTTTTATTTTTAACACTTGTTTGAATTATATTTGAACAAATATTTGATTAACGGTCAACATACCTTCCCTGTTATTAAAAATATCATATTTTTTAAGTAGTAAATCAAATCACAATTTTTAAAGAAATAATTAACAATAAAATCAGTATAGCCTTTCGTTAAGATGTATTAATGGAGTTAAATAATGCACATATGAATTCATTTAAGTTAAATATTTTATGTAGGCCATATTAAACCCGGGTGGTCTCAGCATGTAATTTTAATACCTCTTATACTTAGAAATAATAACCAATATGTGAATTATGCTTAATAAATGGTTATATGAACCCATCCAGTAGTTTATGTTAATAGACCTGGTTATAACTAATTGCATGAAAGTGCTTGCTTACACTAACAGTCAGTAGTTAGTATATGCTTGACAGACCATGAAAATAAACGGCTAAACTCTTACGCTAACGTAATTGAACGCGGTTTAAATTCTCAAATAGTATATATAGATTAAAGCAATAAATATGAATAGGTTATATCTATAATAACAATAATAGAATGTAATAATATATTTATGACAAACTTTATTACCACATTCTGAGTTTGATAAGACGATGAGTCTCCATTGAACCTATCAGAATTTTTATTTTGCCGTTAGTTTTATAAATTCTAGCTATGAAAGTAGACCAGTAACGTATATTTCAAATTCAGTTGAAAATAACTGTTAATTGGATTCTATGTTCTACAGAACCGTAGCAGTCATAACAGCATCGAGTGAACAGTCAAATATATGATGTATATTATAGCATTCAATGGAATACGATGCTATTTTTAGTGTTAATAATAACTGGATTTTTTTTTATATTTCAAATTTTATTCGTATATAAATAGTATGAAGTGATTGTAAAGTTTTTAATAATTTAAAAAAAGATTAGATTTGATACAGTCCTAAAATAAATTATACATACACGGTTAAAAATAATTTAACTGTAGTTTTGAATTAATTATACCACGTAATTTTGTCTTACAACGGAGCATATTACTACAAGTATTATAAAAGAAAGATATATGCATCTTAGCCGACATACTCTTACATGTATTGTACGATCAGTCGATGCATGCCGATCCAATTATAACACTCTTCCTGGATACGCAGCTTCCGTTGTCAACCAGTCTTTAGTTACGTCATTTCCTGTAAAAGTAATCTGAACTAAACTCCGTTCTTCTTATACATACTATTTATAACGTGAATGGCTATTATAAAGTATATGTAATATAATTAATTAATTACGCAACTGATTTATTGCATCACATTAATTATAGCGCGCGCACGCACTCACGCGCATGAGCATTTACACAAACTTGTTTAAAATAATGATATTAAATAAAATTCCTTTTACTCCTTTATATTTCAGTTTTAAAGTAATTCTAATTTTTCTTGTTCTCACATCAAATGTAAAAAATTAAAAAAATTCTGGAAGATACCTACGCTATATTGCTCAAATTGATCAATATGAACTTTTTAATTAATAAGGTAAGATTTACTTATAAAATATCTAAATTATAAATATACTAATAAAAGTTTACTAAAAAGCAATTTTTTTTCTTGAATTGATTTGTTAGAAAATTTACATTGTCTAGGTCTGTTTTTTTCTTTTTTTGCTTTATATGGGCATCCACTTCTAAGGTCACATTACTTAAACAAATAAATTAACCAGGATCATCAGATGTAAGAATGTGTAGGGCCGTTATATTTCAACATAACACACAAAAAAACGTAACATGAGGCATTAATCAAAACGCACACATGTAACACTTACAGAGTGTAAAGAGCCCAGAAATTTACATAAAAACGAATATAAAACATGCATTAAGATAAAATACATAAAAAATGTTGAATAATACCACGCAAATTTGAGAACTCTATGTTTGGGGTTGTAAAGCGCCTTCTCCTACAGAATTCTAAGTCAAACATAACACATAATGACTTTGTCGAAGGCTTACTATAAACGCAATAATATATTGCACACTCTTCCAGTAGATGCTTAACAGTAACTGGTTTATCACATACATTGCACATTGGTTTTTCTTCATACGTCTGTTGTAGCTTATTGTGGTAAAATTATATTTAAATAAATAATAAATATTTACATTTTCATTTAATATTTCATCATCATCATTTCAGCCATAACTGATCCACTACAGGAACAAAGCCTTTTTAGCACTTTTTCTACTAATAACGGCTTGTGTGATCTTCTGCCAAGTCGTTCCAGTGTACTTGATATCATCAATTCAATAAACTTTTAGTCTTTCTTGTAGAAGTTTAACATTTTGTGGTAACAAAAATGTTTACATTCAGCTGCTAATTTAGTCTAATTACCATCTTTTTTTTTACCATCTACCATTTTTAATTAAAATGGCTACCGTCATTTTAATTCTTTAACTTTAAAGGATATATCGTATACTTTCTTCTGTTCTCCGACTCATTTACAGCTCTTCCTATCCCGTCTGGTAACTGAAAGCATACATCGTTTGATATTTCTATACAGTGTTGTATTTTATATATATATATATATATATGTATATATATATATATATATATATATATATATATATATATATATATGTGTGTGTGTGTGTGTGTGTGTGTGTGTGTACATTTTTTACTGTGTTTGAGATTTTGCTGAAGGCATAACGCAAAAGATTTAAACGCGTATTTCAAGTTTTTTTTTTTTAATATGAATAAAGACAATTTATAAAGAATTATCGAAGGACTAAACTTTATTGGAAAGTGAGTAAAACAAGTCGATACTATTAAAGACAAGATGATTTTAATAATAACTGCCAATAAGACATTTTATTGCAGTAGGAATGGAAGCTAATTATTCCCCTGTAGGTATAAAGAACCAACAAGTACCTCCTAAAGGTTAAATAATTTCCATTCAGTTCATGTCTTTACTTAATCCGCTGTAGTGGTATTGCTTATATTATCAATATTTCAGTATTTATTTCAAACAAAACCTACAATTAGATCACACATTAACTATTAGTACAAGTTGACGAACAAGTTCAGTGTATAATTTTTACTTGAAAATACGAGCACTATAAAAAAAATTTCCTTTACATCAGTACTTTAATTTTATTATATATATTAATAATTTTAGTAATTTATAAATATTAAATAATCATGTCAAACCGTAAAAGTAACTAAATAATTATAATTCCTTATTTGATTTTTTTTTTAAAGTTCATACCTGTCATTTATGTAACACTGTGTATTATGGAGTTGTTTGTTAAAAATATACGCTTTAAAAAATTACGTTTAATGTTTTAGCAGTGGTAATCTACAGAAATGGTGGATTTATAAATAAATATTAAAAATCATTGAATGTACTGAATAATATTTGATACGGTCATTAATACCATTAAACTTTCCTACGCTGCAAATAAAAAATTGTTTATTTATCATATTATGACTATTAAATTACTCGGTAATTTTTCACGCAGTTATAAAGCCATATTAAATATGACTCCGGTCATTATTCTTTTAAAAATATTTGTCATATTTATTATTAAATATAATTTTAATTGCAAATTAATGTAAAATAAATTTTTAAAGCGTGAATTTGGTGAAGATCGTCCTGCATATTAATTAATAATATCTTTATAGTAGATAAAACCTATTATTTTAATTAAAATCACTTTGCTCTCACTAATAGCTTTGAATCAAACCCATAACTTTCCGTTTGGAAGTTTAAAGATAGAAACCGGCCTACATTTAAATTTGAAGCCAACGGTCTCCTATTCCGTTCCTCAACTACGTTTGTTTGTTTTTTTATTAAAAATAACAACTCACATATGGTAAACTGAATGACTAATACAAGCCACTTTTTGTACAAGGGCTGAAACTACCCACGTTAATTAATAATTATGAACGAGATATCTCAGGAATTTTCCCTTATATGATATCGTACTTCTCACTAATTCATTATATCAGAATAAATTTAATAATTTAAAATAAGATTTATTAAAAAAATTTTGCACACACACACACACACACACACAGAGAGAGAGAGAGAGAGAGAGAGAGAGAGAGGACAGTTTCTGAGATTAACTAGAAACTAATTGCAAAAATGACTTAGTCATCCTCAAGAATAACAACATTTCATGCAAACTTACTAGGAAAAATGAGGAGCGAAGTGATTATGCATTCTTACTTCATTAAAATGAAAATAAGAATATATGAGAAGTCTTATCATTTAGCCAGCTTGCCGATATAGGGATGTCTTCAGTCCTACAAATGACACATTTATTCCTTTGTCATACAGAGTAGCTAAATAATAAACATCATTTCTATCAAAAAAATAAATCCAGATCAATCCAGATAAGAAAAACTGGGATAGATAGGGTAAAGCCTGTCGCCTTAATCCGTTCGGCTACACCAGCTTCATGGTTGACTCACCAGTTTGGTATAGTGGTGAACGCGTCTTCCCAAATCAGCTGATTTGGAAGTCGAGAGTTCCAGAGTTCAAGTTCTAGTAAAGGCAGTTAATTTTATACGGATTTGAATACTAGATCGTGGATATCGATGTTCTTTGGTGGTTGGGTTTCAATTAGTCACACCTCTCAGGAATGGTCGAACAGAGACTGTGTAAGACTACAGTTCATTTACACTCATACATATCATCCTCATTAACCTTCTGTAGCTGAACGGTAATTCTTGGAGGCTAAACTGGAAAATGAAAGAAAAGATAGCGTAAAGCAACAAATTATACCTTTCAACTGAGGAACAATGCATCACTTACAATAGAGAACTATACTTCAAAATATATTACTTTCTTTATTTGGATAAATTTTAATAAATTTCCAAATAAAACTGATATTATAATGATTGATTTTTTAATAAAACTTAACTTATTGAATATTTAAATGAATATCTAAAATAGTTTCAGTTGTAATTATCTAATTAAATAGATTAGGTGAAACGTTTGAAATTTCTTTAAAAAAAACTTGAAATTTCTTTTAGATAAACGGCTTACGTCGGATCACATACTGACTCCTTATAAATACTAATACATATGCCTATGTTCTTATAAAAAAAAATACGCAGACCTTCAGGGGCTACCAAAATAGACGACTACTGAACAGTGTATAAGCAGGCGTCAAGTCCGCCCTGATGAAACGAGGAAATTTGTAGTCAACATATCAAACCGAGTCAAGTACATGTAAAAAGTTGCTGACAACTAAATATTTCTTTGGACCCGCGATTAAGAATAGCCACTTATGGTTTAAATATTAGAAATATAAAACTTTCGTCTAACTGCCTGTTCATTTACGCTCACTCGTATTATAAATATACACACGCGCTTTCACGCATCAGACACATTAATGGGAAAATAAATATAAACAAATATTTAAAAAAGCCGCCTTCTTAATAATATAATCCTGTCTATTTTACTAAAGAAATATTAAAGGATTTACATAAATTTTTGTTTAAATGCAATTATTATAATATTAAGAAAGTTTTAAAAATCCATTAAATCCTTTTACATGTGAATTTGAAACATTTAAAAGATAACCTACGTAAATTATGGATGAAAAATAATAAAGATGAAGTTAAATATAAAAATAGTGTAGAAATTTACTGATGTGTCAAAATAAAATTTTAATCTTAAAAACCATAACAGTTGATTTGACTGTCTCAAGATAAATTTGTAGATAGTAAAGCAATATATTTTACAAGTTCGTTAAGTATGCATCCTTATTATATGATTTTAAAAATAAAACTATACTCTCTTACAAAATTAATTTAAAAAACAAATAACGTAGATTTAAAAAAATATAAATTCCATAAATACATAAAAAAGTGTTTATTTTAAATCGTAGTATTATTCAATATGCGTAAATTTTCTTATAAATTTACATCTGAGCTTAGCGAATTTGAAACGGGGTTAAAACAAAACCCGCTTTTATTTTTTATGTTATAGTTATTTCTTTTTTAATGTTAAATAAGTTATCAGATTTAACTTTTATCTTTTTGATAATAATAATAAGAGTAATAAACGAATTAGAGTTAAAAAATAAAACAAGCCGTTTTTTAACAATGTTATAATAAAATTACTAGAACAGATATTTAATTATGACGTTAGGAATGCTAAAAATAATATATATATATATATATATTATTATTATTATTTTTTATTCTATTCGTTTGATGTATAGAGACTAAGTATGATAGTGTGAAAATAATTTTTCTCTACAGTTATATAAGTTAAATAAGTACTAAGCTAATTGTAAATTAAATAAAATTCTAGTCATGCTTAAGTGTGTAATTTTCATTCGGTTATTATTTTTAAAGCAGTAAGAATATAAGTTTTAGAAATGAAATGACATGATAGATAAAAAAGTAATCTGAGATCAATGTAAAGAGTTTTTAATATTAAAGAGTTAGAAGTTGTGGCAATGATATACAGTAAAGGAAACATGTAATAAGCAGGCAGGTTGCCAACCAATCTACAAAATTAATTCAGTTATATAGACTTTAACGACAGCCGTGTCCATCCTAACTAATACTTAAAGTCATTAGTCGGTCTTCATTAATATTTTTACATAAGAATAATTAAATATAATATCTACTTTAACATTACGTTTTAAAAAGAAAACTAAAATATAATATTTCATTAACTTTGAATATGTATTTAAATTAATAAATGTAATTTAACAGCTATTACAGTTTAAGTAGCACTTAAATTTTTACTTCCGTTAAAGAAGTGTAAAACACATGTACTCTTATGTACCTATGAGAAGATTTGAAAAAAATTCCAAATAATAGCGCAGTTTTATTTTTACTTCCTTGTACTAAATAACGGAAGTATTGGGATGCGAAAAATTTCGGTTTCCAGATTTCAACGGAAATATCTATTTTGACCATCTCTAAACCTATTGTGACTAGTTTTTGCGTGACGTCTGTATGTATGTATATACGTACGTAGGTATGTATCTCGCATAACTCAAAAACGATTAACCGAAGGATATTGAAATTTTGCATTTAGGACTGTTGCAACATATCGTTGTGCACCTCTCCTTTAGATTGCAATTGACTGAACCAAAAGCGTCCAAAAAAACCCAAAATCCCAAAAATTTTGGATATTGGACTTTTTATTAACTGCAGTCCTCATTAAGAACTTTTCAATGATATATATCATAAGTGGTACTTATTTTCATTGGTTTCAGATTTATAGCCAAATAAAATTTTAATTAATGAAATATTTGGATCTTAAGGGAAGTGTTCGAACCACACTACATCTCCTTTTTTTTCTTTTTTTTAAGTTTAAATATATTTATTATGATGTTTAAATATATTTAAATAAGTATATATTTATAAGTTTAAATATATTTATTATTTATTATGATGAATAATAATTCAATAACAAAAGAAACGAAAAAATATCAGAAGTTTTTAATGAAATAACATTTTTTGTACTTTTCGTTTTAAAAATATGTGAAAATGTAATTTAATAGGCGTACAAGGAAGTCATGTGCTGTCCATATCAGATTTTTTTTCAAGTTTTACTGAATTATAATTTTTGTAAAACATATTTATACAAATCGAAGATGTACAAAAAAATATTTGTAAAAATATACACTTTAAATCACTAACTTTCGGAAATCACTAACTCCTATAATACATTTAATGCAGCCATCGTACTGTAAAATTTCGTAAGTAATAAGTAGTTTAAGAAAGATTTCTTAAATTTTTTTACAACTGAAAATACGATATGGACTTTAACGATATGAAATCAGTAAAATAAGGCAAAAAATAAACTGAAGAAGTAGAATATGAATTATTATTTTGAATCATGGTGCAAAATATCATGATTTTGGCTTCAATACTGTCTACAGTAAGAGAAAAGATGTAGAATATACCAAGGTCAGAAGACCAGTTTGAAAATTCGTAAATTAAACCGATGAAATATAACCTTTAAATTAGCCATAAATTAAAAACAATTACTATTAATAAGGCCCGGGAACTAAATATAACTTCAATAGAACATCCAAAAATGAAAAAAATATAATTATGTTGGGGTACAACGTGAATGAATCACATTTAACAGTATTTGAACCATTTAGTTAATTATTTTTCCTGAAAACTGTAGATAAATTATCATGTTATCGAATTAGTAGAGACACTTAGAATAACTCAAATAGTATGACTGAATTAAAGTATAAAACATACCAAAATAAACGTAATTTTCTTCTTCTTTAGTGGAACTGTCTATTGACAGGTATCAAGAAATAGTATTCTCCATGATGGTTTGATCTGTTTTTTTTTTAAATTATAGTACCTTGTCTTCCTTTCAAATCATCCACATTCCTATCCCCCTTCTTTCTCTTCCACTCAATCCCGCAATCTTTCCATCAATTATTATTTTTTGAATATAATGATTTTTTACGATGTGGCCTATCATTCAATTAGCTTTTTTTCTTTGTATTGTCTTAATCATACTCCTACTCTCAGATCATGGCCGAGAATCTCAGATATCAACAATATATTCTCTGAAAACGTAATCAATCATTTTCAAAGTTTTCATGAAAATTTAATATCCATAGAAAAGGATTTGAAAGTCTATTCATATTAAAACTTTATTAAAACTGAAAAAAAAGTTTCTTGTACTTTTACAGTGATTGGAAATTAAACAACTTTAAGATCCCTTGTGGTCATGTTTAATAACTATTCTCGTTAAGGAGAACCAATTCACTCATACGTTCTTGTATTCCTTTCTTCCTTGTAGAATGGATTGAAAAATTTCATTCTATTTGGAATTTCATTCTATTTGGTACGTAGGGAATAACTATTCCCCACGTACTTTCTTCGTTCTATTAAATATTTAGAATTTTTATAATAATAGATTTGTATTCCATTCCGAAACAGCAGTTGTTAAAAAAATAATTTATTTGGCTATTTTTAGGAATTATCTAAACAAGTGTTTCACTTGATTTAATATCGTTTCATAAAACTACTGAACTTTTTAAGACTTCAACTTTTTGTCAAAAATCAAATCGTGCCATTATCAACTCCTAGATAACTGAAACAAATATCTGTTCTAAAATATTCCTATCACTAGTTTTAATACGTCTTCGATATTTTCATCGATACTTCTCTTATTTTGTCTTTAATTTGTTGAAAAAAAATATATACCTTTTATTAACAGTGTAAAAGTTTTTGAACAGTAAATTCTCTTTTTTATTGATCTTAAAACATGAAGGAAGCAAATCGTGTTATTTTTTTACAGGTTGATAAAAGCTTCACGATGAAAATATTATGCAAACCAAAAAGTATATATTTTGTGTCAGGAAGATTTGAATTCCGGATTAATTTTTATTTCTCTCGTGTTTGTTTAGAATTTATTATTAATAAATTAAAAAAATACATATATTCAATATAAATAATAAATAAAAAAGCCATAAAAATACAGTTTCACTAGAATAGTTGAAGTGATTGTAGTCAAGAAAAGATCTCAAAACAACATCTTATACCTTAAAATTTTCGCTAGTTTCATTTGATTGACTTTTACGTAGGTAGAGAATGCTAAGAAGTAATTTATTGGTTGTTTACTGGATTGAGATGGTAGGTTAACATAAAACAACTGGGTAGCGTGACTTGTCCACGGCTGGAGTAAAGCAATAGTGCGGTCATTCGATGGACTCGTACGGCCGCTTCCTGGGGAGAAACTGGAGTACATGTTTATACATAAACGTCTTCTCTCCAACTGTTTATACAAAAAGTAATAATAAAAAAGAATGATCCATGCATTTCAGCGCCCACACACGTATACAAAATTATTCTGGCACGAATTTATTTTCATAAATTTGAAGGATACCGAAAACAAATCATCTAAATTTTGTTAGTAACTAAAATTGTAAAAAATACAGTTATTGCAACAAACAATTGCATCTAAATAAAAATTACAACTTAAGATTTAATAAATTTTTTTTTATTAACTTGTAGCATTGATGAAAAACAATGTTTTATAATCATAAATATTTTATTGCTCATTATTTGATATTTAATTTGATGATATTAAATAATCTTATTTATTTTTTTGATACGTTTTTGATTTACAGCAGATAAATTGCGTTCAGGGCAAAAGAAATCTGTATACAGCAGTATGAAATTGTAATCAAAGTAAATATTTTAGCTTTTAACAAAAATACATAAGTTTAACAAAGTAACAACAGTATTTAAATTGAACTACCCAATTATGAATTGTTTCTAAATACCTCAGACTACACGGAAAAATCCCATCCTTACTTGGATAAATCATATTGAACCAAGCAGGAACGAGTTATTTTTTTATTACTTATAAAATAAGTTTAACATAAGGTATAGAAAAAGTACACAACATACGCATTTTTATTAAGGGTAGTGGCATTACATTAAATTACGATATTGCTGTATAAAACTATTTTGAAACCAACCTAGATTTATTTTATCTAGCTGTGGGAAATGATCAGTAAATAATTACTTAGTAATTTAAAAGTAAGTCCTGAGAATTCTGGTAACGACTGATTTTGCAGGGAAAATTTGTATCTATAATATATGTTTGTGCCCACCATACTTATTAATGAAACACTATTACAGAAATTACAGTGAAAATTCAGAAATCCAAATATTTGACGCTAAATAGGATAGCGATCAGTAAAGTAAAAATACTCTTAGATAAACATTAAACTTATGTGAGAGTATTATTGTATAGCAAATCGCTTTATTATAAATTACATTATTATATTACTTATTTATAGATACTATTCAATATAATAGTAAATTTTGAAATAAAGATTTATGGTTATAAGTTATCTATAGATACAAATTTAATTGTAGATCAATTTTCTTTAATTTAGATTCATATTGGAGATAGTTTTTTCGATAGCTTATCTCATTCACGTTTTATTTTATTCCATTTTGCCGAACGAAAATACATATGTATTTACTGATTTCCAAACAGAGTTTCAAAAATAGTATTTAATATCAAATTTCCATCTGCAACAAATCTTTTTTTTTGTATAAATTTAATATCTTTCATATATTCAAAATTGAATTTTAATCCTCCTGATGTATACAGTAAATTTGATTTCAAAGAATGTGCATAGTAATATTTTTTTTATTAAAAAGAAATTAGAAAATTTTGATTTAAATAAGCGAATAACTTATCATCTAATATATTTTTAACTAACGTACAAATATAATTTACAATAAAAGGTTAAACTTAAACCTAAACCTTTAACCTAAAGGTTAAACCTTAACTTAAATCTTTAACTTTAAGGTTAAAGATTAAACTTCAAAACGTATTTATGTTAACATGGTTCGTTTTGTTATTAATTAATTGAAGTATAAAAGATTTCCAAAAATTTAATGCTCCTACCGCATTAAGGTTTCATAATAAACTACGTTGGCTGTTTAGTTGAATTAGTAGCTATAATGAAGAGAGAATTTCCTGAAATAATACGGACTGACAATGTAGAAGAGACACTCTTTTTCCATCACCCTAGAATTTCAAAGCAGTTTTGTAAAGAGAAGTAGAAATATGTTATTTATTTTTTATTTCATATATTTAAAAAACACATAGATGTTTAAAAAATTATTGTTTTTCTATCTACTTAGATTTGCATGCCAAGTTTTAATAATTATAGTTTCAGTGGTTTTCTACAGTTTTTATCAAATATTCATAAAGATTTTCATATATTAAATTCAGATATTTTAACATATTTATACATATTTCATTAAATATCAAAGCGATTTGTTTTTAAAATCTCTATTCAGATGTGTAGGGAAAAAAATCGAATTCTTTTTTTAAGAGAATAATATTTTATTCAGTGTACGAAGGTAGACAAACATGGTTAAAGTATTCCTTCAAACATTATTTATGTTTTCTCAAATATTTGAGTTTATATTAATCTACTAGTAGACCTGGCAATGTTTTGCTATTATGAGATTTGAGTATATATATATATATATATATACATTAAATAAACACATATGAAAGTTTGATAAAACATTAACAAAATGAACATTACGGAACTTCACAAAATTTAACCTTTCCCTTTTTCCTTTTCCCCTTTTCCCCTTTTCCCCCTTCTCCATTCTCCATCAGCCCTTTCCTAACCAAATTTCCCTATTTCCTTTTCCCATTTTCATTTTTCCAGATTACCTTTCCCTTTCCCCCATTTTTCTCCTCCTTTCCTTCCCTTCCCCTATTTATTTTTCTCTTATCTCCATTCTACGCTTCCTCTTACCCATTATCTTTTTTCTTCTTTCCCATTTCCATTTCCTTTTCCCCGTTTTCCCCTTTTTCTTTTTTACAATTTCCCCTTCTTCCCTTTTTATATTCTTCGCTTTTATCTTTATCGATTTTTCCCTTTCTACCTTTTTCCTCGCACGTAAATCGGTTCACTAATTTTTTTATACTAAAAAATTATAGATACGTAGATATACGTATCTATAGTATCCGCTATAGATACGTGTATCTATAGCGGATACACGTTGTTTCGGCTTACGTTCCGAAATAAAAATCTCAATTTAGAACTGTAAACTATTTATTAATAACACACACAACACACTATTGAACTTTAATTATAGATAATTGAGCTAATATAATATATAGTAAAAACAAAGGCCATAAAAAGGCGTGTTGTCTCTCAACTCATAACGGACTGTATCAGTCTGCTGGCCACTAGTCTTCACACATCAGTCACTTCCTCCACTGCCTAACTTATTGGAAAAACCTCAACACACATATCGGAAACAGTGAAGTGGAATCGTAAAATATTTAGTATAGCGTGTGTTGCTTTTACGTCCAATGGATAGAGCTATTTAAAAAAAAAACATATTTTTACCTGTCACAAGCGTGAAATCTTAGGTATATAAATAATAAGTATATAAACACACGCGCATATTCGAATGCAATGTTGTATAAAAATTTTAAAGCAATTGGTAAAGAATTTTCGGAGATTTACGATTTTGAACAAACGAACATTTACATTTTTATTTATGTAGATAATACCTTAATGTAATTGTATTATTTTTTAAATAATCTAATATGCGTAGTATTGTTGAAAGCATGCATAGTCAGTTGAAAAGAGTTTTATTGCAATAACAATATACGGCGATTAGAAGCATAAAAAAAACGAAACTTTTTATCATATTGAATGGGAACAGGTTTTTCTTAATTTACGTAAAAGGTAAATTTACGTAAGGTAGGTTTCTTATTTACGTAAAAGGGATGATACCTTTCTACAAGAATATTGCCCTATTAGGTGACTGAGGTGTCAGTTAAAAAATCACCAATTTACTAATTAAACATACGGTTTCTAGTTAGAAGACGTTCATATATTGTGCCAAAAATCATTGAAATCCGATTATAAAACACTGGAAATAAAGGTTTTTATACGAGATTTATCGCTATGTACATTCATCTGTTTATTTCATTTATCTGTTTAGCAATAATAGATAAAACATAAAATATTACAGCGTTCTGTGTTTTAAATTTATGTTACTACAGTTATTTTAATGATGCAACATAAGAAAAACATATAAAACACTTAATATTCGAATCAAAATGATAATACATTGTAGTAAATAAGTAGTAACTTTAACGCAAAACAAAATTTTTAATCCTGTGGACAATAAAATTTTTTTATGATTGTCACTAAAATAAATATATAAGACATTACTTATTACAGTTATTTATTTGATACTATGATATAAGAGATTTATAAAATTATGGCTTTAAATTACAAAAGTTTTTCAAAAAATACATTAAAATTTGTGTTTTTTGTAAGTATTGTTTTTTGCTTTTTTAATGATAGCTGTAGAAATGAATTTTAATTTGATTGTGGTTTTGGAATATAAATCGGTTAAAAAAAATAAACTTAAAACGATTTTCTCTCTCTTCTATCTCTTCTCCAATTCATTTATATTGTTTAAAATCTGTCGGATTCTGTTTTATTACACTTTTAGCCACTGATAATATTTTTTTGGTAAGAGTATTTTGCAGTCTTCCTTAATTATATATAACTTCTGCACTGTACATACACAGACACACACACAAACACACACATATATATATATATATATATATACATTTATCTGCTAAGATGAAATTTTGTAACATCTTTGTTACAATTTATTCTTCTGCTTGGAAATAATAATTCAATCCTGAATTATTATTTTCATTTTCTATTCACCGTACTTATATGCTCATATAATAAATATTACATATATATATAATATTTAAATATACAATTAAATGACATATATGATATATATATTATATATTATTTAATTTTTTCTGAACATCTAACGGTATGTTTCGCGTAAAAATACTTCCTTGTACGAGGTAAAAGAAGTATTGTGATCGCTAAAAATTTCGGAATTCAGATTCAGGTTTTCAGATTTCAATGGAAATATTCATTTTGACCACCCCAGAATCCTTTTTGACTAGTTTCGGCGTACGCCGAAAAACGAAACGTACGTATGTACGTATACATAGGTACATACGTATAAGTAGGTATGTATCTCGCATAAATCAGTAACGATTAGCCGTAGGCTGTTGAAATTTTGGATTTACGACTGTTGTAACATCTAGCTGTGCACCTCCTTTTTTGAATGCAATCGACTGAATAAAACGTGTCCAAAAATGCCTAAAATCAAAAAACATTTGGTTTTTATACTTTTTCTTAACTGCAGTAATAAACCCTCTTTGAGAGCTTTTCAACAATATATCATAAGAGGTACTTATTTTCATTGGTACCAGAGTTATAGCTAAATAAAATTTTAATAAATTAAATATTTGGATTCAAGGGGAAGGCACATCGGTTCGAATCAGACTTCATCTCCTATTTTTTTTTTTTTAACTATTTGTTAATTTATTAATAATTATTAACCTAGGATAGTAAAAAAAAAATATGATAAATAATAATTATAAAAAAAAAATATGAAAAAATATCAGATATTATTTATGAAATAAAATTTTATGACTTTATCATTTAAAAAATGTATGTATATGTAATTTAGTAGGCGTACAAGGAAGTCATGTGGGGTCACATCATAGTTTTTCACTCTAAACAATTTTAGGTTTTTTCACTATAAAAAATGATGGTGCGTGGGTTTGTTTTTTGTTTGTTTGAGGTGCGCGCGTACATTTTTATTTTAGCCGTTATTGGCGCAGAGCGGACCACGTGGTTGGCCGGGCAGCTGAGCAACTGCGCCCAGCGCACGAAGGATTCATTCGTTTGAAATAATTATACTTCTCAAAGAATTGATTTGTTCGAACTATTTATACTTCTTTATACGAACGATTTATTTAAAAATACATTTTTTTGTGGATAAAAAATGAAAACACTGGGTTTAGATTTGTGATAAAAAATCACAACTCATGAAACAATTAAAAATTTTCAATACTTTGAAGCTTTTCGTTGTAAACATTTTTGTTGTTATTAGTACGCTAAATTCATGAACGTTATTTAGTTACAGTTGGCAAATACATTTAACAAAAACATGTGTAATGAAACATTAACCATGTTTCATTTTAGCGGCGGATCATAGGCCCTTTTTTCTAGTATTATACAAATATACTATCAACGTTTTCATATGGGTTCAAATGTTTTTAACACACCGGGTTGGTCTAGTGGTGAACTCTGCATTACAAACCCGCTGGTTTCGAAGTCGATTATACATATCATCCTCTGAAGTAATACCTTGTGATGGTTCCAGAGGCTAAACAGAGAAAAAAAGTGTGAAGATTTATATTTAAGTGTAAAGATTTCAGTAATTAGAATAGTTTGAGGCTTTATTTCTAATAATTTTATATCGTTCTAATTTGAAATGATATGGTGTATTTTACAATTCATTTTTGTAAACTAAGCTGCTAAAAATAATATAAATCTGGATTTTATAGTTAATATTAATTAAGAATCCAAATTTATTGCTGTCTCGGTAAATATATTAAGGAGATTTTACATTAAAAATGGTATTTTTTTTTAAATGGGTTTTGAAATTTTTTTTTGAATTTCCGACTTCATAATAGAGTCAGTTCATTTTTTCCCCTTAAAAACGAGTTTTAATATGTCATTTTATTGGTATTTGTCAGAAAATTATTTATTTTTATTCAATAATAATATTTTAAATTATATTAACCTGCCAAAATATAGCATTAATAATTATGTAATTTTACGTTCTAATTTGGCGATTCTTTACAATTTATTTCCTCTATGCTTTCCACTACAATCAAATACATAAGCTATGTATGTATATTTATCTTCATTAATCTAAAATTATAATTTATAAAAAAACGTACATCAATATAAAATACTTGCATATTATTATTGTTTAAGAATAAAAGAGAAAGAATTTGCTACTGTGTGATAATATTTCTTCTATTTGTTTATTTATATATGACAACGATCTCCTAAAGGGAAAGTTCAATGAAACACTATGTTGTCATTTCACTGCTCTGGTATACGGTCAGGAGCATCCGCGAGGACATTTATTATAATATGTAAACAGTCTCTTAGTGAAAGCGGCAGTGGTTAGTGTCCAGCGGGATGTTCTGTTCTATTCGATAGGCTATGTTTGTTGTGACCTGCCCTTATTTGGTGAACTGGAGCCTAACTGTAAAAAATAAATAAATACTCCTCCTCCCATTTCTTATAACTGCTACACCTCACGAAATGTACGGCGATTTCCTAGAAGATATCAATGAGTCTAAATAGCGCTCATTTTACATTTTATTAATGGTTCTTTATTTAAGTTACATAAATTACTACGTAGTTATTTGAAATTCTATAATAGTTTTGCGAATGGTATTTTGTATTCAGTAGCTAATAACTCGTTTTTTCTAAGCGTGTTATTACTATTATTATTTTTTTCTAATGTACATCAGTAAAATCTTTTCGAGCGAAATACGATTAACAATTCCATTTAGATAAATTGACTCATTAAAGTATTAGTTATTTAATTATTAAAACTTTAATTTTTTTCATATACATATATTTAGAGTTTAGTGTTGAATTATAAAAATTCTGTTTACACTAAACAGAAATAATTGAAGATTTTAAAATAATTCCCTTTTGTAGAGTTTGATAATTTTTTGGGGGTTTAAAATTAGCTTGAATTATATTTATAATTTAAAGTATAATTAAACAAAAAAAAGTTAGTTAATTAAAGAAACCAGTTGCTCTACTAAGATAAAATGTTAACAGTACAACAATGAAATATTAACAGTAATTTTTTTTTTTTTTTTAAATTCTGATATATAATTAAGAAAATATTATACATAAAAACACCGAAATAATAAAAATAAATTAAAAGGTGACTTTCTTCTTTTTTTATGTAATAAATTATAGCCCAAATTGTAACATAAAAAATTATGTTAACGTGAAAGTAAGTATGAACAAATATTACAGGCAATACTTACAATACTTACGTATTTTTTTTTGTATGTGTGTGTGTGTGTGTGTGTGTGTGTGTGTGTATGTGTGTGTGTGTGTGTGTGTGTGTGTGTGTGTGTGTGTGTACTATCCCACATTATTATTTTTTATTTTATTTACTTTTTTGTTTAGCTTAAGTTAGAGAGAGTAAAAATTTCTTGTAGTTAAATATTTCTCAAGGAAATGATTTATTTAGAGTAAAATAAAACTCAGAGCTGCGTGACTGCCTCTGTCAACTAACATTGTGTTATCCTTTTTTATCCTCCGGTCAAAGTAAGAGCATCATAACATGCCTAGCCTTCACGCACCATCTTTATCTTCAGTATTGCTGAGTGAATTGACCAGTTCTTTCTCTTTATTTTCTTTTCTTGATGACCTTCTATTCATTCAGTTCATTACTTTAATGATAATGATAATAATAGTCTAGTAATGAAATCATCAACAACAAAAACGACATTTATGATTCATTTATGCTGTATTATTATTATGAATACTAGTGTAATCAACTGTTTTTGATAGGATTTTGAAAACTACTTATTTTGTTTGGATCCAAGAAATTATTAGTATTTTTTTCTTATAGAAATATATGATGAAAAACTAACTATACTTGTAAAACTTCAACTAAAACACTTCTTTAAGTACAAAATAAATATTCTTTTTTTTTTAAATTACTTTCATGTAACTATTATCTGATATAAGTTTCTTTTTCCGTATTTTTTCTTTCATTATTATGGTCCCGGATTATAACAGAAAAAAATATCTTTTTATTTATTACATATTTTTCAACAGAATTATTTTAGGTCCTCAAAAAAATTGAACAAATAGTAATACAAGCAATCCAAAAAAATAATTATTTGTGGGCAATATTGTGGTGGGAAAGCCGATCAAAGTTAAAAAATATTGATGTTTTCTTAAATTTTCAAAAACTCGTATGGTTTATTTCAACTTTTAATATTATTAAAAGTAGCATTTTTATGTGGAATTTTTTAGTTTCTCTCATTTAATATAATAAACATAAAATACACAAAAAATGTTTTCTTAGAATTGCTTTTTTTACGGTAGGGGAGGTGGAAAAAAATTAAAAAAATATTGATTTTTTTGAATTTTTATAACTTTCTTTTTTTTATTTAAACATGCAATGATAATTTTACAACAAATACCCCGTCCCATGAAAGAAATCTTAGGCAGCCTGTTTCATGTACAATTATTTTTACACTAAATAAGAATAAATAATCAGTACCAGCAAAATATTACAACTAGGTTGTCAGATTTTTTTCCAAAGCGAGTGGTTTTTAATGGTAAAGTACATTTATAGATTTACTAAACTGAATATACCTTGCTTAAACCATACGCCGTATCAAGCCGTAAACCTTACGCCGTATCAAGCGTTGGTTTTGATTTAAAAAAAAAAAAAAAAAACACAAATGGCAAGTAAAATACATATAGTTAAAAGAATTTTTCATGGGTCTATCCAAAACCCACTTAATGTTGTATCTTGATGGTAAAAAAACCTAAAACATATTCAATATTTCACAATCAATCTGTAAACAGTTCATAGCGTTATACAAACATACGGAATAAAAAAAAAGATACTGGAGATTGTTCATCGCATCAATTCTGTGTTATTGGGATAAGCAGATCAATGTTCAATCTACGACTTAAAACTAAGGTATTTTTAAGACAATCGAGCTTTGTTGGTGCATTATAATTAGAGCATGTGATTGTACTTTTCTAATTTTTTTTCTTGATCTATAGTTGCCTGCGCTTGTGTGTGTTATATATTACAAATCTATTCAATTTTGGTTTATGTTTAAAAGCAGTTTCCATAAAACTGACGATGTATTTTAATTAATACGGTACAAATTTCATAAAAATATGGTTTAATATTATTGAATTGTGTTATTCATTATTTTTAATTTAATCGTTACTTAAATAAATAAACAAAACAAGATAATATTATCGTAAAAGTTATTATTTTTCATTATAACTGAAGTAAAAATAGAAGAAAAATTCTATTCTACAATTTATACATTTATCTTTAATCTAGATTTCAAAATCCTGCTGCATATACGAATACTTAAAAACTTTCATTGTACAGCTTCTCAGTTAACTAAAATAACTTATAGACTATTACGTCTTTCATTTACCGTAATATAATTATAGTAATAATAGATAATAAAAACGCTATAAATCTAACAATTTAATTTTTTTTTCATTAAAATGTTTAATATTAAACTAGTAATCAAGGAGACTATTAATGAGTTAAAATTGCTGGATAAAATTATTAAAGTTAATAAAATGCTATGAAATCTTAAACTTGTAATTTTGTTATAGCATAATAAAATTTATACTTCATAAAAATAAATGAAGTTTAACGTAATTTCTTATAAATAATTAAATATTTTTTTAAAAGAGAATCACATGATCAGAATAAGTCTAGAATAATGAAAAAATTTCTAAATTTAAAAAAAAAATATTAAATTCTTAAAATAATGAACAATAAGAATCACAGAAAATTTCTATCTTCTAAAGAATTATTGCCACTTAATTTTATTTAATCACTGTTGTAAATATATTATACCTTAAATACTATTAAGAGCTTGATTAATATTATATACGTAAAATGCACTCGTTAAAAAAGCATTTAGGTAAATTTTTTTTACTTTATTAAAATATTAATAAAATAATAATAAAATACTTTATTAAAATAATTTTTAATAAAAATTATTTTTCAATATTTTTTATACATGTGAATGACTGATAGTTTACTGATTGGTTAGAAAGTGGGTAACCATTAGCAAATTACTATATGTATATTTTTTTAAATATTACTATATTTAAAAAAAAATTCTTCAGAGATTTATATGTTATGTGCTTAAATCATAATTTCTCCCTGAGAGTGTTAAAAACAAAGAAGCTTTATTATGTTGTAGAAAACAAAGATTTAATGACACATTTCCCTTGGCCAGTTATACAACAGTGCTCAGCGAAAATTTGAAAATTTCGTAAGATATATATATATATAAATAATTTACGAAAAACGTAAACGTTATATATATATATATATATATATATATGCGTGCGCGTGTATGTGTGTGTGTGTGCGCGCGCGCGCGCGGGTGTGTGTGTGTGTGTGTGTGTGTGTGTGTGTGTGTGTGTGTGTGTGTGTGTGTGTGTGTGTGTGTGTGTGGAAGCGTTTAACAATAATTAATTATAGAAATAGCCAGCCTCTTTGGGGTGATTGGTTGCGTCTTGGTCTTTCATTCGGAGGTTCCGCGTTCGAATCCCGGTCAGGCATTGCACTTTCTACAAAATTCTCATTTCATCTCATCTAGTTAATACCTAACGGCGGTCAGGGAAGATAAAATACTATTGAAATAAATAAAATATTTATTGTTTATGAAACATCTTTTTAAGAAAAATAAAAGAAACTGCACATAGAAACTAAAATGAAAATCCGGTAAATATTCTATAAGTCTGCTGAAAAACGCTAACTATGCTTATTTGACAATTACTTGTGCAACAATTCTACAGTACTAACACGACCTTCAATATCCCAAAAAATAACGAAAACCGTATCAAAACTAACCTTACCACATACAACTATTTAGGCAGTTGATAGATATATAGATATGTATCTTTTTTATTTTGAAATCTATTTTTTTGAAATTTAAAGTAATTTGGAATGGTTTATTGAGCCTTCAGCTTATTAGATAAGATAAACTAATTTATTGTTTTATCACATCTGGTAATTTTTTATATTGTTGTTTATTAATATAAAAGTATTTTTAAAAAAGAACTTAAACGATATATCGTAGAATAAGACGTTATTTGCATTTCATTTTCATTCAATTTTTTTCAAATTATTACACTTTTCATCAACTAATAAATCATAAACGCTATTATTTCTTGGATAATATTGGAAGTCCATAATAAATATTAAAAATAAAATAGTAAAAAGAAGATTCTATTTCCTCCTATTTTTTCTTTTTTGTATTTCATAAGAAAAAATGTCTTTTAAAATGTAATGCTTTTCATTCTTCTGAAAAATTTAATTCTATAGGTCTTTGATGAATGTTAACTATTGAAATAAAAAATACGCTGGGTTTTTAATATGACTTCTCTCTGGAAAAAAAGAAAAATTGAAACGAATTTATTTTTATCTTTTATTTATTTTGTGATACAAATATGTAAACTATTTCTATGCATTGTTTTGACGCTATCTTGTAAAAAAAAAAAATAATAATAATAAACTAAATAATGAGCGTACGAAGTGATATTATAAGGTATTGGAAAAACAGGGTTGTAATGAAATGATTACTCAGTTGTTAAGCAATAACTTTATAATTAATCAAAATAATTTATGAATTTATTATATAAATTACAAAACTAAAAGAAAATTTATTAGATATTTCATTCAATTTAAAAAGGATTTTCAAAGGATGTGAGAACTCAAAAAAAAATTAAGTACTTCTTCATATTTATCGATGAAAAAAAGTTCTATTAATATTCTTTTAGCTATTCATATATTTAAGTACTTCTTGATAATTGTGTAGTTAAATTAACTTCTTAACAAGGCATAGATAGAATTCTTCCTTTGCTTTGTCACTTATTATAAAATCTTTTTTAATACAATATGTAATGAATTGAATATTACATTTTTGTGAAAAATATATTCTATATTTATTAAAACTCCCTGTTATTTAAATTTAACTGTAATAGCCTTTACAAAAACATTTCAAACTCACCGGGTTGGTCTAGTAGTAAGCTCGTCGTCGCAAATCACGTGATTTCGAAGTGGAAGTTCTCAGGTTCAAATCCTGATAAAGGTAATTACTTTTACTCAGACCTGAATACTAGATCGTGGATACCGGTGTTATTTTGTGGTTGGGTTTCAATTAGCCACACGTCTCAGTAGTCGACCTACTAAGTTTGTTCAAAACTACAAATTTACCGGTACAGTTAGTTACATTGTACTGATAAGTCAGTAATGACTTTAATTGTTGATGCGATTATAAATAAAAGTATTAAAAAAAATTCTTAAACTATTTTTTTTTCTGTCAAGTACATACTATTAAAATTAAGAACATAACAAAACTTTTTTAAATAAACCAAATTTGTACAAAATATTTTTTCTTTCATCTTTTCTACATAAAAAAAAAATATAGAATATCATTATTTTTCTGTTCTTTTTATAACATTAAAAGACCAAAAAATTATAATGTTCTCTTTATATATTAATAAGTAAAGAGAAAAGGAATACAAGTATAAGAGTTTTAATCCATAATCATGGAAAGGAGGAATGAAGATGAACAGTTTTGTTGTTAAATTAGCGATACGTAAAATAAAAATAGAAATAAAAAAGAAAATGTCTGTTGTTGTTATTATTATTACCATAGTCATTAGGATAATATTACAAACGTATAAGCATAATCATAAATGCGTAAAATAATAAAATGATAAGATTGTAGAATAGTTGTATTTTATTATAATGAACTTGCTTACTAGTTCTTTAATATGTAAAAACATATTATTTAATGTATATTGTAATAAAATAGCGATATGACACCTTAAAGTTAAGATGATATTTATAGTATAGCTCGTAAAAATAATGTCGGTAAATAGTACTTGACTCGTAAAATATTTTTCGGAAGTAAAAAAAAATACTGTGCTAATAAATCCGTTATTTCTTAATAAATTTAATTATTAGAACCGGATTATTAAAAAATATTCTTTTTATGAATATCTAATGCGGAATTTATTTAAGTATTTAATCATTTGTTGTCAATAGTCTGTGTTTTGCTACTCATTTCCAATAACAAGAAGAACTGAGACCTACAATAACATATCCAGATAAGTTTGGTCAGTCGTTTGAACGAGTCAAAAAGTTGTGAAATATTTTAAGAAAGAATATCCATTTTTCCTGGTTTAATTTATTTATTTATTTTTTTTTTTTAAGAAAGAGAAGAAAATGCGTTAGTAATATTTTCAATAAATTTTTTTTAACTTCCTGGACCACCGTTAGGTATTGCTTCAAAGGATGAGGTGAATGATTTGCACCGTATTTGAAAATGCCATTCCTAACCGGGATTCGATCCCGGGACCCCCGGATGAAAGGCCGAAACACTACCACTCGCGCCACAGAAGCCGGCTAATTATTAGATCTATTATATATATATATATATATATAATATATATATATATATATATATATATATATATATATATATATATATTATGTGTGTATAGAATTTTTATTAAAATCATTAAGCATGCTTAATAATACTCATGCTTCCATTCATTATAAACCTATGCTTAATTTAAGAATAATAAAACTGTTAAAATAATAAATAATTTTAAATATATTATATTTTATATTAATATTTTTTAAATAATTATACACACACACACATATATATATGTAAGGAAAGTATATTACGACCTTAATATGACTGAATTTTCCGCACAGGTTTGATCGATTGGTAAGTTAGACACCTGATGGTGCAGGAAATAAAATAAATTAATAAACATGTGGCGTGATAATTACAAATTGAATTAGACTAACAAAATATCGTTTGTTCGTTTGTAACAGAGGGGAAAAACATAGTGAATAATAAACTTTGAATGTTGTTTCTTTGGTATACAGGTAAGCTTTATAATTAATATAATTAGCAATTGTAAAATTTGTAAATAAAATTTACCGTGGTTTACAGACAAACACTTCAGCTTAATTATTTGTGTTTATCCCAAAGAAAAGGTATTGCTTCAGAAGATGAGATGAATGATTAGTAGCGTGTGTGAAAATGCCATGCCTGACCGGCTCCGGGTTCGAATCCCGGTCTGGCATGGCATTTTCACACACGCTACAAATCATTCATCACATTTTCTGAAGCAATACCTAACGATGGTCCCGGAGAATAAAAAAAAAACCCAAGAAAATAATAAAGAAAATATAAAGCACATTATATATATATATATATATTTATATATTCTAAAAATAAACCAATATTAGATATAAACAATACAATTAAATGAACTAATTATAATAATATTAAACTTTTTGTAATAAAAACTAAATACATATGCTATCGTCCTAGATCTCACGGATTTATTCACAAATTACTTAAATGAGATATAATTCAATAATTTTCTTCTATTGTTTTACATTCTAAGCTATGAGAAATTATCATTCAATTTTTCTTTTAGTTACAGCCTGAGCAATCTCGTATCACACACATCAACGTACTGAATAAACAAAATTATTCTTAGGCAAAACGTATAATCATAGCAGTAATTTTGAAATAAATTAAAAATATTTTAATAAATAATCAACTCATCTATCGTCTAGGAGAAATAATAGTGTGTTACAAACGTTTTATAGCTAAAAAACTTTATACTAAAAAAAAAATACTAAAATATATGTTTTATTTAAAATAATAATAAATGTAAACATGTTTACGCACGCGCGCGCGCACGCACTAACACACACAAACACACACACACACACATATATATATATATATAAACTATTTTATTAATGACAAATTTGATCATGGATAAAAGTGTTACAAATCCTAAATTTTAGATTTTGTTATGTTAAATGTAAAATTCTATAACGGATAGTTTTCAAGTTGATGGTTTAAACAAATTTAACATACTCACATACATATATAAATATATATATGTAAATAATTCACATAAATCGCTTTTTGTAAAATGTTAAGAAAATTTATTTAAAGTAGATAGCGTCTGGAATATTGTTTAAGCACTTGGGAAACAGATAAAAAGTAAAGTACACAACTGACATGTTTATTATTGTAGTACAAACACACTTATTTTAAAATTTATTGCTTATAACAACGTAGCGGAAACATGCTATTAATATGAATATTAAAGACATTGTTTCTAATTTATAATAACCAAATTAAAAAATAATATTGCGTTTGGTAGTCGTACATCATGTTTAAGGTGAATAAAAAATTTCAAAAAAGTAAAATTTAATTAATCGTTTCATAACTTATAATTTTTAATTGTTGAGAGATACATAGTCCTTTTCATTTTAAACAATCGTATTAGTAGTTAACCAATTTTAAAAGTACTATTTATTGGGGAATAGATTCTTCATTTAATAAATTTATAAGAAATATAAAAAATTATAAAGTTTATTAATTATTAATTGATAACGTTCACAGATTAACACTCTTAATAATTAATATTACATTAAACAGTAAATTAGCAAAAAAATAATTTTTGAATCAGATTTATTGATTCTATTATATAATTCCAAATCAATAAGAGAAAAAGTAATAAGATAAAAAAATTCTCATTTAATCGTTTCTTCTAGATGTTTTATCTTACATAATATTTATTTGTTGAAATATTAATTTAAATAAAGATAGATGGCTGATGAGAATATAATTGACATAGCAATGATAATTAATTTCTGGGTCAGAATTTTGATGGCATTTATTTAGAAAAGATTTATTTTTTATCTGATTACCTCGAATTAATTATTATTAAAAAAGAAAAACCAATAATTAACGACTGATCGAGTCAGTTTTTATCCAGTCTACCTCGAAACGTGTTAATAGTTAAATCAATTTGACTGAGGAGAAAAGAGTGGGTATGTTAGGAAGGGACGGAAGTGTCCAAGGAGATCTGGACAATTGTTAATGGTACATAGAAATACAGGCCCTCATTATCCGCGAGGTTACCTTTACAGAACCTACAGCAATAATAATAATATAGGCTACGACAATGTAATAATTTTTCTTATTCATCCGCATTTATTGTTGTTTGTGTGTCAATGAAGATTACTCTTTAGATTTATATTTCGTTCAACATGGATTACAAATTGAACCTCTCCTTTTGTTCAGATGATAATACGACTCACATTTCCTTTTATGAACAAAATAATTATAAAAAAATCCTTTTTATTTTATTATTTTTCATTCGCCATTAATTAATCGCTTAATTAAAAATAATTGCCTACTATAATTAATTGTACAAATGTTTATGGCAGCTAACAATTCAAATCGCATAAATTCTCTCTGAAATTAGACATGTTTAAATTACCTGATATCTTTTCCTTCTTAATTTTCTTAATGCAAAATTACTTACTCCTTTTATTACTATTCTTTTTACTGTTTTCATTACTACATTTGTTGAAGATTAATAACTGTAACTGTGGTTTTATTTGAAATATAACTCCCCAGTTACTACACATTTAATAATCATGAACGATAAATTAGTTATCGCAATTTTTTTTTTTTTGCTTGATGTTATCGCCAGATAAGCTTGAAGCTTGTGCGTAGGACATGGAAATAATATAATCTGTAGCTTATGAAAAATGACTTGCCTGACCGGAATTCGTATCCGGGACGAATTTAAATTAGTAATAAGATACGTGAATTTCGTGCTTCTCTTCAGCACAGATAATAATTTAAAATAAAATTTAATAAGACAATCCGTAATGAGATTTCAAATTTAAAACTTTGTAAGAGTTTTATTTTTGAAAATTGTCTTATGAAAACTATAAAAGAATATAATCATTTTAAAATAAAAATTAAATTTCGTTTGTTTTAAAGTTTATTAATTAATTGTAATCAAAGTCATTAAGATATGAATAATTATTAAAATAATATTAATCGTAATTGGCTTTTGGATAGAACGAGTAAACCATTTAGTAAAATATCATCTACCGCTATTTGAGTTCAATAAAGCTTAACTGTTGTTTTATATTGTTTTACTTATATTCAACTGTATCCCGATCATCGTGTACAGAAATATGTAATTGTATAATTTTCATTAACGTCTTCTGAATTGTCAATTATTTGTGGTATTTTTTATATTTAAAGCCATGATGTATTTACTTCAATCTTATTTCATGTGTTTATGTTTTAAATAATTAATATGGACTTTACTTACATGGATTTTTCATTTTGGAATTAATTGTGTACTTTTTGTTGCTGTTCTACACCAGATATTACTTGGTAAGAGCTTGGGTAATTTTTTTCCTGTGGAATAGCATGTCTACATTTTGTCATTATATATATATATAATGTATTATTATGTACCCAACAGAATGAAAAATATTTTTCATAAATTATCTTAAAACTATGATTTTGGGAGAAAAATGTTCTTTTTTTAGTATTATTTAGTTAAATGAAAAAAGTCCTTTAGAGTTATTAAAGAATAGACGTTGATGTATAAGATATTCGTTACGAAATAATTTGAAAAATGAATACTCAAGGTAAAGTATTTCCTTTTGAATACCATTAATAATTTTCCAATTCAACTTAATGTTTCCCTTTTTTTATTATACATAATTTACTAAATTCAATTAATTTATTTTATAATGTCTAAGTTTTTAAAAGATTCATATTGAAATACTTCAAATTCAGAAGCTAGATTTTCATTTAATCTTTAAAATCATTAATTTTATTTCCCACTAAATCTCAAAGCGTATACAAAAAAAATATAATACAAATTTTTTTAGCGTATAAAAAATGTCAAGCCTGTTTGGAATTCGAATCCAGAACTTCTGAATGAAAAGTTGAGGCTCTATTATTACATCACGAATTCAGCATTATTAGCGATAAATAACATTACTTTAGTTTCCTTATAAAAACATCCCGTAAAAATATGAGATCTAGGAGTTGTATTAAATGTCCGTTTAAGTTACATGTTCGTTTGCTTTTGAGTGAGTTCACACATAAAAACACCATTCATTTATTGTTCAACCTGTCCCTATTTATTTCACTGACAGAAAAATAAAGATACAAAGAGGTACGTCTATTTGAATTAATTTATCTAAGTTAACGTTATTATGTGTGCATTGTGTGTAAATTAATGTGGCATATTAATTACGTTTAGCGTTCTTTACTCAATGAATACCTCTTCTATATATTTAAATATAATAGACTTTAAGTTAGATGTTAAATAATTTATAATTCTTCTAAGGATGAATATTTTCATATGACGTAAAATTATTAACTGCACAACTATGTCATTAATTTATATTATTTTTTAAATTAAATATTGAAGTAATTGTTATGGCCAAGTTAAATCAAAAGAATTTCAATTAATACATATATTTCTTTAAGGAAAAACAGGTATCAATCTTATTAATAATTCTAATACTAGGAATTCACTTAACACAGTCAATAATTATGGCTAAAACGTAAATCTACATTTTAAAATGAGATATACCTACATTTAAGCCTTCCAATTTTTATTAAAACATTAATTTCAGAGTTAAAATAAATTGATATAATAATTACACCGTATGTATCTAAAGTAAAACTTCTTTTTGTTTTCGTTTATTAGAGCATGGCTTTTATTGGTAACAATACTTATAAGTGTGTACAATCTTTTAATAAAAATTCAAATCCTACCAGCGAATGAATTCCGAGTTTTGGGCTGAAGATTTACCATTGGTACTAGCCCAGAATACAGCCGTTTTTTGTTATTATACACTTGAATAGATTAATTACTTCTACTGCTTTCTATTATTTTAAGCATTTTTTCTACCAATATTTGAACCACAAGATATTACTGCATATTGTAACTATTTTTCGTTACCAGATTTTATTAATTTAGTATTATTTCCACAATGAAATTTTGTGTTATTTTGTTTTAATGGTTTTATTTTTAAATCTATTTTCAAACATGTTGTGTAATTTATAAAATAATTTTAAAATATATTTTTTTAAAGTATAACAATTCAAATACTTTCAAGTATACTGAAGAATATATAATCTCTATTTATAATATACTCAAGAATACGTTCCACAATGAAAAACTGCCTATCAATAATTCTTTTCTAATTGTTAACAAAAAACAATATTTATAATAATATCTTAGATATTACCCTCAAAGAAAAGCAATTAATTATTAATAAAAAAAAGGATTTAATTTACCTAACTATTATTGAAAAGAAAATTTGGAGCTGTTGTTTGTTTGTACAAAATAAGACAATGCAGCTATATCTCAAAATCTCTGTTGGAAAGGAAGAGAGGACGACTAAAAAAGCCTGTGATTTGAAAAAATATTCTGTAAGCATCTCAATCGCTCTTCGTTTAAAATAAAATAGGCCTTCACTGCGGGATTATTCTGCTGATGAAACGTTTATTTATATTGAAGACAGAGTGTGAGTTATCTTCTTGAAATCGTTCTTTAATTCGTTAGGTATCAGAGTGAAATATCTGGCAACTGTTATATTCGTTTTTTTTAATGTGGATATAGTGTATTATTCGTAACAATTTATCAACTAGTATATGTTCAGAGACTTAGTGATATATATATATATTATAATAAAATGTTTGGTAACCTTCGCGGGGAAGTTTTACGTAACAAGTTTCATCTAGTAAATCCAGGATTAGAATCTCACTCAAACGTTACACTTTCAGAATTCATCAATGGCTGTAATAATGTAATTAGACAGTGGTTGTAAATGGCTGTAGTTACAAAAAAAGTAAATAAATTAACTGAAAGGTTTTTTGGCGTCAATAACATATGATAAATTTAATTAGATACTTTGTATTTAATACATATAATAAATTTATTATTAGATAAAATGAAATAATTTATAACGTAATTTATTACTGACGAAAGCAAAGTGAGAGATTGAATTTTAATTCGGGTGTTTGGTGTTTCATCTATTAGTTTGTTAGAGACATAGCTATAGTCTAATGCATTGCTAATTTTTAGGAAATTTCTCAGTAAGGTTCCTAGCTATTCTATCTATAAGGTAGAATGACGGTATATACAATGGTGTTCCATTTCAAAATTACAACCTATAAAACTCTTGGAAAGAGAAATGATGTTAATTGCATTCACCCAGTCACCACCTAGCTAGGGCTCTTTGTACGTACTACTTTGCTGTGTATTTATTTTGCGTATTATATATAAAAAGAATTTAAATCCCCCCACCCACAAAAAAGATAAATAATAATAATAGGGGTGTAATGGACGTTTCTGAGGAAGTATAATCATTAAATGGCTGATAACTATCAAGAAACTAATAATAATCGAATGTAACTGCTGCTTGTTAAGCAAAATAAATTAAGAAGGTTGCTCTAATATGAATGGAAACAATAAATAATCAATTAAGTTAATCAGTTAAGCAAAAATATTTTACAAACAATAAAACGTTAATATTTTAAGCAAATATAGAAAAATGTGGATCATCTATTAAATGATAAATCATAAATAACAAAATTCAATATTTTTATCTTCATTGTAAAAGTGACCTACTTTATTTTTACGAGTATTATAAATAACATAAAAATGTAATATTTATTTTATAATAAATATGATTATATTTAAACTAAAAATAAGCTGAACTAGAATGCAAGCTATATCACAGCTTACTACAACCGTTAAATAAACTATTTTTGTTGTTTTAATTAAAATAACATAGTAATATCATCTTATTTTATAAATAAAAGTAATACATAACTATCTATCATTTAATAAATGAAACATTATGTACTAATATTTAGTTAAGGTGTTTATATAAATTTATCTACATAAAATATTTACGATTCCATTTCATTCTTGATTATTTTAGAATATTATATAAAACTATGCAAAATTTACTGCTCATCTTTTGGCCTGAACTATAAAATATTAAATTTATGTGATACAAGATTAAATTCATTTACTAATAAAATACATAAATTAGCTACAATGTCTTTGTTACAGAATAAATATAATATTAAAGTTTGTTATAAAATAATTTTGTTGATAAAAATAAATAAATAAAGAAGTAATGTCAATAAACTCATTTTATATTTAATAAAAAAGACCAAAAAGGTAACTAAACTTCGACCATATAAAGTTATAACGGTACAGTTCTTTACTGCTCATTTCTATATCTCTTTTATTAATACATTTCTGAATATACTTCACTATTATCTTTATAATAATCTTTATAATATAGTTCAATAAATCACATACAACAACAGCTAAAATATATATATATATATATATGTATTTGATAAAATATATTTTATACACATCTTTTATAGATGTATTAAAGCATGCTTTCTTTTACTTCTTTTCAATAAAAAAAGTTAAGCAACGTAGTGTATTTTCATCTTCAAATCAATTATTGACAATTAAAAAAAAATTTAATCAATTTTATTTTTCTCAATAAGAAATAGAAAAATAATAATTTAGCTAATTTTAAATAAATTTAAAGTTTATTATTCATTAAATGAAACATTAAACTATTAATTAATACATTAAGATTTATAAAATTTAATTATTTGAATTTTTATTTTAAAAAATAATAGTCGTAATTAAAAATTTTGTAGCCTATAAAAAAAAAGAAAAAAGAATCTACCTGCAGGTTGGGTGCACTATTTGACGAAAAATGCGTGTACTCGTTCGTACATCTGTTCAAAAGTTTCCTTTTGTTAATAATTGAAGTCGATTAAAAGGCCTAGCATTATCTGATAGGGGTAACTACAGATTATCAGTTGGATTAGTATAGAAAAAAAGAATTTCTGTGCTTGCGGATAGCTCGTGTCTTACCTACTCAAGCCAAAATTATAAGCACTCCGATAATCCTCATATAATGAGCACTAATAAATGAAGTTTTCGGTTAATCAGCAAGAAAACAAAATTAGATAAGGGATAATGTCTAAACGTAAGAGCCAAATGTAATGAAGAGTTTTGGTGCAAAAATTTGGTTACCAAATAACAGGATGCTTACATTACGTTGTTATATGAATAATCCACCAGGAATTTTTTTTTTAAACGCCTGCACGCTTATTGGGGCTTTTTACCAACCCAGTTGTAATGCCTGGGAATAACGGATAAATTTTTCCAAAGATGAAAAAATATAATAAATTTATAGTAATCACTAAATTCCAAATTCATATGGGTTGCTTTACCTAAGAAATTAGTCACTTAGGAAAAGATTTCGACTTTCGAAAGGAACACCCTCATTCATCATCTCGTAGTTACGTAATAAAACCAATAATCTAAGCCCCTTCTCTTTTAAGTATATTGTTTATTTTAAGTATAACAACGGTATTTTAGTGGTAAAATACGGATTATTGAATACATATACTGGTTATACATATAAAGTTATAAACGGTAGTTATAAAGATGTAAGCAAATTTCGCAAATTTATTTGTCAATTAATATGACTAGGATTTACTGTGAATTTTTGGTGGCTAAAAATAAAACAAAATAATTTTAAAGAAATATGCTATTATATTGTTGAAAAAAGAGAAAGAAAACTTTGTAAATAAACAATAAAATAACATTAAATATTAAGGTAGCTGATGCATACTAACATGATATAAAATAAAAGAGATAGTAAAATAATACGAGGAAGAGTTTTAAAGAAGGCACCATGCCGGTGAATATTAATTAAATGTTATTATCTAAATATATATGAAGCATCAGTTTCGTTTAATTGACGTTAAATAACTGATAACATCAAACTATTCTCATTAATTAGATCAAATCGTTACGTCATTTTTACTTTCAGTAATTACGTCAAAAAGTATTTTTTATGCATATGTGCATGATACTGCATAAATTATGCATTTATATTTCTAATAAATTGAAGGTAGTTATTTTTAAAATAGGTGAAATGTTAAGTCTTAGTTTTTGTTCAATTAAAGGCTCTCAACTTTTTTAACTTTTTTAATAAAAAATTAATGTAATAATCTAATTAATAAAAATGGTAAGTGATCTTTACTTTTTATGAAATTATTTAATACTATAAAGATAAAAATAATTACGTCTACATATTAATTGAATACTAATTATAGCTAATTAAGTATGTTAAGGTTTTCATGATAACTATCCGGTTAGCCGTTACAAATTTATTTTCTTTTTGCTTAGAAATACATTTTCTACAACTTAACAAAAAATAATTTTTACTAAAAGCATTGAAAAATATTTATTTAAACCTTGATAGGATGAAAGAATAATTGGTTGATAGAAAAACTACTAAGGATTAAAGAAACCTTACCAGCAAACTGGTACCCAAATCCTTTGCTGTGTCAGTTTTTTTTATTATTATTATTATTATTATTATTATTTTATATATACGTTATTTCCATTAAAACAAAAGTGATTGAAATAAAAGTTCTTTTACAAATGAAATCAGAAATATTATTGTTGGCTTACTGCAATCGGCAAAAACATTCAACAAGTGATAAATTATGTCAATAAATAATTAAAAAACATAGATTACAAATATGTGTACCTTCTATAAATAACATCTGAACCAGCCAGTAACATAGATGTCAGCATAAATTATACTTTTTTTTTTTACTTAAACTAAACAACTTGCCTACTAATGTGATATATGTTATATATTAGATGAAAATTATTATGTATACTTGAATCAAATTTTAAGTCTAAAATAAATTATTATAAATGTTTTTAAGAATTAATTGTGAGTTTTAATCAAACGATGGAGATTAATTATTTCCCTTTACGACTCTGATGTTTTATATCTATTTCTACGTCTTCTTCTATTATAGTAAAAAACTAAAACACATTTTAACGTAAAATATGTTTTTAAATCATATTAGGATAACATTTATGATTCTAACATCATGATATGATAATATCTATAATATTAGAATCTGATATATATATATATATATATATATAAATGTGTTAATACAATAAATCTCTGGAATATTAAGAAAAATGAACGATTATCACTGATATTTACTATTCATCGATTGGATATGTTTCCGAAACTCAAGATTATTGTCACTTCAATAATCATTCTTGCTAAGATTTCTTTTATATAAAATACTCTTTTATTGTAAATTAAAAAAAAAAATCAAATCAAAAATGTGTATCTTTACTTTATAACTAGTTCTAGAAAAATTTTTAAAAATATAAAATTCATAAGTAGGCCTACGTAAAAAAATTAACATACTGTGATTTACATAAAATAGTATTATTTTCGTTTGACCCCATTAAACCATGTACATTAAGTGACAATGCTGTGAATTGTGTCAGCTTATTACATTTAATTGTTCATCTTCATTAATAAAAAAATAAAATATTAATCGAGTAGTTCATTTCATAAATCAAACGGTCAGGTGTTTAACCCTATTCTAAATCTTTGTGTAAAAAGTAAAGTTAATGTACTTCCTTTATCTGTTACCTAATTTTACTTTAACTTTGATAAAAATTACCCAGATTGTTTTCTTTGTCTAACTTAAAATTTCTAAGATAAATGGTTAAATTAAATAATGTATAATTTTCTACGTAATAAAGTTAAAAGTAATAAATATTGTATCTGTAAAGGATGATAAATTTTGCATATAAAAGAAGGTTAAGTTGCTTTTCAAATAAATATCATTTACTAAAAAAAATAAATGAATTTTTCAAATTTTTTAGAAATGAGAACTGATTATATTACAGAAGATTGCTGTAATTCATGGTATGTGAAAATTAGGATAAAGTGTTCTCCAGGTTTTCTAAAGTAATTCTTTAAATATTAGCAGTGGGGAATATCAGTGAAATAACTTACTTAAAACTTTTAAAGAATTTGTTGAATATGTGTTCCAAATACTTTTTTAAGGAGTATTCTAAATTTTTAGTTTTTTATTGTGGTTTAATAAAAAATTTTATCTGAAATAAATTAAAAAGAGATTTGAATAAATCAAATAAAACTACGCTAAGCAAATTCATTTTATTTATTATGTCGACATTCATATGTCAACATGAAGCCAAAAATAGTCAATGTAACGTCTTTTAGGCTTTAAACATTAAGACAAAATGTCTTTATGTTGATTATATTTATTTATTTTTGTTTTTCTTAAAGATTTTTTACATACTTCACTGGTTTTAGATGGGAAGTTTAATATTTACCTTGTTGATTTATCTACTTCTTTTTTATAATCTCTGTGTTATTTTTTAAGTTGTAACATAATTCCCACCATTGTAATTCTTCGTTTAGTATATTAACTTCGATTTCGATACAAATTTATTTTTCCTCGAAACTTGTATACGTTAAACTCAATCGATTGGTGTAATTCTTAAAATTCTTTGTTATTCAAACATTCTTAAAATATATATTTATAATTCTTAAAATTATTTCCAACGTATAATTCTAATATTTGAAGCATTTACCCTTTGGTCTAAAATTCATTCTTGTTTTACTTGTTACAAAAGTATATCCTCCGAAAAATATAATAGTAACTTCGTAATTTTTTGAAACAATTAGAATTCTTTGAATGAAATATCGATTTCTTGCATTAAACAATTTTTTTACATCTTACTTATTCTGTATATTTTTTTCAGTATTAGGTATGGTTACTACATACATTAAACTATAACATATTTGTATGTTAATTAAAAATACGTAATTATATAATTTTACATTTTAATATGATTTACATGCGATTCTATATACACCAGTAATAAGTGTTAAAATGAATGTAGGCGTACACGAGTAATAAAATATTTAAATGAATGTGCTCGTACTCTAGTAATAATCCCTGAAAACTTATTTGATTTGTTCCTTTTTTCAATGATTCTCGGAAATTCACTTGCAGGTTACAAAATTTTGGAAATAATATTATTATGCACTGAATAAATACAATGTAGTATATGCAAATAGTAAATTTACTTATCGTACGAAAGTTTTAAATTTTGCACGGCTTGGAATATTTTTATATTTTGTTTCCTTGGATTCATTTCAACGTTTACTTTGTTCCTTTTTCACTTTATAACACTGCGTTAATTTTGTATTATTATTGTGTTTGTTTGAATTATTTTGTTTTGTATTATTCAATAAATTATTATTTTTTTTTAGATTTGAATCACAATCAATACCCTTTAATATCATGTAATCTCCATGGGACGACGAGCAAGGGGGTGATGACAGCCTCCTTTGGAGTCGTTGTTCGTCCGGGCTTGCCGGGATGGGCAGCGACGATGAGACACGATCAATCCGTTGCTCTCGACTTGTTAAGATCGAGATCCAGCTGGGGTTCCCCAGGGAAGTTAGAGGCAGGCAGCTGTTAAAAGACCGAGACCCGATGTAGGGCCCCTTTTTCGGATACTCATATTGGAGGTAAAACATCAAGACCGAGTCTCGGCCCCTCGGGTGAGGTTCAGGAACAACATAGTGGGGCCTGTATACCTTGCCTTAGGAGTTAGAGGAAAACACTGAAACAATCCGTTATATTGGACAATCTTTTGAACTGCGCTATGCTTCACGGTGAATCCAGTCCAGGGAGGCAGGGAAAAAAGCTAAAGCAAATAAAAAAAATCTCTGTAACCCAAACATTTTACTTTCGACTATGATGATAAATTTCTTTTATATCGCTCGTTTTCTTCATAATTTTTTCTTATTTTATTTGTTTTGAGTAAAAAAAAAATTGTGTTGAAAAAATGGCATCATTGAAATTTTATAAGTGATTTTATTTGACAAGTATTTATTGACTTTTAGTATTGACTTTTAGAATTTATTGACAAGTATTTTGACAAGAACAAAAAATTCGTCTAGTAAAATTGCGTAATAAGATATATTTACAAATAAGTTACGATAAGAAACTAATTAACGGAATTGGTTTTTGCTTAAATAATTTCTAAATTGAATTTATGATCATTAATTTTTCATTATTGAAGGTAGGTAATATTTTTAAAAGGTGGCAACATTTAGGGCATCACAACAGATTGTCTCCAGTGTCATCAAGTGTGACGGTGGAAGGCTATTGTACTGAACAATAGTTTGTGTTCGAGTGGGAGATTGATGATGCGAAGCAAAAGAGGACCGAGTTGCAAAATCAAGCAGACAATGGTCCCCCGCCGGGCTTCCTTTTCATTAACTAATTAATGTTTCCATCTCCCCAATAAAGATCGAAAAGAAAGTCTCCCTTCTAGGCAAGCCGACAATATACCTGAAATCTCTTCTACACACTCCACCTACATCAGATCCTCCTTATGCGATCAAAGCTTGCTTATAGAAATAAGTATCTTGTTTTTATGAACGTAAATCTTTACATCACACAAATATATATATGTATATAAATATATAAAGAAAAAACTCATTGAAAAATGTTGCTATTATTTAAAAAAATGATTACAGTGTTTTGTTTGTTCAAATATACATCTAGCCTAAATGTGGACGTGATTAATAAAATCAAATCAGCGGGAAACATGCTTAATATAATTTATCAAGATTTTTAAGCAGTATGAATTAATATATAAACAGTACATCCAGCATTAATTATTATTTAACAAACGTAATAAAAGTATACGTATATCAGATTTTTTTTTTTCATTATCGTAATCTCAGTAAAAATGTATGACATTAATTGATTTATGAACTAACTTCTAATTAATTTTGAACGTGATTTTAATATAACAAACTAATACACTTGTCTTAAAAGCAATAATATTTCTTAAGTCAATAAGTCATCTAAAGCAATTCTTCTTAAGTCAATAATATTTTTCGTAGCTAATTTTTAGTTTTCAAGTAGTTAAAAGATTTTTTGAAGTATTTACATTTTTCTGTTGTTAATTGTGACCAAAGAATTAAATAAATGGATTGAAAAATACTTTTGTAAAGCACAATTCCAAACACACAATTATTAAAAGTTTATTAAAAGTATTTAGTCACTTTTTTATTATTTTCAAAAATAAACACAAAATGAAGTTTGTTTTGTGATCCTGTAATGAATTTTTAATTTGAATACAAAGTTTTAATTTCAATTACGCAAATTGAAAATTATTTACTATTTATTAAAAAAAAATCTGAATCTGTGAAAAATATTGCGTGTGGTTATAGATATTTTTTTTTTTTGCTGAATTTTTTATTTACTTATAATCAGCTTCTGCAATGAAGGTGTAAGACTTATCACACTTAAAACACATGAAAAAGAATTCATTTAGTAATCGGCTACGTCATTTTTATCTCCTGTTCAATGTATCTGTAAGTTGAATCCCTTATATTATCAGTAGTTTTTCGTTGTTAACAATTTTTTTTTTTACCTAGCTACTTATTTGAGCATTATCTTTTTTTATAATTTGATGATAATTTCTATTCCGTTTTATTCTACGTAGATCTTTTAGTTTCATCATAACTATTAACCTCTAAATTTTTAATTATTTACTTTTTATTTTACTAAATCCTTAGATACTTAACACTTTCATCCTACTTATAACAGTTTACTATAACCCTACTTATCCTACTATAAACTTCCTCGAATTACCACTAGACGCTTCAACTAACAGCCTCTAACATTTTTTATTTTTTATTTTTATATAACAAAAAAAAGTAATAAAAAAATCCCTTTCGGCACGCCGGAAGGCGGAGGTAGATTTCACCAGTGGTAAGAAGGGAATATAAATGATTTCCTTCTTAAAGTTAAGAAAACCTTCAAATTTACACAATACGACAATGGTTACATCTGAAATAGAGTTTCACATGTTTAGCATACGGCAAATTCCCAAATTCATAATATAATTGTTTTCATTATTATAATTTCTGTCCAACACTTTTTTACCAGTAACATATTATGCAGTTTTCATCTATTTAATCAATTAATTGCTTTATATAAAGGATGTAAGCGCTGTCAAAAAAGTAAAGATCAGTGTTTACATATTTTTAACCAAGTTTTTTTGTTGGGAAGTCCTAGTATTAAGAATTAATTCTAATCCAGTGTAACGATCGAATTGATTTACTTTTTTTTTAAATTATGGAAAATAGTTTTTTTTTTAAGTGCGTTTTTACTTGGGCTTGGTAAAATGTAATCAATCAACATTAAACTATAATTTTTTTTTTTAACCACCGAGTTGGTCTTCTGATAAAGTTGTCGTCGTTAATCAGCTGATTTCGAAGTCGAGAATTCTCAGGTTCAAATTTTAATAAAGGTAGTTGCTTTTATCAAGATTTGAATAATAGATGAAGAACGACGATGTTCTTTGATAGTCGGGTTTCAATTAATCACACATCTCACGAATGGTCGGCTTGAGTCTATTCAAGACTACACGTTTACCGGTATAGTTATATTACACTGATAGGTTACTAATGACTCTAATTATTTATGCGACTATAAATAAAAATAATTTTCAAATAATTCTTATTTTAATATATATTATGTACATTTTTTAAAGGTTAAAATAATGAAAACTTACCTTACTTATTAATATAACCGAGAATTCGAATTTACTCAAATTTAAATTAGAATATATTATGTACATTTAAAGTTTAAAATATTAAAAATTCAAAAAATAAAGGTTCTAAAATGATAGGTCAATAACATCATCTCGTGTTTTTTCTGTTCTGTAAAAAACTGATAATAATGCGTTTCATTATGATGAAATTATAATGACTCTATTTTAATACTGGATTGTTATGTAAAATACTAGTTACATAATTATTTAAAAATATACACGCACATGCTCCTATTTATTATTTAAGACTATGCTTCATACACTATATGCGTGTAGCATGTGCGTTAAAGAAAAAATGATAAAATATTCTTTTTCCCGCGATTTAATTATTAGAGAATTTTTTTTTCTATAAACAATCAAGTAATTTAATTATTACTATTTAACGACTAGCATAATTAAAATTTATTAATTAATTCTTTGAATTTGTGATGCCTATATTTGTAAAATTTGTAAAAAAAGTTCAATCTGATATGTTTATAAATATATATATATATTACATATGTGTGTGTGTGTAAATTTATAGGGACAGTTAAAAACTACCTACCTGTCTGTCTCTACACGAATTCATCTTTATATAAACTCTTCCTATTTTATCAGAAAAATTAGAACTTATTATAAACACGACTTAATCGCCATTTTTATAAAACCTACTTTATCTCAGCGGCTGTTTCTGTGTTTCTTTTATTTCTTTACATTTGGATTAAAAACAGCTAAGAAAACATGTTGGGATTTCTCCACTGATGTTCTTAAACAGTGCTCTAAACAGTTTTCTGTACGGGTTCTTGATTTAGCAATTTACTGAACGCTCTTTTTATATCGGCAAGAAATTAGCTTTTTGAGATATTGCATTTTGAAGAGAATTTATTAAAGATTAAATTTATTTATCATAATTTTTTTCAATAAAATATTTAGTTTCATTTAGAGATCAATGGAAATTATTTTCAGTGATTCGTATAAAAAAAATGGTTAGTTTTAATATAAAGCCTACAAGCGCCCATGATGATGATGAGGTAGAGTGTGTATAAGAAGAGATTGATGAAGCAATTAAACATGTAAAAGGAGATGAAAATTTAATAATAGTTGGAGATTGGAATGCAAGCATTGGAAAAGGCAAGGAAGGAAATATAGTGGGTGAATACAGGCTGGGCAAAAGGAATGAAAGAGGGGACCGACTTATAGAGTTTTGCACGAAGTATAATTTAGTAATTGCCAACACCCAATTTAAAAATCATAATAAAAGAATATACACTTGCAAAAAGTCAGGAGATACTGCAAGGTATCAGATAGATTATATCATGGTTAAGCAAAGATTTAGAAATCAACTCGTTGACTGCAAAACTTAGCCTGGAGCAGATATTGATAGCGACCATAATTTGGTGATAATGAAATGTAGATTGGGGTTTAAAAACCTGAAGAAACGGTGTCAGATGAATCGGTGGAATTTAGAAAAGCTTGAGGAAGAACAGGTAAAGAAGATTTTTGAGGAGGACATCGCAAGAGGTCTGAGTAAAAAAGATAAGGTAGAAAATGTAGAAAAAGAATGGGAGAATGTTAAAAAGGAAATTCTTAAATCAGCAGAAGGAAACTTAGGCAGAATAAAGAGATGATAAAAGAGAGATGCCGAATAATGATGGATGAACGTAGAAAATATAAGAATGCTAGTGATGAAGAAAGTAAAAGGAACTATCGGCAATTAAGAAATGCTAAAAACAGGAAGTGCAAACTGGCGAAAGAAGAGTGGATTAAAGAAAAGTGTTCAGAAGTGGAAAGAGAAATGAACATTGGTAAAATAGACGGAGCATACAGGAAAGTTAAGGAAAATTTTGGGGTACATAAATTAAAATTTAATAACGTGTTAAACAAAAATGGTACACCATTTTTGTTTACACCATTTTTGTACACTGCACTGCGCAGTGCATGTGAGGAAGCGATTGATGGATTATACAAACTGGTGTGCAATATTTATGAAAAAGGGGAATTTCCGTCAGACTTCAAAAAAAGTGTTAGTCATGATACCAAAGAATGCAGGGGCAGATAAATGTGAAGAATACAGAACAATTAGTTTAACTAGTCATGCATCAAAAATCTTAGCTAGAATTCTATACAGAAGAATTGAGAGGAGAGTGGATGAAGTGTTAGGAGAAGACCAATTTGGTTTCAGGAAAAGGATAGGGACATGGGAAGCAATTTTAGGCCTCAGATTAATAGTAGAAGGAAGATTAAAGAAAAACAAACCAACATACTTGGCGTTTATAGACCTAGAAAAGGCATTCCATAACGTAGACTGGAATAAAATGTTCAGCATTTTAAAAAAAATTAGGGTTCAAATACAGAGATAGAAGAACAATTGCTAACATGTACGTGAACCAAACAGCAACAGTAATAATCGAAGAACATAAGAAAGAAGCCGTAATAATAAAGGGAGTTCGACAAGGATGTTCCCTATCTCCGTTATTTTTTAATCTTTACATGGAATAGCAGTTAATGATGTTAAAGAACAATTTAGATTCGGAGTAACAGTACAAGGTGAAAAGATAAAGATGCTACGATTTGCTGATGATATAGTAATTCTAGAGGAGAGTAAAAAGGATTTAGAAGAAACAATGAATGGCATAGATGAAGTCCTACGCAAGAACTATCGCATGAAAATAAACAAGAAGAAAACAAAAGTAATGAAATGTAGTAGAAATAACAAAGATGGACCACTGAATGTTAAAATAAGAGGAGAAAACATTATGGAGGTAGAAGAATTTTGTTATTTGGGAAGTAGAATTACTAAAGATGAACGAAGCAGGAGCGATATAAAATGCCGAATAGCACAAGCGAAACGAGCCTTCAGTAAGAAATATAATTTGTTTACATCAAAAATTAATTTAAATGTCAGGAAAATATATGTTTGGAGTGTTCACATGTTTAGCATACGGAAAACCCTATCTTCTTACAATTCCAGCAATATTTTGCTCATCCTTTGCCGTAAGGATTGATCATATCAAAAATTGTTTCAGACAAAAATTTTAGGTAATGCTTACAGGACTAACGACCGCTTTAAATCGATTCAATACTGTGCCTATTAATGGAGGTATGATTCTTTTTTGTCTTCGACACCGAAGTTTTTCAACCCCTGAGCCAATGGTTGGTGATATCAAAAAATTTACTTAGAAAAGCTTTAAGGCATTATCCAAATAATAGCATGAACATGTATTCGATAATTTTACTTAATAATAAAGTTATAGCAATATTTTATTTTCAGAAAAGCTCCCCGTTTCCACCCTCATGGTCCGATTTTGGGACGAGTTATTGTTATTGAACAATTTGAAAGTGATTGGCGCAAAATTACGGCAGTTATCGTGTCCACAAGAGAGTGAAATATATATATATATATATATAAATGTGTACATAAACTTTTGACGGTGGTTTTGGGGTCTGGGGGATGTAAAACGCGAAGATATGTACCGAAACTTTCCGGAAGTCGAATCATGGTATCCCTTACAATAGGTAGCTTTCTTATGAAATCTACCTAAAAATGATACTGGATTATTAAGAGTAGCTTAATAAACAACATTTTTATTTTTGTTAGGGATTTGTCTTCTTCAGTGTAAACTTTCCTATTCAAAATGTTGCCCACCAACCTACCAATTAGGTTCCAGTTTCTAGGGTTAGGCAACATTGCCTCTATCACATTATCCGGTGTTATGGCACCAATAGTAGTCAGTACTTCCCTTCTCCCTCCTCCCATGTAAAACAGTTAAACACCGTGCGTTCAACCGTATCGCATTGACTACAATACCTACATTCTGGCGATCTCCTCCTCTTCCTACCACAGCGGAACTTATTAAAGCAACTATGGCCAGTTAAGAATTGCATCAATTCAGAATTGACTTCACCATGTTTCCTGAACAGCCATGGCCTTATATGCGGCATTAGCCTCCTCGCCCAGTTACCCACCTGACTCCTGGACCACCTCTTCTGGCACTTAACCAGCATTTCCCCTTTCGCCTGCCCTTCTGCTCTTTCCACTATTTCGTCTGCTACAAGATCCCACGGCGGCATCCCTGCTATCACCAACGCCGCCTCCCTCAAGACTGTACGATACACCCTTACTGCCCCAACAGCCAAGGGCCTCTGAAGGATTAACAATTGGTTCCGGGCCTTCTTCTTCTACAACGCTCGTTTCCATGCCGGAATCGCATACATGACAACGGACCGAGCCACTGATGCCAATAGCCTTCTTTTTGCCAAAGTTAGGGTTGGAAATTGTCAAAAACTGCGTAACTTTGACGGGGTAAATCATATTTTTAAAAGCCTATACTCTTTGTCTTCAAGATGTTTCTGTTTCCCATGTTCTAATGCTATAAAATATTACTTCATTCTGGCAAATATTTTTAAAAATCCTTCTTCTTCTTCTTCTTATCAGGGTATAGGCGAATCCCTAATTCAAAGAAATTTACATTTATACATCCGAAAATTTATATTTATGAAATTCTACATTACTGGTTTCAGTATATGCTTATTATTATAGATTCATTACTGTCTGATTTATGAAAATAAATGTTTCCTTAGGACTGTTTATCAGCATCGCTTCCTCAGTCAGCCCACACAGTTAGTTATTTATAACTACTAAATGTATGAGAGAGATTATACTATATTACCAAGAAAAAAAAATAGGGCGATGTAATTTTTTTTATTTCAGGAAAAGCTGTATTTAATATTTTCCAACAATACTAACAGTAAGATCAATAAGACTAATTAGTAAGATCAATAGGTATGTATCTGTTACACACTTTTTCAATTTAATTATATATCTTTCTTTGTATTTAATTTATGGGATATTTGTAAATTTTAATCATTATATTAAAATTATAATTATATATTTTTCATTGTAAGTGATTAATTTATTTTCCATTACATACTTATTTACTCGAAAGGTTAATGTATAAAATAAATAAAACTGATCTAAATATTGCAACTACCTTTAAAAATAAGTATGTTTTTTGTCGATGTATGTGCTCGAAAGTGAGAGAGAGGTGGAATTTATTGTAATGTATGATTAATTAGAAATGGTAATAATTTATCCTTCCTTTTTTTAACAAATATGAATAAGTTAAAAAGGCTAATGATCATACGTCAATTTGTATATGTAAATATATGCTAATATATAGTAGATATACTTATAGTATTGTTTTTATAGCATTTAATACTAACTTGTAAAATATATGTTTGATAAATGATTTATAAATATTACTATTAACTAAATTAATTTTCGTTTTGTGGTTGTTATTCGGAGATTTATTATGTTACTATATATTTTTTTTTAATACATGAACTTGTTAAATGTATATCATTCATAACTATTGAAAACGTAACATTATTATTTCTCAGTTGTAACTCAACATATACTTTTTTGTTTTGTTTTTCATTCCATTGATAAATTAAACTGTAATGAAGTATGATAATTGTAATTTATGCATTTATTTTATAATGTAGAATATAACTAAAATAATATAATTAAAACATGAAAACTCTTTAATCATAATAATTAGTATCATTACCAAGTTACTGAAAACCTATTTTTTTTTAAATAAAGCATTACTAAAGAGAAAAACTTCCTGTAATTAGTGTCTAAAAAAATATTATTAAATTAAGGTTTTGAATTTAATTAATATGAGCAGTAATTATCTAGGTCTAAGATTTAAGGAATTATCCATTATCTAACGTCTAAGCGTCATTTAATTATAATGGCGCTTAGACCTTAGATAGAAAATTTTGTTTCGCAAAGTTTTGCTATATTCTATAAGAAATTTCTATCACGACAAAAACAAAATAAATTATGAAGCAATCTACACATTCATATTTTTTTTTTTTTTTATTTATATGGAAGTGCCAAATGAAAATGTTTATTCACGAATTAATAAAATTTGCGTAAATATTAAAACATATTCTTGTTTTTATTAATTCATGAACAACTTACCTTCTTATCCGTCTTTAATTTATTTAAATGTTGATTATTTTTTTAACAGTTCTAATATAAAATTATAATTTACAAGGTATTCATTTCTTTTTGGTGTTTTATTAATTTTTTTAGTGGCAACATGTACTAGAAAAACAAAATATTTTAATGAAGTAAGTAGTATAATTCAGCAGTTAATTTACACAAAATACGATTACATTCAAATTTTGAATTCTGAATTGAATCGATTATGATAATCTATATCAAATATGTTACATTTTTTTTTTTTTTTAATTTACCTCATATTAGAAAAATAAAACTAGTATCAATGGTTAAATATTTTTACTTTAAAAATAATACAAAATACCTTCAATTGTAACTTGTGTTATAAACTCATTTTTTAATAATTGTTTGTCTGTTTTTTAGGTTAGATTAAATGACATTTTTTGGTAACGTCTAACAAAAAATAAAATTATAAAAATTAAATAATTAAACATTAAATCTTAAAATTAAATAAGGTCGTTTGAAATGAAATTGAGAGTTTATATTTAGAGAATGAGAGTTATATTGTGTAATTTTACACTTACAGTATACAAATTATGATTTTAAATAAAAAGGAAGACGTGCGGAGTAATAAAAAAAAGCCTATTCGTAGGAGCGTCACAATGGTATCTCGGTTACGTGTGGACTCATAATACCGGTTAAGAAGAATATAAAAAAAATACAAAAGCAGAAATTAGCATATAAAAACTAGAGTATCGCTATTTTTTTTTTGAAATTCCTTTTGTTATGATTGTGTGAATGTGGGGCGTGAGATGCGAATAAGAATAACAAAGGGTGATATGATGATGTAAGGTGGAATGAAGAGGATGTTATCGTAGTAACAGTACGAACCTCTGGGAAATATGATGTGTATTTTAATTGCGGTTATGTCGTAACACCACCTCTGTTTTAATATGTTTTGTTCGAACTTGGTCTCCTAGTTTATTATACTTACTATATACTAATTAGTTATTCTATTAGTCTTATTAGAGTAGGGAAACCTACAAACAAGCCCTACGCACAGAAATTAACGTTTAATTACCTGTATGATAAAATAATGAGATGTTACATTTAAAAAGCTAGATAAACAAATTAAAATATCTAATTTAAAGTACTTTTTCGCTATTCTACACCTTACATACTACTTTAAGATCAATGGAATAGAAAACTTCTTTAAGATACTTTTAATGCTTATAAAAACCATAACGAAAGTAAAAATGTTCAAAAAATTCGCGAAAATATTACAAAAATAAAAAGAATAACAGTTTGTTCTAAAACACAAACGTCTGTAATGAAATTTAATTGTCTTATTTTACAACTTAATACAGTTTATAAAATATATATAGTCTTCTAACACTTTTTTTAAAGTATATAGCACAAGAGATTTGTTTAAATTATTTGCCGTTAAATCAAGTTTCATTTTAGGAGAAGAATAGTACTGAAAAGAAAAGGATGAATTATCTAAATATTGATATGATCTTTTGTATTTAATATATTCTGAAAGAGAATATTTGAAAATTCCACTCGAAGGGTAAATCTTAAGTTGAATTATTTTCTTGTTTGTCTTCAGTCATTTGGTTTGATGCGGCACTCCAAGATTCCCTACCTAGTGCCAGTAGTATAATTTCGTTATACTCCCTACATCCTACATCTCTAACAATTTGTTTTAAGACTTCTAACATTCCACGCTCCGACTCGTAGAATGTATTTTTTTAATTTTCTAGTGACCCCTTCCTTAGTAATCCCCATCCGGAGAACCGAACGGGGGAGTAGTTTACCTCCGGAATATTTTACCAAGGAAGGCGTCTCCATCTTTGTTACATGAAAATGCAGAGAGTTACAGTTTCTTGGAAAAAAAGCAACTGTAGTTTTCCATTGCTTTCAGCTGCGCAGTACTCAGAAGATTCAGTGATGTTGATATGGTCGTTTAAGTCGTCCTGACCTACGCCCTAAACAACTACTGAAACAGCTGATGCTCTCTTTAAGGAATCATTCCTTAGTCTGGCTCTCAACAGATACCTCTCCAATAATGTTGCACCTTCGGTCCAGGTGCTCTGTATCACTGAGCTCTCAAGCCCCCTCACCATCGGCAAGGTCTCATGATTCATAGAAAGAAAATATTGAATTATTTAACATAATATAATTATTATAATAGCTCATAAATTAGAAAATTTAAGACAAAATCATTGTTAAATTTTAATAAAAAAAATTTGTTAAAAAAAAAATAGGCGTTTAAATTGATAGAAATAAAATGTGGTGCTATAGGAGAATGTTAAAAATCAGATGGGTGGATAAAGTGACAAATGAAGAGGTATTGCGGCAAATAGATGAAGAAAGAAGCATTTGGAAAAATATAGTTAAAAGAAGAGACAGACTTATAGGCCACATACTAAGGCATCCTGGAATAGTCGCTTTAATTTTGGAAGGACATGTAGAAGGGAAAAATTGTGTAGGCAGGCCACGTTTGGAATATGTAAAACAAATTGTTAGGGATGTAGGATGTAGAGGGTATACTGAAATGAAACGACTAGCACTAGATAGGGAATCTTGGAGAGCTGCATCAAACCAGTTAAATGACTGAAGACAAAAAAAAAAAAAAAAAAAAAGAAATACCAGAAAAAAATATATATATAAAATAAAATATATAAAATATTTAATGAATTTAAAAAGAAGGATCAGTTGGTGGAATTCCTAGTACAAATCTACTATTTTTTTACTTAATTAAAAAAGAAATCATTATAGAGACTAATAACTTTCCTTATAATACTGGTATTGATACGCCATCTGATTGGTTTTAAAATTATTTCAGTTATTATTGGAATAATTTAAAATTTAATATTACATTACATTTTTTTTGCTTCAACTAATATAAATATCTGGGGTATTTTTAAATCAAGTAATGATATAAACAGAATGTATAAAATTAAACCGTTTAATAATTTTTAATTAATGTGTATATTTGGATTACTGAATATGATAGGGACGTTTAAAAACTTTACACGTTAAATTTATAATTGATTGATTCGTTTTATACACATGGGAAACAAAATTGCTTTCTCTGAGAGTAGTAGTTATGGTTACTAAATTCAATCACTCTGCCAGAAAAATTGTAATATCACTTCCGAAGGACACATACCGCTTGTTTTTCAACTGGTTCAAAATACCGGTATTTAACACTATGATTTAAGAGATTTTGAGAAACAACTTTATTCCTTACGTTCACATATAACAATCACTCTCTATTTATAGTAAAGCTGCTTGTTATGGAGAATTTTGATATTTTTGTAAATCGCTCAGATCGTTATACTTTTCAGGTTGCCTATAAACTTATATGCTGCAAATTAAACGTCATCAACCTAATAAAAAAAAAAGTAGGAAATAATTATCAATTCTTTATATTTCAATGGATAAATAAATCAATACTACAAATTTCTAAAGAAAAAGTTATATTATTACCTTTCAACGTTTTATCACTAAACTATTGCACTATTTAGAAAAAATGTCCAAAAATTAAAGTGCATTTGAAAGAACATTAAATAGGATGTTGTTGTAGCGTCATTTTTCTCGGAATTGTTTTAATTTAAAGGAATTAATAAATAAATTATACAATTTTTCTAATTTCAAAGAATAAAAATGTCCTTTTAGGGTGTAAACCAATAAATCCAAAAAAAATCCAATAATCTGTCCATATATTCTAAATATGATGATGTTATTAGACTACATAATAGTAACAATAATAATCTCGGTTGACTACATAAAAATAAAAGCAATTTGTGATCAAGGCTAGCAGTTAAATATTTAATAGAATTTTTATCAAAAACTATAATAGTATCGTTATATTTAAACACATTTCCGCAATTATCAGTTATTATAATTTATTGTAAGGCATTAAAATTGTAATAATCCTGTTTCGTTAAATAAAATAAAACAAGAAAAATTATTATTTTGTATCTTACCCACCAGGAAGAAAAAAATTTAAGCAACAGTAAAATATTTTTAAAAGTAGTACGGATAAATTTCTATTAATATTTATGTGATTTTGCATTAAATCGTGACTTGTAACGATAACATTTAGGTAAGTACATAATAATAAATATTTAACAATACTTACGATCCGTCTGTAAAGCGGAATCCAGTTGCAATTTAAATTGGTTGAATAGTCTCCAGTCTTTTTTTGTTTAATTTATAATATTCAAATTAAAATTAAAGGTAAAATATTTAACCAATTAAAAAAATCTAATGGATTATAGGGTTAATTAGTTTATTCTTAATTAATATATGCAATTAAATTTAATTACAGGTCAATTATTTAATCTCTTATTATTGATTAAAAAATGTATAGGTTTGGATAGACTTTATCTTCCGCTTTAGGAGTATAATTAATTACGAAACTATATTTTATTGATTCATTTATTTTTTTTTTTTAATTTAAATTAAGTATATATAAAACTTGATAAAATAATATATCATATATTTACCTTTAAAAAAGGAAAAATGGATAATTACAGTATCAGTAATCAAAAATTTATGAAATAATATTTTAATTTATTTTCTTTATAGACTTTACGTTTTATATAGTAAACACAAAAAAGTAGTTCCAGAATAATTTTCTATTTTTTTCCAATTTTTAACCGGTTATCTAATAAAGCCCTTTCCAAGCGAACATTCTTATTCTTATTATTATTACTGTTCTCTCAATTATTAATTCATTTCTAACAAAGCTATTATCTCTAACTTCTGCTAACAATACTTACTTTAAGTTAATGTAATCTATTTATCTCGTGTTTTGGAAGTATTATTTTGTGTGTATATATATATATGTGTGTGTGTGTGTGTGTGTGTGTGTGTGTGTGTGTGTGTGTGTGTGTGTGTGTGTGTGTGTGTGTGTGTGTGTGTGTGTGTGTGTTTGTGTGCGAGTGTGTATATATATTAATTATTATAACGTGGTTTTTACAGCATTTTGGTGTCTTACACTTGATTTACAAAATTGACATTTCTATATTTTATGCAATTTAATAAATCATACATTAATGCGTTTGAACCAATTTTATAACTTACACCGTTATTGCGTAATTTGTATTACAATATTTTAATTTTGGCGTAAATTTTAAGCTGAATCCGACAGCCGATCGCAGCCATTCGTATATTTTTGTAATCCTCTAACGATGCTTAATCCAAATCGGAAATCAAAATCAAAGAAAAAGTGTTTTCACACAGGTACTTTACATATTGAATTCAATAACTAACTGTTCTTTCGTTGATAATTATATTGGTTTTGTTTAAAATGATGTAAAACAAAAATTTTGTTCTCACAGCTTAAATAAACGGTACTAAGCATTGTCTCACGACTAGTTTGAACTGTATCTGAACAAGAACCTTTATACCAATCATCATTATTTTATAAAATGACAAAAAATCAGCTATTTTAAATTAGGTAACTTACAAACAATCGTAATGAAAAGCAGAAATTCTACCGTCGAACACTTCTAAATGTTAACGAAATATTAATATTCGTATAAATATTACAAATTAGATGCAATAATATTAAGTCTGCAGACAATATAAAATGTATGAAATATAATGAAATAACTCGTAGTGTAAGACTTTGTTAGGAAAATAAAACTAATGAAGTGATTTTCTACCATTTTTTCTTAAAGTTAGTTATTCTTTTCAATATTTGTGTGTGTGTGTGTGTGTGTGTGTGTGTGTGTGTGTGTGTGTGTGTGTATATATACATATATAGATATGTACATACACACACACATATATATATATATATATATATATATATATATATGAAGATAAAGACAAAGAATATATATATATGTGTGTGTGTGTGTGTGTATGACCGCGTGTAAGCCGTCAAACTAAAGATGAAATTTAACTTCAATAGTTACAAATTCAACTATTCTCTACAGGGACTAGCTGTATAATTAACATAATTACCTTTAAAGCAAGCAAGAAGAATAAATATTTTTCATCAGAATCTGTAGTGCTTTAATGTGACACAGCTACAAGGATAATAGATCAAAAGGAACAGATTAATTCTTAAATGTATACATTACCTCTATTCAGTAGGACAATTATTCTTAGGTTTTATGATTCTATGTTGGTTAATGGTATATGAAGATTATGGAAATTTGTACAAAGTTAAAGGTTAAAAAATATATTTACTGATTTAAATATTGAAACAAAAAAATATGGCGATCATCCGTTTTTTTGACTAGAATTAAATAATCTGGTCTTTATTTATCATAAAATTCATATTTCCATGTTCGTAGTGCATTAATATCCTTGTTATCGTTTTTTTTTTTTTTTTTATAGCTCTGATAAATTTTTCCTGCCGTCACCGATTCTATGATTAACTTTCATACATAGTTCACGTAGTTCAGGTTAGACTACTATTATAAGTGTAAAGTTATTTGAGAACGAGGTGTTTCGCATGGATCTTTATTCTCAGAACGTAAAGATCAAATGTAAAATGCAAGAACTAACGTACATACAACAAAATTAATATGACCTAACTATGAGCTTATTAATTACCAATTTTAAATTAAATAGAAGTTCAGTCCAAGATTATAAACAAACTACATATCAACTTATAAAAAATCTGATGTGGACACCTAATGACTTTCTTGTACACCTATAAATTGCATATACATTTTTTTTTTTTTTTTTTTTTAATGAAAAGTACATAAAATTTATTTTATTAATAACTTCTGATATTTTTTTTAGTTGTTATTATTGAATTATTATTCATCGTAAAACTTTTTTTACTATCAAAGGTTAATAATTATTAGTTAATCAGTATATTTAAAATTAAAAAAAAATAGTTTAAAAAAGAAAAGGAGATGAAATCGGATTTGAACCGATGTACCTTCTCCTTGTATGAACCAAATATTTCATTAATTAAAATTTTATTTGGCTATTACTATGGAACGAATGAAAGTAAGTACCACTTATGTTAAACCGTGGTAAAGCTCTCAACCAGAGCTTATTACTGTAGTTAAGAAGCCCAAAATCCAATTTTTTTTGGATTTTGGGCTTTTTTTTGGACACTTTTGATTCAGTTGATTGCAATTAAAAGAAAAGGTGCACAACTAGCTGTTACAGCAATCCTAAATTTCAAAATTTCAATATCCTACAGCTAATAGTTTCTGAGTTATGTGAGGTACATACGCGCATACGTATGTCACGCCTAAACTAGTTAAAATGAATTCAGGGATGGTCAAAATGGATATTTCCGTTGAAATCTGAAAACCGACATTTTTTGCAATCACAATACTTTCTTTACTTCGTACAATAAAGTAAAAATAGAAAACGCTAACATACAAAATTCGATTTTAAAAATTGTAATATAGATTATAATTCATTATTGTAAATGATTTCTGACTTGTTAATTTAATTATCAAAAATCTGGTGTTATCATTAAAAATGTGTACTAACAACTTTTGGATTTTGACAATCGCTTTTTTTTGCCCTAACGTAAATAATACATATAATTCTTGATAGATTAATTGAACAGTGGATTATTTCATTACGTACGTATATATATCCTTTCCTTATGCACTGGTAAATCAACCAGGTCATATTAATCCGCCAGAAGTGTTGTCTAAGGATTAAAAAATCATTAATTTTCTCCAATATTAATTGAAATAAAAAAAAAATCAAATTATACTTTACTGATTATACTGAAATTCTTTAATGCCATAAAATAATCTACAACCTATAAGATGATGTATTATATAGCCTGCAGGTTATGTCTGAAAAAGTTATATAACAATAACATATAGACAGCCTATCTTACTCGTTACATAATATAGGTTAGGCTTACAAATGCGCCGTCACTCAGTCTGAAAGCTAAATAACGTAAAATATAAATAGTTATTTTAAACACCACCTTTTGTAATAATATAATAATTTTAAGTAACATAACATCCCAATTTAATTTCGTATCAAGTAATTCAAACAAAAACAAAATAATAACAAAAAGAAAATGATTAGCTACTTTATACAAAAAATAACATCTCGTTACCTTTATTACCCTTACAATGTACTATATATTATATAATTTACTTTGAAATTACTTTGTCATCTGTCATAGGGAAATGCAAACAATGTAGACAAGCTCGGCAATAAATTACTTTCCAACTCCCTGCGACAATTATGATTAATGGGATCTTATTAGAATGACTCGGTTATGATTTATTGTGACGTATAATTTACAACGATATGAAATTGTTTTACACAGAATAAAAGACGATGTTATATGTATTTTACCACCGATAGGTGGTATGCTCTAAGAAGAGTAGAAGCCGTTTTACTCATTTCGTGTTCCTTTTATCTCCATATATTTATCTATAAAGTTAATAACATTCTTCTCTTCGGTGTATATTATAAACTTAAGCGTTACACAGGTCACGAACCAATCTGAATAGTGGGTTAAAATTTTTAAGCTCTAAAAATTATATATAATAACTTTTATAATTACAATAGCTTATTATTTGCGCTGTATTAGAACGTTGTTGTTGTTGTTACTGCTGATGAAGTGTGCTACTATAGATAACGTTTATAAGTATTAATAATTTATTAAAAGATTATATGATGTAATTATATAAAGTAGTTTAATATTTATTAAGAAAATACTGTTATGTTTGGATGTGGTGATAAAATGGAATGAAAATAAAATTACTTTATTATCCTGTAAAATTTATAATTACGTAAATATATATTCTTAGAGAGAGAGAGAGAGAGAGAGATAGATAGATAGATAGAGAGATAGAGGGAGAGAGAGAGTGAGAGAGAGAATATAATATAATCCAAAATAAAAATTCTTATACTATATACTGTGTAATTCAAGAATATCCATCCTAACAAGCACACGCACATAATCAAAATTATGTTTATTCTGTACCTCACAGATATATTTTATGATTACTATATACATTGTTACGTAATTAAAATAATAACAATTTTATTAATAATATAACGTGGTAATTTTTAATATTAAAGTGAATTGTATAAATAAAAATTTATTCAAATTAGTAAAAAAACCTGTTATAATGAGCTACGGAATAAGATGTTAAAATTAACAAATGTTCTATAATTAAGGAAAATACTGAACTTTTCACTTTGTGCCAAGTTATTTTGTTATATAAAACTGCCTTTTAATAAAGTTTATTCTACAAAATTAAATTCAACAATGATTTCAATTTTAATTCTTTCTCGCAGTCACAAAAATTACAATTATACATTTTAAACTAAATTATCTGCCCAGCCTTATCAGTTTATACATACTCGTACGTACTATGAAAGATGAAATGTATTGATTTTTCTTAACATATTACTTGAAATTTAAAAATATCTAAATTTTGAACTAGTCTTTTCTTAACCCTAATATAAGAAATTGTTCTATAAAGAGTACGGAAAAGGATTACGAAGTATTTATTTTAACGTGAAAAAGGAGATACAACAATTCAACTTCAAAATATAATATTCCTAATTACGATAAAATATAGTCAGCACAATATAATACCCATATAATAATTTCAAGAATGTTTGCCTATTTTAGCACTTTCCTCATTACGATACATGCATTTTGAAAAATGTTTTAATGGCTTTTTTTTAGCGCATTAATTATACATAGCCTATAATTAAAAATATATTACACTAAAATTTTAATAAATTTTGTCTTTGCATTTACTGTAAGAAAAAAATTAATGAAATTTTATTGGAATTGAACAAACAAATTGAAAACCGTACGATTTCTGATGTCAGGATTTTCTGTCGAAATTAGCTTCGCGTTTTTTAAACTCTGTTTATTTTATTTTGACTTAAGTTTTTTTAAACAAATAGACCATCTGCAATATCTTATTCATGATAGGCACTTTCTTTTTTTAGCATGAATTTTCTTAAAATATTTCAGGAAAAATAAGGAGTACAAAATGTTATCACTAAGAAAGACCTTCTTCTTTTTTTCCTGTTTAGCCTCCGGGTAACTACCGTTTTTAGATAATACTTCAGAGGATGAATGAGGATGATATGTATGAGTGTAAATGAAGTGTGGTCTTGTACATTCTCAGTTCGACCAATCCTGAGATGTGTTGTTAATTGAAACCCAACCACCAAAGAACACCGGTATCCACGATCTAGCATTCAAATCCATGTAAAAATAACTGGCTTTACTAGGACTTGAACGCTGGAACTCTCGGCTTCCAAATCAGCTGATTTGAGAACACGCGTTCACCACTCGTCCAACCCGGTGGGTTCACTAAGAAAGACCTAAACATATATATATAAAAGTGTGTGTGTGTGGGCGCGATAATATGTGCGGTGTGTTTCTGTGTATTAGTAGTTTAGTGTTTAATCTAGTTTAGAAAAATACTGCTGTACCAAAAAATGTTTAACTGCATATCTGTTAATTTCCTTTTCATATTGTTTTTTTTAATTACCAAAATCCCTTCTGGCACGCCGGAAGGCGTAGGTAGATACTTACGCCTTCCGGGACTAAGAAGGGGATAAAAAAGATTTCCATCTTAAAGTTAATAAAAACGTCAAATTTACTCAATACAACATGGTAGCATATGAAAAAAAGTTTCACATGTTTAGCATATAACAAGCCTCATCTTCTTACAAAATTTCAGCAAAATTTTGGTCATCCCTTGCCGTAAGAATGAATCATAGCAAAATTAGGTAATATTAGGACAAAGGTTAGGTAATATTTAGAGGAGTAACGACCACTTTAAACCGATTCGATTCTGTCCCTATTAAGGGAGGTATGATTCTTTTTTTCGTCGAAATCCCATTTTTTCAACTCCCTAGGCCAATAGTTGGTGATATAAAAAAATTTACTTAGATACCTTTTAAGCCCTTATTCAAAGAATAGTAGGACTTTTAACGTATTCGATATTTTACTTAATAAGAAACTTATACCGATATTTTGTTTTTTCGAAAAAGTCTCCCCCATGGTCCGATTTTGGGCGTTAACGAACCCTGACCGAGAACTTGGCCGTTCTTGAGCTTGACGAATTATTTTTAAGGAACAATTTGAGACTGACTGGCCCAAAAGTATGGCAGTTATCGTGTCCACAAAAAACTGAAATATATATATATATATATAAATGTATATATAAACTTTTCAGCTGATGGAGGTTTTGGGGTCTAGGGGATGTGAAACGCGAAAATATATCGAAATTTTTCGGAAGTCGAATCATGGTATCTATTACAATAGGTAGCTTTGTTATGAAATCTACCTAAACCGAACTCCTGTATAGCTAAATTTACTTACACTAAATTTATTTACTAAAGATATTATTAAATACATATCTTAATATTTAATTATGAGATGATCACTGATCTTAGATACTTCAACGAAATCAACGCGTAATTATAATATAAAAATAATAGAGAATCAAAGCCATTTTAACCCCCTCCTACAAAATCATGCAAACGTTAACAACAGTAATACAAGACTACAAATTTTTTTAACTATTCCAAAGAATATTACTTTATTTTGTTTATGCCATATATTATTATTTTATTTTCTTTATCTCTTGTGTCAATTTCAAACTGGAAAAATATTTTCAATAATTTACCTTTACTTTAAATTAGTTGGATAATTAATTAATTTATTAAATTAGAAATTTATTTTTAGTTTTTCATAATGAGACAATAGATAGTTATTTGATTTTGTTTTAGAAAAACTAAACCTTTTAGGATGTAAGAATTTAATTTTATTTTAGGTAAAGGAACAGTGAAACATTAAAGTAACAAGGCTTTAAAAGACTATAATAGGTAATAAACATTAATTTAAAAGCATATGAATTATTTTCTATTGACATATTCTTTCTGTAAATTGCATAATTTACGTAACTTATACAGTTTTTTTTTTTATTATACGTTCTATTATTTAACAATAGACTGTTTACCAGTCACGGACTGCTCGACTGAAATATTGGGTGAATTCCTAGAGAACTGTTAATAATACTAGAAAGTTTACCGGCCAGTAGTAGCTTACTAAAATATTACATAAATCGTTAATCAACAAGCATAATTCTGATCCAAATGTTAAAAATATTTATTCTTTCACAAATATCTAGTGTTATAATTAATAATCGAATATACTAGTTAAAGGAATGTTTGATTGAATTTTACACATGGTCCACCGTTACTCTAAGACTAAGTACAATTCAAAACCCTACCTAACCACTATCAGACAGCCATGTGTATCAGTATAGATTTACAACATAAAGATTAAAAATCATTGAAACAAGCTTTTAAATAATTTTTTGAATCACACGGTACATTGTTTTTATGAGACCATATGATTCATAAAAAAATTCACATTATTAGTATTTTTAGTTAGGTTTAATTCTAATATATTTTTCATTATGTTGTTAATCAGTGATATTTCAAATGTAGATTCGTGTGATTTCGTTGAAACAAAAACTATTATTAATTATGTCAAATCATGCTCTAGACTAGAAAGAGTACTATTCAACGGTTTTCCCCGATGTGTCAGGCTTTTGACAAAGTTTGGAATTTAGGCTTGCTCTATAAACTGAAAAAGATTTTACAGCATGTTCTCTACGTACTGCTGAAATTTTACATAGAAACAGGTGTGTTCAGGTTAAACATGGAGAGCTTTTGATGGATTTGTTTCTTATTCAATCAAGGATACCTCAAGGAAGCGTTTACGGCTGACCTACCAATTACGGCATACACCACAGTTGCAACTTCTGCTGACGATACTGCACTTCTTCCTGTCCACAAAGATCCAGCCACTGCGTCTCGTTTTATCCAAGATTATATCACTCTCCTCGAATCGTGGCTTACATGTTGGAAGATAAAAATAAACAAAACAAAATCAAGTTTACAAACATGTACTGGCTGATAGGACATAGATCTCGGCTTTCAGTAGAAAGGAAATTATTGATTAATAAATTGGATTTGAAGTCTATTTGGACTTACGAGCTGGAATTGTGGGGTACGGCGTGCAATTCCAGTATTGACACACTTGAACGATACCAGACAAACACTCTGCAAAAAATGCTACACATACTCTGGTACATAAGCAATAGCCTTACGTATAATGATCGTAATTTGCGAACCTTTCGGCAGGAAATCTCTCTGGTTAGCCTATGTTAACAAAATCGTTTGGATCGGTACCCGAATTATTTGACTGTCAATTTATTGGATAGCACGGTCAGTGATTTTTCAAGATTTCTGAGGAACAAAAAACTTCTTGATTTGTCTTATCGTTTCAATTAGGTTACTTTATGGTCTGGCTGTACGGAACACCCTTCTATTTTGTTTAGTTGTTATCGTTAAGTCACCAGCCGCTGGGTCTGTAACTTCTTAATTTTAGTTCAAATAGATCTTATTTACTTATTGTTCTATTATCTTGCTGAACCGATTCTAAAGTTGCTGTGTCGTTTTAGTAATAATTATAAAAAAAAAATTATGTTTTGCTTCAATGCATTATCTAATAATTTAAAATAGAAATCACACTATAATTTATATGATATATATTTCTTTTTTTTTCTTTTTTGGGAATTACGTATCATGCAGAATTCAAAAATATATGGGAAACTTTTTGTAATTACAAAAATAATATTAATAGGAATTTAATTTTATTGTAATAAACAAGAAGATTGTAATATATTATTAAAATAAATTATACCGAACGATAACTAACTGATTTAACTAAGACGTTTCAAAATGAAGACATTGTTGATTCAATAACCAAAAATGTTAACAAATCATCAAATTTTTATAATCTTAGTAAGCTAAATGTATTTAAAGAATCCGTCAGACAAGTATTTTTCGCCTTGTAACCACTTTTTCACTATTTTCCAAAAGATCTAGGGCGAATGATGTGGATAGATATTAAGTGCTTTTTTGCATACATTAAATTCTTATTTTTTTCACTATACTAAGACAGATATCATAATACATAAATTATTTTTAATATACTTTTAATTCTTCTTAGATATACTAGAATTTCAGTTTTAACTTAATTTACTACAAACTTACATGTCCAAACAAATTTCATAATTAACTTCATATCCATCTAAATTCACTTTGGAATTGAAATCGTTTTCTAGTCAACCAATATTTCTCGTCGAAGTTTGGAAAAGATAAACATATAAATTCTCAGTAGTTCTTCTGTATGAAGCAGTGTTGGCATGGTTAACAGTACAGTGTTGAGGGGTTAGTATACCTGACAGAACATCGTAGATAGCAAGAACACAATAGCCGTTCCGGTAGTTCAAGCATATTAAAGTCTTATCAAGAACTAATTTGGGGTTTAAATTTTTAATTAAATTAATATGAAATGAAGGAAACTATATCTTTTAAGAAATTAAGGTACAAAATGATTTGTGGTAAAAGTTAAGAAAATTTCAAAAGAAAAATGTCATTGTGATCACAGATGGAATGACTTTTCCTCAACCATAATTCAGGATGATCTACAAGAAAAAATGGAAGAATAAAATAATTGAAACAATAAAACTGTTTTTTACTCTTAAATTAAGTCATTTAGTATAATTTTGTAATTTAAAATTATTTGTAATTAATAAATATAACACAAAGAGTAATCCAGTATAGAAAAAATAATCCATTAGAAGAATTTTTATTAATAATATTTTGGGCTTTACATAACCGAAACAAATTTGATTTAGAGATAAGGTTAGAAGAAGTTTTAGAGATAAAGTATTTTATTATTATGCGAAACCCCCCAAATTATGTTTTATTCAGCCGTAAAACCTAAAAATTCATTCTATTCACTACACTCACTAAATATAGTTTATTATTTTTTTTTTTTAGAGAGAAATTTGGTATTTAATAAAGGAGAGCAAGATAGAGGAAAAAAGTGTGGACAACTGTGAGTTTAATTTGTTAACTTAAATATACATATAAAAATTATACTATTCAATATAACTTTCTATATATACGAAGCTATCAGCTACATTTTTACTTTCATCGTTACTCGTTAAGATATGAGTACTGCCTATAAGTACGTATGCCTATTACGTAGTGTAATATATGCATTAACTAATTTTGATGAAGTATTACCGGTGAAATATATATTATGCTAGTAGATACTAATTAATTTATGCTACATTACTGTGATGTAATATATTAATTATGTGTTAGGAAACAATGCATTAGGTGAGACGATACTGATACTTATGACTGACTAGTGGAATGCGATACTCCGTAAGCTTACAGCCAATTAAATCCGGTACGAGTCTTTTGATTCCCCACGCGTAGATTGTTGTATGCTCTACTCTACTCTTTATTTAATTAAATAATTCATTTCAAAGTTATTCCCACGTACGTAGATATGCAATAGAAAACAAGGATATTTATTATAAAGAAACGTGCTTGAAATCAGAAAATTTTTAGTGGTTATGAGAAGAGTTGTAAAATTAAATTAACCGCAGGTAGATGTCTCTTAAAATGACAGAAATCATTCAGAAAATATGTCTTAGATTTCTTTATATCGTGTACATTGCTTCTATTATTACAATAGGTACACGTCTCACATCTTAGTGCAACTGCCTTATAGCAATTACCAACTACTTTTTCACTTAACATAAAACAAGTCTTCTACACACTTTTATTTACTCTTAAAAGGGATTAAACAAAAAAATGATTTAACATTTCATCATCCATTCAAATGCTAACATAATAAAAAATCCTGGAATGATTCACTACTCAAGAATTTTTAACCGACTGCAGAAGAAAAGTTTTATTTTTTCCCCAAATTTTATTTACAATCGGTTACACCTTACAGAGACCTAAAATAAATTTGATCATAAACAAACACTTGAAAGGAAGTTCTTGTCAAAATTTAACAATAATTACAAACTAATGTTACAAATTGTACGGAAAATTCATCAACTTTAAAATTGTAAAATACGTCCATCAGTAACAAAGTCAAAAAAGAAAAAACAACACTAACCAGTAACAATAAACAAAAATCAAAAAAGAAAGATATGAACACTGAGAAAGAAAAGATGAAATATAACATAAGCGAAACAACAAAAATAGAGAAGATTAAATAAGAACAGAGCACTCAGAAGATGTGTTACCATAAATCACCCTGACACTAAGGTCCAGGTCGTGGAGACGTTTAAGCATTAAAAAGTTCTCCCAATTATCTAGGAGATCATGGGCAAGAGGTTGACGTGGTTGATTAGGCGCAGTTCCAATCTAGAACTGAATAGTTATATTTCTTCCCGGACACAGCGTAATTCCAAATATTGGTGGATCTCACTATTTTTTCGCGCAAACCACGGCGCATCTGTGATACGCCTCACTAATTTGTTCTTGAACCACTACAAAATCTCGACGTTCCGCTTGCATGTTGTTCCCCATAATTAAATTCCATAAGTTCAAATTGGTTTCAGGAGTGATGAATAACATAACAGCTTATTGTATAATTGTAACTGGGACTTCCTGCTCAGCAACCAGTATATTTCCTTAAGAGTGTCGTTTAATGGCTTCCTCTTTTCCCGTAAATAGACCTTCCATGTTAGGCGATGATCCACGTGAAAGCCTAGCTATCTTACGCTTTCGGGATGCGGGATTAAAATACGATCTAGGTTTACCCGCGGACTGTTTCTTCTCCTCATATGAATAACACATGACGCGACTTCGCTTGGTTAACTCTAACCTCCCATTTTCCCAAACACATGTTGGTTTGGTATAACCCAAATTGTAGAGTAGCAGAAGGACAATTGGGTCCACTTCGATAGCTAGAATAGCGTGTTGTAAAGAAGCAACCATTATGCAGTCAAAAGATCCGCATTGCAGATAGAGTATAGAACAGGATCCATAATTGAGTCTGGGTTACGCTCGATTTGGTATCGAAATCATACGACAACTCTTCAACAAACTTCACCTGGGAAAATCGTCCGTCCAAGTAACTATGCAGAACTAATACGGTTAAAGAAGACACTTTTGTAATATGTATATTTGGTCAGTCAGCCATATCTTATCAATGGCCTGCTGGACATATAGAAAGGCAGCCGAACAGTACGTCTTCTCCTTAAGGCATTTGCTGATAACATTAACAAGCCTATTCATTTGCTCAACAGTAAAGTGTTTACTTAGGAAGCCAAACTGATGATCAAGAATAAATGACCTTCCTCTTTAATAGGCCACAAAACACGAAGAAACAATCTCTGAAACATCTCAGATTTATTGGTCTGTACTATGATATGTTATGCACCGGTTTGCCTGACTTTGAGATTATAACCATTAGTCAAATCAATAATTCCATCAGAAAGTACGTTATTTGAAATACAATGAAAGAGATGTGTTACCTACCGAATGGCTTTTGAAGAAACATGAGCGGAATATTGAAAGTAATTTGATCAAATCCTGGCCTTTTTGAATTTTCTATATGCTGTTAACTTGTAGAACCTCTGACGTGGAAAAAGGTTGACACCAATTCCCTCATTGGAATTGGGGGTCCAAGAACTCAAGGATTTCATCCTCACCAGAAACCTATACATTAAGTGTTGAAAGACCTTGCCCAGAAAAGCAGCAAATTTGTTAGTTTTTTCTTTGACACACCGAGCCCATGTGATTCATTTGTCAATTTTCGATGGAGGAAAAGCAACCGCTGAATTTTCTTCAGCGGTTCTTTCTCGGCGTTTCAGAGATGAACCTGCTGTTTGCAATGTATTTTAGACAAAATATCTCCGTGTTGTTATCCTTGGTTCAAGACTGGCGAAAAATGCCGGCAATAGCTCTTTCGTAGCTCGAAGTCGTGCCTTAACTATGCTCGGGATTGTAAGACCACATTCTTCAAAGCTCATTCGTCCTTTCTGGTAAGTGTGTAACCAAATAGATTGTTTTGATAGACTGAATAGATTATCTTTTTGGAGTTGTTTACACGCTTATAGATCTAAGCGAAACTACCGAAAAGTACAGAAAAGAGTACTTTTCTGTACTTTATTTTGTTCTCCAGGGATAATTACCGAACGAAAGAAACTTACCAAATTCCAGAATGAAACTTGTTCAATAGAAAGGAATAATTCACAATAAAATTATGTGTAAGGTATTTCTTATGTATAATTTATTAAAAATAAGTTCCTCAACGCCCTGGAAAATTACGATTTTATTCCAGTGAATTCCTGAATGAATTATGTTAAGTAACAAGTTTAAATTTAAAATTTTTTAACGGTGTTTTCTAATCTGCTTTACTCCTTTATTAATATAAAGTAAAATTAACAGTAAAATTAAAGAACGTGAAATAAATTTAAATAATACCTGAATTTAAACGATTAGAAACGTTATTTTCTAACTTTTGATTAAATTAATAAATCGCTTCCATTACTTATTTTTTCATACAGGATATAAAACTTTAACCTTTAATTTATTTCTGTTAAATTACTTTATTAATTGACATTAGTTACATTAAATAGATTTCTAAGAAATTTCGTTTATACAGTTGGTATTACATTATTTCCTATTACATATCCATAATCTAAAAAATAATATATTTATATATGTGCAAGTTAATTAATGATCATTTTCTATTAATCTTTATTAGATTCATTTATTTCTCATATGTCAAATGTATATTAATACTCAATAATTTTAGTTTTTGTTATTTATTAATTCAAAAAATTTTAATTGCATCTTTAATAAGTTTATTGTTTAAAAATTTATTAGTTATTAGAAAAATTACAGTTTCAATAATATCTTTATAAGTAGACTTTCAAGAATAAGTGAGGTAATATGTAAAAATTACAAATAATGATTATTAAATGAAAAATAAATAAACAATTATTTCATTGCATTTAAAAAATCTTGAACTACATAATTAAAAGAGTATGTAAGACGTTTTATAATTTCAAGAATTGTAAACAGTATATATTTCCAGCAACGATTTAAATAAATTTTAATTTTAATTTTTAATTGCTTATGTAAGTAGAAAAAAATGAATTCAATGATAATATAATTTATATTTATATAAATATATTTTACTTGTTAAATCATTTATTAACCATTCCTAACTCAAAGAATACGAATGAATAAATATACCTTTCTTAGTAGCACTTAAGCAATATTACAAGTAGTTTTCATTAAAGTCCGGTAATCGAGGTTATAGATTACATACTTAATTGTCAAGAAAAGCCCGATTTTTTTGATATTAATTAATATTACATGATACCTGCAACGATTAAGGTTCAAGCATACTAATAAAATTGATTAACTAATATTTAATTCTCTACATAAGCTCGGAGTTTGTGGATATAAATACACTTTCCTTAACATACTGAGAAATACATATAGTTTGTAAGGTATCAAGTTGTAAAGTTTAGTTAGGAAATTTATTAGAAAAGAGTATTCGGGAAAAACTCATTTTTCGTTAAATAATTATCTTATTTTTATACAAAATGCTTGAAAATGTATCACGAATACTATTCATCTACTTCATTTTTTTTTTATGCTGTATGTTGTTTGTCTACGTTAAATAAACGATGAGATATTTTTGTGTTTTCTTTTTAAATCTTTATAGAAAATTATCACTTTCTAAGTTTACTTCAAGGTTGTCAAAAAAAATATGGTGACTAAATAGAAAAAAATGAAATAATATGTTTTCATAAGAAATATGGAACATTTCTGGTAAGAGTACATAATATATACGATTATTACACATCACATAATTAATTCAACAATTTTTTTTTTTTTAATTTAAGTGACAAGAACTCAATTCTTTTAGCCACAATAAAACTTCGCATAAAAATATTTTATGTTAAGATGCTTATTCTTTATATTTACATATGCAATATATATATAATTCATTTTTTAAATGTCGAATACATAATGTCAAGACAATTTTCAAAATAGCAGAAAAAAAACCAACATTGTATTTAAAATCAATAGTAATTTTGATTCATTTGAAGAATATCTAGTTGCCGCTCTTCGTGGCGAGAATATTAGCGTCTCCGTCTTTCATCCGGAGTTCCTTGGTTTGAATGCTGGTCAGGCATGGCAGTTTTCGTACACTACAAATTTCCATTCGGGCTAAATGATGATAGCAGTTAATGCTGGCACATCTGATTAAAAAAAATAAAATATCTAATCAAAAATACCAACAATTTATCTCAATATTTGCTTAGTAAATTTTATGTAGATCAACTTAAATTAAAATATTGAAGATCATTATTTTACAAATTGTCCCTGCTAAATTTCTCATAAGTTATAACTTGAAAAAATAATTAATTTCAAACAATATAATTTTCAAACAAAAATTAATATATTTACCATAAAACGAAATGACAATCATTTTAAACATACTTTACGGAGCTGTTTGCAAATTTCTTAGAATATGAATTAAAAAAAAACAATTATATCAGTTCAAAGCGATTCGTAAAATTGGGTATAATTTTATAAATATAGTCGGGAAGGATTTGAATGGATAAAATATTCAATTATTTCTATTACAAATATACATCATAATTATAGGTTTAAAGGAATTAGATTGCAAATATATTTACGCGCAAACAGAAACTTTAATTTAACCAAAAGAAAATTTCGAGTCAAATGAAACTAATTTATTTATTTATAAATTTATCATTTCAAACAAATAGATGTTATCTCAAAATAACAAGGAACCCTTCTGTTATCGATTGGTTATTTTATACCAAACGTAACAGTGTTGTACTTTTTTGTTATTAGAAAAATATTCAGTAGAAGGTCAATTTCATAGGCACATGCGTGAGTGAATATGAGGGAGTATGTTAGTTGCGTGTGCGGGCAGTAGCAAATATGGATGTAAATCAAGGGTAGGTTATATGATAACATTAATTAAAAAATAACATGTTCATAACACTAGATTTGCAAAATTTGTAAAGAAACTTAACGTCGATATTAAAAATTAAAATATTGATTAGAATTCGTAAAATGCAAAACAGGTTTCGTGAACATAATTATAACTTAATAATTAAAATATATATGTATAAGCATGTTTAACGGTAACTTAGATGAAGTATTAAATGTATGTATTTTAAACATATAACACATAACATGATACTAAATCAATATTAATTAAATTTAATTGTCTTGTATGATATACATTTTTTAAATAAAGCTTGATAGAAAACTGAAAGTTATATATTACCTATAACGTAACAAAAAGAAATGTCTAAAACAAGATTTTTTTGTAGAAAATATCTGGTTAATAAAAATAAAATAAAATAAAAAATTAGTAGTTTTGTGTTTGTGAATATATATATATATATATATATATGGCTTGATACAGAACTTTGCAGTTGCATGACAAGTTTTATATAAGAGGAATTTCTATATTATCACGTTCAACTAATTAAAACATTATTATTCTTATTAAAAACTATACTAAAGATTCCTATATGTCTGCTCAAGAGGAATTTTTTATAACAGTTTTTCTTTCATTCTGACCTGTATATCATATAATTCTTTAAAAACTTTACCAATAAAATATTTGCCTTATAGAAAATTTATACAATTAAAGAACACCGATTTAATTTTTGTTTTTAACGTGGATTTTTAGTAGTACTGTAAAATTTTAATTATATGATTACGTAATAAAACTAAAATGTATCTATAATAAATTACAAAAGATCCTATAATTATTCGGATGCATTGTGAATAATAATACGGTAATTATATTCAAACTGTGAAAGTGAATTTAAAAATGTATTACTATATATTGTGTATACATCTTATCAAGAGAGAAAGAGATAAATTAAAATTCAAGATAGAAAGAGTGAGAAAAGGTATGTGCGGTTTTACATATATATCAGACAATACAAAAATACAATACATTTAAGGCAATACAAAAATAAAACACTTGTTGACTCGATAACGGTAAATAATTATGCTAGTTTCGCTTTTAAAATAACAAATTAAATAGTTACACAAGCCAAATCATACCAATTAATTCCACCAACATTTTCAGTTTTATATAAAACAAATTTTTCCTTATATATTTTTTTTCTTTATGCAGAGGGTATCTCATATAAAATGCAACCTATCTATGTCATAAGGTATATTTAAATTAAAAAAAGTATTTGTAAAAAATTAAATTAAATATTTTATTTGCGAACTTTGCAAAACCTAAAATTCAAAAGTAAGTACTGGTCGTGGCCGCCATCTTCATGAATTCAGGCTTCTACTCTTTTCACTGTCTTTCTTGCAACTGTTTTCGCAGTTTGTGGGCTGATGTTTAAAACAGCTTCTTCGATATTGACCTTCAGTTGCTCATGTGTTCGTGGTTTGTTGCTGTAGGCTTTTGCTTTGAAGTAACCCCAAAGAAAAAAATCTGGCCCAGTCAAATCTGGAGTTGTTTGTAGCCATAAGCCACGACCAAAAACGCGATTCTAAAAATACGAAGAATCCGTAAATGAAATCAGTCGTTATGTATGCGTCCACTTTGAACGGTTGATTTTGTTAAATTAATTTCAGCTGAAAAGCGTCTAATTATTTTTTTGGCGAGGCAGTTAATCGGTCTTTGATTTCAGCAACTGTGTCTGCATTCAACACTATTGTTTATATTTTGTGTTCCTTGTTATTAACATAACCTGTTTCTCTAAACTTAGCCACTAATCTCAAAAATTATTTGTGATTAGGTTTTGGTTTATCACATTACTTACAGCAAAAAAATTCTTACATTGCAACCACTGACTGCGGGCTAAAGTACGACTCAACAATAAATACACTTTAGTCTTGTGAAAACACCATCTTCTGTCTAACAATGCATTAAGTGTTATGATCGCTTTGTTATGGTTACAGTATCATTCTACTGCATCGGTGCGATGTTCACTTGTTGAACTAGTCCATTCCAGTAAATCGTAGAAAAGTTGGCAGTCAATTCAGGTATTGTAGAAGGCTGATTGGTGGGTGGGTTGAGTTTTAAATGGGATAACCCTTTTTCATAGACCTAAATTATATAATTATTTAAGAATATTACAATCATTAGAGTGTAAGTAAAACTTTAGTTTTGGAATAGAATTCTGTTTCTTATTTTTTTTTTTTTTTGTTGAGGAATTACATAAAAATTCTTTTCAAATTTTTGAAAATATATTAATGATTAGTACATTTATTTATAGCTGGCAGATAAAGAAATGATAAACTAAACGTAATATGATTTATTTTATTTTTTTATTTTATTTTTAGGGAAAATTAAATGTAGAACAAAATTTATCTTTTAATACATTATATACCACTTTTAAAATGTTTTTTTTTTTTTTTAATTTCCTTCCTAAGATATTTTGTTACTAACATTTATACGACGTATACTATCAAAAATATAATCTGATAAAAAACAATTATGTACATTTATTTAGAAATTAATTGATTTAATTCGATTGTGAAGTTTGTTGAATTTTGCATAAAATATTGCTTCCGAATGTCCTTTAAAATGAAAATATTATTTCCGAAAGGTCTTATAGAAATATTTCCTCTTCGACTACTCTAAATAAATTAATTATTTTATGGAGAACAACTGTTTTTATGATTATAATTTGTAACTAAGCATGATAGTATACTTAATTACACATTAATTTATCTGTATGAAAGTAATATATTATTTCACGTACAATCAAAAATTAAATATTTTTATTCCTCAAAAATGTATAACTAATATTTTTTCGTTTTTTATAATATTTTAGTACCTAATAAACATGAAATTTAATATTCACGATTATTAAAAAGTTTGAAAAACAGTATATCTTTTTTTATTAAAAAAAATAAAGTATTTTTTTATGTTGCTTTCTTAAGTCAGATGAACCTCAGAAAAAATGTATTATAATTTTTGGATATTGTATAAGGTGGTAATTTAATCCATTATAAAATTACAATTATAGGATCATAAAACCTTATTAGGAAAATTAAAATAATGGTAATAAAGATTTTGGGTTTGAATGTCTGTAATGATTTTCATATGCAACAAAATTCTTTTCATTTAAAGCAGATTAATACAATTAATATAACTGGAATACATTTGTAACTGCAAATTAGATAATTAAAATAAGTAATGTTACTCTAGATTTGCAGAAAATAATTTTCCTTAACAAAAATTAATTAAGTTTGAAAATTGGAAAAAAATATATATTATTTTATATTTACTGTAATTTAATACAATATTTTTTTATGATTGAAAATTCCCGTTATTTTGAAATTGCAGGACCTTGTATGAAAATTACTTTTCTACTATCTTTATATATATATATTATTGCTACAATATAACGGCTACTGGTATTAAAAATAATGTTACTTATATTTAATTTCTTTGAATTTGTTACAAATCATCCACTGACTAATTCAGGATAAAATTCTTTCATCCTTGATCTTTGAATAACTCAAGTAATTCATTGAACTAAGTTATTAAACAAAAAAAAACTTCCTTAGAAAAATTATCGTTAGTAAATATACCTTGTTGGAATCCAATAATTAAGGTCTTGGATTTTTAGGAAGTAAATGCAATTATTGGATTCTTTATTTAATAAGTTGTTTAAAGAGAAATACTTTGCTAAAACCTTGATTATGTGTAACAAAAATTTTAAATGTAACCTGAAGATAAACATTTTCTTTTGTTTCATTAACCTTGTACGACAGTGATTATGCGATTCTCTTCTCATATATGAGTAATTACAACACATTGTGCTTGATCTTTATTAAGGTAATAATAATAATAAAAAAAACAACAATAACAACAGTGCTGATTGCACTTGAAATTCAACTATTAAATTTATCATAAATTGTGTCTGAATTCATAAAAATAACATATGTTAGTTACATTATAGTGTATTACTATAGTTAATATAGGTCAACCCTCATTACTTTTGGGTAATAACTAATAAAAAATTCATTAATCATTTTTCTTTCTTGAATCCTAATATTATTTTGTACTTAGGTACTTCAGTCATCGTTCTAAAAAAAAGTAGTCATTAATTATAAGAAAAATTACTACATTGAAGTAAAAGTAGTCAATTAAAAATATTTTTTTTTCTATTTAGAACATTATTAATTTTATTATATTTCATTATTTAATTTATATTTTGATAATACAGTAAAGAATGTACAAAATATGCGGTTGTTGTAAAAATACAAAATCAATTCAAATTAAATGCTAAAATTACAACAATTGTATTGAAAGTATATCCTTTATTTACTAAGATTTTAAAGCTGAATTTTAAGTGTGCATAAATGCTTCTTTTATGTGAAATTAAAAAAAAAATGATTTTAGCACCGCTGAAAATTTTTGAAATTTTTTTTGGAAGATGAAATCAAACTTATTTCATTTTAAAACTTTTCATATTTTTTATTGTCATTTAAAAGTATTGATTAGATCTACTCGTATACTCATGTTATGTGTTATCTGAATTTATTTTTGATGACAATATTTCTTAAAGGTTTACCCTTTAGACCATCTTAGTTCTGATTTTTCAAGTTTAACAACAATATGGACAAAATCGTTTATACAAAATTGCTAAATCCTTGCCTGGAATCACATATAATTTTAGTTCAAAAAGTCATCTGGATAGCCAATAACATAATATAAGATTGGAAATAACAAACGGCGATTTAAATGAGTGTAGATTTCTTAAATTGTGTTATAGTAATAAAACTCTTGATTTTCTACATTACACGAAGTAAAAGAAAGTTATATATTTATTAGAGGGTGAACAAAGATAGGTTACACTCATTATGAATTGGACGCTGAAATTACAAGGTACTCCTCGAACTTGTCCTTATAATTATACGAACATCATAATTAGTTGTAATTCACTGAAGAACTAATACTCCTTGTTTTTATAACTTGCCCATTTTAGAATTTGATTTGTATTTATTGTATTTTTATTGAGAATTAATCCTTGGTTCATAAACGATAATAACGTTGAGGTTTATCTCAGCATTAGATTATTTTTAGAAATTCCTTGACATTTTTAATATATTGAAAATAAATAAATATTTAGCATTCAAGGCAGTGGAATCTAAATCATATAATGTAATTTGAAATAAAATATATTACATAAATTTTATATAGTAAATCTTTTATAATTATATTGTTAAGTATGATTTATGAAGAATATTTCAGGGTATATATTATAATATTATTGGTAAAAAAATGTTACTTGTCATATATATATTGAAGTGTTTGTATTGCAAATTTTCTTATTATATACACTTGCTACTTTTAAAAATAAATGAGAATACAGTATTGCATGAATATAAATATATAAGGCCGACCTAAGATGACTGTGATAGCCTGAAACTACTGTAGCAATCTACAGTGGATCTTAGCTCCTCCCACGCGCGCGGCCGACCTCAAGCTGGTCAACATTAATACCGCATTGCCAGAAGCTAAACTAAATTACCAGTTACTTCTTTTTTTTTATTACAAAAAAAAAAGAAAGAAAGTATGGGCTGAGGCATCTATACCACTCTAGCTGATATAAACACATACGAGGAAGGAATTCTGCCAAACTGCCTGTTGTTACTGCGTATAAAACTACTATACTTGCTTAAGTTATCGCAACGAAAACAAAACAACATTATTTCGTTTTGCAGTGATTAGGTTCTACATTCCAATTCTTTCATTATTTTATCATTTTTATGCCAAAAAAATATTTATTTGTAATAATAAAAACAGTAATCTTCACTGGAAAAATTTGGCTAAGAAGATAACTTCAATTTTAATACATGGAGTTGTAGCAAATGATCTACCGTAAAGTATTCTGGCAAAGACAGTTTTTCACGTAGCATTTAATTTATATCATCTTTCTTGTTAAAATATGGTGTGTAATTGTATATTCGAGGTCGTTTGTGATTATAGGTTTTGTGAAATAGCGTTTATAAAATCTTATGAATACATAATCTTAAAAAATATATATATATATATTTATTTGTGATTAAACTACCTGACAACAGGCAGTTATTCTGAGTTACGTAATATTGGTCTTGTCTTACTGGCCTAAGGCTGACCATTCCTGACTAATCATTGTTAAATTTTATTTTGTTTTATCGACCAGAATACAGTGGTAAAATCGGCATTAAAATTTAAATAATACTTATTATAACTTTATTTTTAATTTTATTTTGATTTTAGCTTTGCATGATAATTTTTAAATTGATCTTTAAAATATTTGGAAAAAAACAAATTACACTTGTTCAGCTAGCGTGTTAATACAAATTAAATGTCAATTATATTTATTTACTTATAATGTATTCTAAAATTCGATAAACAAATAAATACACATCTATATATTCAGTTAAGGGGCTTACAGTTTTAAGTTATGACAATACTTATATCTAACTTACTGTGCAGTTAAGTAAGTATAAGGTTTTTGAAATAAAGTTAATGTTGTTGTTTGTTTTTTTTTTTTAAACCTATAAATAAAAACCTAACATATCAGGTTTTGTACGTTTCGTGTTCATATTTTTGAACAAAACATGAATTACTATATTCTTCATTAAGTCGTTAGTACAGCAAAAACAATGAATACTAGAGCATAAATTAGTAATCAGTAAGTTAACTTGTTTGAGTGTGGCTACTTATGCTACAACAGAACTATTATAGCCTAATTTTTTTATTAATTATCTACCGATGTCAATAAAAAGAGATCTTAATTCAATCTGTATAAACTTATTTTTCATTTTTTTAGTTACGGTAAAGCCTTGCTATTTATCAAGCTAACTTTGATTATCTTTTCTTAATAGCTAATTCTTTTCTAGTGGTTTCGTTTTAAGTTTTATCTTGATAATTTTACTGGAAAATTTAATACAACTAAATAATTTTTTTTGTCAACATTATGTTCATTACGTATTTTCTCCGTATTCCTTTTCATCTTTAAGTCAAGAGTTTTATTATCTACGTTTTTTGTACTCCAGCAGCATTTTCACACCAGCAGCGGTTTTATTGGGTTCAATAATTTCTTAATTACATAAAAATTCAATTAAAATAATTTTAAATGTATTAAATTTAAAAAAATATAAATAAATAAAACCGATTTAATAATAAAAACGTATTAAATGATTTTTAATTAAAAATTACTTTTTTTTAAGTTAAAAACTTGGACTTTTAAATTACTTTTTTTATCAATTATGATACCAAAAGATAACAATCATATCAAAAGTTGGTCACTCCTAAAATGAATAGTTTAAAAATTGTTCATGTCTTAAAATAATCTAAATTACAATTACTTCATCAGTTCCACATTAACAGTTCCATGAAAGACTAACATTAATCCATAGAGGAAAAAATCTAATATTAATTACAGACTTCAGGGATTTTTCTATATATATATACACACACACGTTATTTTTTTTTTTTACTAATGTCAAATGTCATTAATCATATTATAATTGAAAACGATGTTAAGTCTTCACTACATATGTTCACTAGTATATCAAATGTCCCCTGAAGCAACTCACTCATCGGGCCACCATGATGTTTTAATCAAGAAATAGGCTTCACGGTGTTCTTATGCAATTTTTTTTGTTTAATTACGTTTAATTTGTATTATTCAATTTACTAATTTCATATCTATATAAAATAAAAATTATTGTTATTCATATATATATATATATATATATATATATATTTTTTTTTTTAGAACTTCTTGAAAATCAAAATACTGTGCCGCTTATATAGATTACTTTTAACTTTTTTTTAGTATAGACAGAATAAAATCCTAAATGTAATTATTATTATTAAAATAAAAACGAATAGGCGTAAGTAAAAATTATTTTATTCAGAAAATAGATATGTGCGCGATTAAACTTTATTCACAAACACACACATATATATATATATATATATATATACACACTAGCATCCCCGTCGCGGCTTCGTGCGTTCGATTACTTGCGCTTCCTGTCGCAGTCAATATTTTTATTTTATGTTTTTTAGTCATGTAACTGGAGGCAGGTGCAGCCAGTCGCGTTGCACAGAGAACACTGGTAGTGACAGTATTGGTTGAGCAGCCGCGCTGTTTAAGAATCGAAATTCATCATTCAAAAAATGGTTTTTAGATATTTATTTGAAACGTATTTGCAAGCCCAAATCTAGTGAATATCTCGTTTAGAATAGTAGGAAATGGGGAAAATTAGCAATCATTTTCAAACAATTTTTACCGTTCTTCACCCCTTTTAAGGTCAAATTTCGAAAAATGTATAAATTTGATTTCAGATATTCAGATGAAGATGATACACATAAAAGATCAAGTTCATCTCTTCATTTATTACCGTGAAATTAAAAAATAATCGTTTCAAAAAAAAAATTCATCTTCACCCTTTAAAATCGAAATTTCGAAAAATCTAGAAATTTGGATTTTACTTATTCATATAAAGATTACACGCACTAAAATCTCAGATAGATATCTTTATTTGTTACTGAAAAATTAAAAAAAGAAATATATAGTTAATTTCATTCTTACTCTTTTTTAACCATTTAAACATGGAATTTCAAAAGTCCTTTAGTGTTCTCTTCCACCCTAAGAAAAATGTTAGCTTATATTATAAACTAACATTTATATTTCATAACATAATATAAAAATATTATGTTAGTTTATATTTCCAGATTATTTTATGACTTGTTATTAATTCTGTGTTAATTTCTGCAAGATATCGAGATTCTCAATTCCGTTGCGTTGTATAATTTAAGAGTATATATAAATTATATTCTAATGATATATTTTATAAAAGCATGGTTCGTAAACTTGTAGTTTATTTTTATTTATTTTTTTTATTCGCATGATTTTATGGTTTATTTTAATTATTTTATGATTATATTGACTAAGTCGATTACATAAAGTAACAGCAATAGCCCAGATGAATCGAAATACTGTATCGTGAAATTTTATTAATGTGAAATATAAAATACAAGTTTTATTTTCTGTGAATACTACTACTGATAATTAAAAAAATAATACATCATCACTGAACCATTCAGTTTAATAATATTTTTAACTTTATAGATTCATTTTCAGTTTAAAATTAATTTAGGCTACACTTCATCAAAATATATCTGCCAGTTAAGAATACGAGTACACGTGATCGTTCTTGCAATGAGTATCAGGATATTACGTAAAATATGGCCATGAGTATAGTTGCATAAAATAGTAAAATAATATTTTTTATAACGGTTGATATTTTTTTTATCCTACATTTTAATTACTTTGTTTAAAGAAATTGAAATTTTTATTATATTTATATTTTCTTATTAAATACCATATTTTATGTAATTTATAGTTAATAAAACGACAATATGAATACATAAAGGAATAATTCTGTATATTCGTATAACAAATTTTTACAGCTCAATTTCAAAATATATCGGGTAACTCAATTAAAAATCAATAAAATTTATGTTTTTATTTAAAATTGCTCGGGTGAGCAAATATATATTTTTTCTTAAACTCTATCACGATTCAAATGCCTATTATTTAGTCAAATTTTGCAATATATATTTATATAGGTGAAAAAATGTGAAGAAATCGCTGTGCAAGGGAATAATATTAGATTAAATTTCAGAATTTAATTTGTGAAGTAAAATGAATAATAATAAAAAATAAAGTAAGATAGAGAAATCAAAACAAAGCATATCAGCATGTCAATCATTTTTTATTTTTTATTTGATAAGTCAATAAATCAAAATTTAAGATGAAAAAGTCCATTTTCATCTTTACTTTTTTTCGTCTTTTCCCTTTTCTTTTGTTTGATGCACATGTAAGGTGACTTTGTTGCTATTATTATTGTTATTATTTTTATTATCTGAATGTAATTTAGATAAAATCGATGTAAATTCCATTATGCAACATTTTAGATTATGTTATGCAATTTTGTTTAGGTAATAATGAAAAACGAGTGAGATAAAAATCTTAATCAAATACTGAATTACGCTAATAAGGAAGTTTATATTTTAAAAGTAATAATAACGATTTTAAATTTAAAAACAGCATTATAAATTAAAATATGCACCATAAATACTGAAGGTGATAGTGATTTGCGAAGTATAAAAAATCTAAGTCGATACAACAAATGTATGATTAAAAGTCAATTCCAGCCGTATATCAGTTATTAAAATACCAGGGTAGTATATTATACTTGACCTCGTATTTCTTGTTTGGGGCAACGACTAACTCTGCCCCTTAAGATTGCTTATCATGCAAACCTGTTTTAACAATTGTGCTTTTATTTCAAAAATCGAGATTAATGATAATATTTCTTATAGGGTGGTCAAATTAAGTGGGCCAGTCTTTCTTACCTCTTTCCATGTAGGTGGTTAGTAACTTGCAACTGGTTGAATTTTTTCTATATCACATCCTCCCATAATCCTTACAAAACCATCCTAATTACATTAGACCACCTGTGAACTATTATATTAGAGTAATAAATTATAAATATTTATTGTTATCTTTGCCTATCACTTTTTACTATATTACAGTTCTTAAGTGTATTTTTTTTTTTTTTTAAATAAAATGTTACCAAAGCACGAAATTTAAATCGGTGCAAAATAGTAATTTTAAAGAAGCTTGACTAAACCATGTTCGTAGTATATTTCCATAAATGATTGTATAAAAATAACTAGTATGTGTAACGCAAAGAAGATTATAGTGTTTTATACTGGATGCTTTGTTAAAAAAAAAATAATCACAGTAAAAACAAGTTATAAAAAATCTTGGCTAATTTCAAATTATAATATTGTATGGACAATTTTTTATAAAAAAAAGAGTCCTTAGTGAGTTGCATTTTTTTTTTTTTTTGCTTGTAATTGTCTATTTATCATGATAAACATGTTTAATCTGAAGTATTTACCCAAATGAATCGGCCTCCACAGTGAAAAATTATTTCTTAAAATTTCATTCATCTTTTTCAATAGAAATTTTAGGTTCAAGGAAAAAATATAAGAACAAAAATTAATTAATCATATTTCGTTAATAAAACTGATTATCTTCGTGGGGCGTAAATTCTCAATTAGATCTAGTTTGTGTGTGTGTAAATTTAAATAGTTTTCAAATCATCTTTTAGTATTTAATTGTAAAAATAATTTGATAGCATTTTAACCTGACAATTCTTTTTTTTGGTTTCAGGTCGGAGCGGCGTGAGTGGGGATGAGCGTGGTGGACTCGGCCCTGGCCTGGTACTGCTACTACCCCCGGGTCGCCTCACTCCCTCTTTCTAATGCGAGCTCTGACACGATGCGAGAGAAGGACTCGAGCCCCCGCAAGATGATTTTACCGACAAGTGGCCACAGCTCACCCAAGCAAGCCGCCGTATACCCTCTCTCAATCCGTGTGCCACCTCCTCAGGACGAACAACCCGCCGCTGACGAGATGCCTTTCGATTTATCAAGAAATACTAGGTCAACAGGACCTCACATGTCGCCTGCCGGCAGGCCTCCACCGGGACCGACTGGTGAACGAGAGGATGACCAGCCTCTCGATTTGCGGGTCGATCACAAAAAATCTACCTTACGAAGAGATATGGAAGATGAGAATCAAAATCTTATCGTACGATCTCCTTCGCCACCGGATCTCGCTCCTTCACCTCGTGCAGGAAAAGATGTCGAAGTACAACAGAGGACAGAAGATAGAAATGCTAGTCCCGAAGTACATCAGAAACCGAGAGGGTTAAATTCTTACCCGGTGATATTCCCGCATCAAATTATAATGGGAGCGATGTATAGAAGCGATAAAGTGCCTCGGTTACCGATACCTTACCCGGCAGGCAGTCCACCTGGATATCCGACCGCACGGCCTTACCCTTTTCTTAACACTTCACTGCTCAACGGCCACCAAGTTCCACCGCCTCCCCCACCACCTTCTTTCGATGTGATGAGAAACCACCATCCTGCCTTACAATCCTCCCCTCAGAAGAATTTTTCAGACTCTCTCGGTGGCGGCAAAGTAAAGGATCGATATGCGTGTAAATTCTGCGGGAAAGTATTTCCTCGATCCGCAAATCTTACTCGCCACCTTCGTACGCATACGGGTGAACAACCTTATAAATGTAAGTACTGTGAACGATCGTTTAGTATATCTAGCAACCTGCAACGCCACGTGCGTAACATCCACAATAAAGAGAAACCTTTTAAATGTCCGCTCTGTGATCGCTGTTTCGGCCAACAGACCAATCTTGACCGTCATCTTAAGAAACATGAAGCCGACGGGCCTACGATCCTGGATGATAGAAACGGTGGTCGTCGTAGCCCGGCACTCACGCATCAACGTTGCCGCCCGCCGGGTCTCCTGGGAGATGAATCTTATTTCGAAGAAATCCGCTCTTTTATGGGTAAAGTTAGCACTGATGGAAGTCGTCTTATTCACAGAACCGTCGGATACGGCTTCAATCATATGCCTGAAGAGCCTGAGAGCAGGAAGAGTTTAAGCGGAAGCGAGAAAGATAATTATTCATCTCGTTCCTCAACATCGAGCTTGGGCTCTTTCTTACCAGCGACCTCACCGCAGTCCAAGGAATCCCCGGAAGACCGGCCGACGACCCCCACTGAGGAAGCCGACCAGACGAACAACACCTGAGGACAAGACGCTTTCCTATTCTCACTTTCACGGTGTTTATAACCAGACCAGCGCCACGGGGAACATCGGCGAAAGTGAAGCGAGTGGACGTACGCGCTGTCACTGTCACGTGACCTTGTGGCGGGGGTGTTCACAGTGCTAGTCAAACTACGTTTTTAAGTGACTGATATTTTCTTATACCAGCTTGTCGGATACTCTCTAGAAATGTTTATAACGTACTTGTGTACGGCCTGGAATCACATGAAAGAAAATAGTATAAAATATTACATCGGTTCAGGGAAAGATTTTATCTTTAAAATCGGATTGACATTCAGGTATATTATCTTATTCGTTATTAAAATTTAATCGGAGATGAGGAATTTTGTTATCAGTCGGTTTTTTGAGAATAGTTTGTGTTCATAGTGCAAATTAGTAATTTGATATCGGATAAGTAGAGTATAAAGAAAATTTATATTATTTACACATTCAAATAATGTGGTTTCAGACGTAATACAAGTTAAAATAAGTAGACTATAATTAAGATTATTATACCATTTTTTTCTTAATGAACTAAGTTACCAAGATTTTCTTCCTCAATACTGTCCTATGTAATTGAAGATAACAATATTATTGTAATGAGCCTTAAAAGCAAAGTTAAATGAAAGCAAAGCAGTTAAAAATTTATTAAATGTACGTTTATTAATTTATTTTTATTAAAAAATATATAATGAAACATATTCGTTTACTTTCACTTTTAAATATTATATTTCTGCTGCCTTCTTTAAAGAAAATTAAATGTGAAACTAATATTTACGATAATAAAAGACACCAAACGTTTTATTACTGTTAAATAAACGAACGGATCATCTGAATCAGAAGAATGTTTATTAATAAGATGTAATGTATTATTGTTAATAGCATTATCCTTTATTAAGATTGCAGTAATATCTTTTTTTATGATAATTACGTATTTGCAATAATAAAAAATAAAATTAAATCTGGTAAAATTGCTAAAATTTATACTACAAAAGGTTAATAAGTCCTACATAAAAATAAAAGCATATTATATTTTCATGAAATAAAGAAAGAAAATATATATTACGATTAAATTTCTTTTCTATGCAGAATATTCACTGTATGTTAGGTTAAATATGATATTACTATTTTATTAATTGTTATTTTTATTTTTTGAAACTGACATACCAGTTCATGAGTTAATCATTAAAAAGTATTAAATCCAGTTTCAAGATTTAAAAAAATATTATAGTAGTTGTAAATATAATTAATAATTATTAGAAAATTTTACATTGTTTTTGTTATTAATGTTTTACCGATATTTAGCTATTTTCAGTACAAAAACGTAATACTTAATTGATCGAGTGAGATTTTCAATGTAATGTTTTATATTACACTAAGTGGATTTAAATAAATTCGTGAATTTGTTATTTTCTGTATTATTTTATACCAACGCTGATTATTATCTCTCATTATTATATTTTTTTGTTTAATAAGTACACTCACGAGTCTACATTCTATAAGTACAAACAATCTGGGTTCTTTACTAATCTTGAATGTAACTGAAGTAACAACAAATTTTTACTTTAAATAAAACATCATGATGATTAAATTGCTCATATAAGGTAAATATCAAAAGATCAGAAAATATAATTATTATATCTTTTATTATTAACAGATGTTGTTGAAAATCTTTAACACCTTTTATGTGAACTAACAACCCGGTTTATCAAAAATAAATAAAACTCCAAACTAATAAATTAAAAAATAAAACTTTTAGAAACACTTAATAGGTAATACTTTTTGTCACGTAGTAACATAAAAAAGCACATAGAATAAGTAGAGATTTTTTCATACATTTTTTTAATGCTTAATTTTTTCTAATACGTTTTAAATACAAAAATATTCATTTATAGTTGATTTTCTTTAAAATATAATAACTATATAACATTTAATATCAGTTACGTAGTTTCAAATTCAGCGGTTTATTATTCAACGGTATTAATTTTTTTTTTGAGAATCGAACAGTTTACAATCATTTTATTTCAAAAACTAATTAAAAATTACAAAACAAAAAATAGGAATCGACTGGTGATTTTAATACTTTGAAACCTATATTCACTCATTCGTTCCTTTATCTTTCCGTTTTCTTTTGTTTAATTTCAAGAAAATCTTATATACTTTATATTTAAGTTTTCTATACATTTTCCATTATTGCAATGGACACAACAGATCTCATAATATAAGATCTGTATAATAGTTAATTATTCGATAAAAGTTAATTTTTCTTCTAGTAACAATTTTCCACAAATTTTCTTCTTTCTGGAATTCGTTTTAAAGTTTTCCAGCTGCTACAACATACTTAATTTTTCAAAAGTAATACTAACATTTAAATTTGAAATTTAACATTCCATTTTCTATTTTCATTTATCTGCACTTCACTGCTTCTATCCACTGTCTTCTATAAATCTTTCTAACTCATAAATTCACGATTCACGCTTACAGATGTTTTTTTTTCAGAACATCTTACGTTACCTTTACAGTCATATTAATCTATAACTTCCATTTTATTACTACAATGATAGAAATTAAAAAAAAAGTCATAAATACAACTGAAAGTTTAGGAATATAACTTTTAATAATATCATTTTTTATAAGCATAAGATATTAAATTTAAATATTTCTCTAACCGATCTGCATAATATAATATATCAATAGATTCAATGACAAATTTATTATATGAGTAGATTAAATTTGAGAAATATTTTTATAATATACGTCATGGGTTTATTTCAATATATCCAGGAACAAATCTCAATATAAATTCCATTTTATTTTAATAATGTTAGTTATATAATATAAATACTTGCATGTATAAACACATACGTATATTTTTACATAACACATTCGTAAAACAAGTAGAGTAACATAATTTTTATATTTATTATATTGATATCTTGATCCTTAGCGTTTTTATTTGGCTTAAATATTTATAGTTACATTTATTATTTTTTTTATTTTTATTAAACAAGGAAATAGGATACTATAGGATTTATTTATAATCGTAATGTGTTGAAATAGTTAAATAGGCGTTTTAAAGGGATAGTGCTACATGGGGTCCTTGGTTTTGGCCGATTGTGGCGTGACTACGGATAAACAATAACACAAATCATGTAGGGACAGAAATAAACCGACCGGCCATATCCTTGTGTCTAATATCTTATGTTCTGTTGCATTATTACCATTATTATTATTATTATTGCTATTATTGTTGTTGTTATAATACTTAAGACTTATATGTCGTCATAAACAGAAAGTAGCTATAATCGTGACTTGCCGTCAAAGGTAAGATAACATTTTTTCTTTGTTTTTACGTGAATGCAAACAAAATCTTGACAAAATTAATTGCAAATCAGAAAAAAATTCAGATTTTATTATTACTTAAAATTTTATTTTGACTTTTATATTACTTAAAATAAACATATTTGTTAGTTTTTTTTTTTTTTTTTAATTGTTTTCTTCTTGTTATTTTTTTATCAATATTACGACAATTATCATTCGAGTGTAATTTAACAGGCAATTTGAGTTCGGTAGTTCTGCACATTCTTTGAAGTTCTACTAGATAGTAGAACTAGATAGTACATTCTTTGAAGTTCTACTAGATAGTAGAACTTCAAAGAATGTGAAGAATAACTTCACAGAGAATAACTTCAATAACAAGAATAACTTCAACTTATTATAAAATATTATTTTATAATAACGCGTAGATACGCGTTATTATAAAATAATATTTTATATTATTATTCTTGAATTTTGTTAAAAAAAAATTTTTCACATTTAAATTTTCTAAACTTATTAATAAGTATCTCGTTCTTTATTCATTTCAGATATCTGATTTTACATCATTCGATAAATTAACCAACTTGCTTACTTTTTACTTTACGTATGGAATTTTAACTTATCTTCATCCATTGTATTATTTTTTATAAATTATTTTTATTTATTTTCTCTTACTGTTACTTCCTACAAAAAAAAAAAAAAATGGAAAAACGTTTTCAATTGATATCACTTTCTGTAAAGTATATGCGAAATATTATAACATAGTTATTATTTTATATAACTTTTTACTATTAATATCTTGAACCAAATAATATGAATTAAAAATCATTTTAATTCTATAATACTATTAATATTTTCATTTCTTGGATATTTAAAATGACATTTCAATGTAACAGCAATGAAAAATTAATTTTATTTACTATTTTACTTTATTTTTATTGGAATATTTATGATTTTAGAACTTGTTAATAATGTCATTGTGTATTTTAATTTATTATCGATGTTTTTATGTCTTAATACACGTCGGTTAATTTATTCTTCAACTTTTTTTATACATTAATAAAATCATATAGGATGAAATTAATTTCTTATTTCGATATAAGTTATTTTTCAATCACCTCTCACCATAAAAAGTTAATTTTATAAGTATATGTGTGTGTTTGTGTGTGTGTGTGTGTGTGTGTGTGTGCGTGTGTATGTGTGTGTGCATTTATTTATTTAATTTTATACAAAAAAATTTTTTTATTTAGAAACTGATTTAACAATTTTATATACAGAATTTAATTAAGTTAAAAAAAAATGTACTAAGGTAATTTACGAATTCATTATGTTAATTGAAAGCGGTACCTGTTCATCTTAATCGCATCGAAAGAAATATGTATACTGCAACATGTATTTAAATGAATGTACAAATAGAAAATTTATTAAACAGAAAAAAAGATCAGTTAAAATTTCATCCATTTAATTTTTTTACTTTACTGCTTTTCTTCTTTTTGCATCTTTCCCTGATGTTATTTAACTTATCTTTATTTTTTCATTTGTTCTTTTCTATTACTGAATTTATCTCTCTACTTTTATTTTTTCCCTTTCCTAGGAATTTTTCGCAGTTTGTCTTTCTGTAAATTATAATCTTTTAATTGATTTTTCCACTTTAATTATTTATTATTATCTTTTTCATTACTTTTTACTTTCTAATTCAAAGTTAATTATGATTCATTACTATTATCATATTTTTGCCCCTTATGAGACAGATCCTTTACTCAGCTAAGTTTTAAAATAATTCCGATTTCATTTTAGCGGTTAAGTTTTACTTTAGTTTAGCACCTGTGTTCTGATTTATTCTAGAACTTTATTTTTCACCCTTTTCTCGACGTTTTAATGCTATTTTAATCAATCCTTCTCCTTTCACGATATATTCCAGACAATTAGCTTTCTTACTCTGAATTGTTCTTATTAAGTCTCTACTCTCGATAATTCTCCTGACTACTTCTTAATGTTTTTCATTTTTTTCCGGTTTAATCTTTTCTTTGCCCACATTTTGAACGCCTATAGCATTTTTTTCTTTTTACATTTTTTCTTAGTGTTATGTTTCTCACTTATAAAGAAGAAGTATACTTCAGACAGAAAGCTTAGCAAGATACTTAACTACATCTCACCGTTTAATATGTACTAATTTCTACTAAATTCTATCGTAACCAATACCATTCTGTATTTTTTTTTCAGTATGCAAATGTCTGTTGACGTAGAAGTGTTTATATTAATGATTAGATGAATTATTTAAACACTTGAGAGAAATAATATAATTTATTAAGCGATTTTTATTAATTCAGAAAATTGTTTAAATAATAAATTAATAATAATATTACTGATAAAATCTCAGTAATCAAAATGAAATATTCAATTAAGATACAGAAATGAAGACAATTTTATTTGACATAATACAAAAAAATAATTTATTTTCATTATAAATAGAATAGCAAATACAATCTTGAGTACTTATTGATATCGGATTAAATTTATTGGTAATACAGTAAATAATATAGTATTAACTTAAAAAAAATTGTAACAGTGAAAAAAAAGTTAACTTAAATAACATTTTAAACGGGGAAACAACTAATGAGCAGGTTACTAGTAATTATTAATATCTATAAAAGGAAAGGTGATATTAGCTATTTACTTGGCACACCCTTCTTGTTATAAAGTAATTTTTATAATTGGTATAGAAAACATTAAGTATTTCTACATTCATGTTTATTTCATACAAAACGAAGACGTTAGTTACTTCATTTAGCTTATACCTTTCGATATACAGGTATCTATATACAGATATAAACTTAATTGTAAATTATTTAATGACTTATCACCTTCCTACATCAAGTTATAATACTTCTGTATTTAATGATATAGATTTAATGTGTTACTTCTTCTAATATATTACGGGTTGTTTTTAATTTTATTAAGCGAGAGTTTAAATTGATAATTTTTCTCTTTGTAATTATTTCTAAAGATCGATAATCTGCTATAAGAAGTATAACAAAATACGGAAATTTTTTTCAATATTAGGGCTGGTTGTGATAAAATTATTAAAAGAGTAAAATTTAAAATTATTATTATTTTTTTCTTACTATCATATTAAAATGTTGTTCGAAAAACAATAAATAAAGGTAATTCTGACGTTCCTAATTAAAGAAACAATTATAATGTAGCCTTCTGATTAAATATGCCTATTCTAAATGTGTTTCTTTCCAATTCATTAAATTAATAATTTTCGTTAAAAATATAACAAAAGGTTTTACTGAAATTTATTCTGCCATTTAAAAGGTTTTATAGGGTAAAACAACTAAAATTCAAAATCAAACTGTATAACAACTTACGGAATAGTCATTAAAGTTCCAAAGAAAGATTTTAGAACAGAACGTAATGATTTATTTTAAAGTTATATTTTATAAACTTCATGAAAAGTTTATTTAAAGTTATATAATACATATGTAATAAGTGTAATAAAGTGGAACGATGTATAATATTACAAAAATATATTGTAGATCTTTAATTATTAAAGTAATTATAATTAAAATAATAAAAGTATCAATTAATTAAAGTATTACATTAAAATAATAATGTACAAAAATATAGAAAATAGTATATATATATTTTTTTTTTAATAATTGGTAGTTTTCTCAGGATTATTAAAAATGAATATACGATCTATGTTAATTCCATTAAAAAATCATATTAATATAATAAATTAATAAAGTTTTCTTATATTACCACTACACAAAGAAATAGACTTGAGGGTCTTAATGACATGATTTTATTTAAAATTATACAAAGTTCAAAACAGAGAATTTTTTATCACCAGAAACTACTTATTTTTTATTACTTTCTAGAAAACTCTAAATTTAATTATTAAAAAATTATAATACCTCCTAAAAAGAGTGGATTTAAAAATTTATTGTATTTTGGATTAATCAGATTATTGCATAAAAATTTGTTGCTATTACCAGAATATGTAAAAACAAATAACATACAATAAAGAAAAAATTATTTTTTTAAATGCCTAATATATTTTTTAAACTGAAGTATTTTATTTATACCAATTAGAAATTTAATTAAACTGGCAGTAGATACAATCGTAGACGTATAATTATATTTTCAACTCAACTTTTCAAAAAAACTTCATAAATATAAGAAACGTATTATAAAATATGACTACTGTTTACCGTAATATCGAATATGAAATTAAAAAATTAATATTGTTATATCAAGATATTATATAAAAAGGAATTATTTGGTAATGAAAGTGTTAACGTACTTTTATCTCTACGTAATTATGTGTTTTTGGCTCATGTTACTTTTATGAAATATATTATATTGTATATTAGTTATTTTTATAAATATATATATTATTATAATAAATTATTTGTATATATAAATATTACATGTTATATTTTATAGAAAATATATATAGTTTTATGGAGAAAAATATTTTTTGAATCTCATATTTTTTTTTTATTACTTTGATTCCATTTGTTGTATTGTAATAAATCTATTTTTATTCATATAATACTTTCAAACTGTTTATTATATCTCTGTTATTATTGTATTAATAACACTCATTTCATTAAAATGTGTGAGGTTTTATAAATAGTACAAAATTCAAAATAAAATATAACGAATTTACTTTTAAACGATTATAATTTCAGAAACTGTTATTATTCATTTTTAATTGTAATTTTAATTGCGCAATTGATTTTTTTTTTTAATTTCCTTTAGTTAAAATAACAACAACAAAAAAATATCTAAAAACTGAGTTTTCAAATTAAAATTATATTAGATACTTCGTTTAACGATTTAAATAAAATTATATATTCAAAATTAATAGCCCGACAGACTTGTCTAATGGTTAACATTTCGTCGCAATTCAGTTGTTCAACAGCTGATTTTCAAATTCGAATGTTCTGAGATTCATATCCTAGTAAATGTTTTTGCTTTTATATGGATTTGATTACTAGACAGTGGATGTCATTGTACTTTGGTGTGAATGGGGTTCAATTAACCATAAGTGTCAGGAATGGTCGGCCTGAATTTGTACTACACCTCATTTGTATGCCATAAATATCATCCTCATCTCATTGAGCTGCTGATAAGGTGTTCAATTGTTCAGATGAATAGACCGGAACATACATATTAGGAAAATAGAAAAAAATAAAAAATAAATTAAAAATTTATGGTAAAATGTAGTCATTAACAAGAAATCTATAGTTGCAATTAAACATTTCACAGTAAAATGACAATTTTAAAACTAATTTCTAAAAAAAAAAACCTGGTTACATGGGATTATATTTTTGATGGAAGGAAAAATATTTGGGCGTTGTTTAAAAAGGGAATTTTTTCTTCATTTGTAAGTATTACTTAGGAGAGTTCCAATATTATTTCAGATTACGTTGTGAATGTAAATCATTTCAAACTGAATAATTATAATTAACATTTTTCCGTCAAAGCAATTTTTACTTTTTAATGTAGAAACGGTTTGATATTTCTGATTTCTATGTGGAAAAAAAATTGAATCCGTTTTGAAAAAATAAATGTAGACTTCAGATATAGGAACGCGATAAAAGATACATTTCTGATTAACCAAACCAGATAATCTCAAATGTGTCGCTTGTAAATACAATTACTAAAATTCTAAACATTTGTTTCGTGTAAAATTATACGACCTGATTAATAACTCTCAAAAATTGTTGGAAAAAATACTGAACTTCTGATATGTTTCAATAATTAACCCGTATGTTACCTTATTTAATTTTTTTTTTTAATTTTTAACCATGCTTATTCCTCTGTAGACCCTGACTGATTATTTTTTACATTGTATATTTATATCTTTAGAAAATTGGTAATTTATTACACGTTACTTAAAATTTTTTTTCATCTTTCATATACATTAATTTCAATATTGTCTGTAGTGCGTGTCCCATACCTTTCAGTAAAACTGTTACACATTTTATCTACTAAATATTTATCAGTCTTTTATTTTTTTTCTTACATATTTCTTAATCTTGAGAACACCTACCTTGATAAGCTGACTCGTATTAAATGGTATACAATGGGTTACAATGGTTAAATGGTTTACATTTGACAAAAATAGATTTCTCATACGTTATCCAACTAACTGAGGATAAGTGTAATAAGAAAAAAATGCTCAATGGAAAGGAAGTGGTGGTTCCAATTTAGTTAGGCATCAAAATATTTATTGCGTAGTTTGATTGTAGCGAGTATCCGATATATAAAACAAGTCTACATTATATAACTGTATTCAAAATATATTAAAACATTTGAATCTTTTTTATTAATTGTATCACGTTTTTTCTGTAATCTAATCATCAGTTATTTGAACGATTTGATGCGCTTCATTCCTATCTTACCTAAATATATCAAATCATCTCATAAACATTCACTATAGAAATATATTATTTTTATAATACATTTCTTTAAATCTTTACAAAATTTTAAAATTTAACATTAAAGTATATAGACTTTGTTAAAATGAGAAATTTTATCTTCTGTTATACTAACTAGGCAGAAAAATTATTTTGTTACAAAACTTAGTCTTTAATGGATAAAATCAACATTTCAAATAAACTCTTACCATCAGAAACTATGGTTTCTGTTAATATACATTATAATGTAAATTTCTAAAAAAAAATATATATAATATATACATAATTTAATAATATTACCCATTTGTTCCCATTTTCATCATTAATTAGTTGGGATTGATTCGTTCATATTTTTATTAATTTTTTATCAAATTCTTACGCAATTCCTTTTAATTGCAATATTTTGAATATTGTAACATCTACAAAAATTTTCCAACAATTTTTTTTAAACTTATAATTTCTTAAATTTTTATCTTTTTGGAAGCAATTTTTTATTTATATTTTTTTTTTGAGAAGAACATAAGTAAAATATTTAGCCTTCATAAAAGGCTAAATATTACTGTACAAACAAATTTTTTTCTAAATTTCGAAACTATTAATTAAATTTTTTTTCGGATAGATTTTATTTTTACATGTAAATTTAATACTTGTAATTTAATACTGTATTTCAGTTCTGTATCTGTTAAAAATAACAGATTAAAATTTTAACCGACTTTATTGAAAGGAAATTCGATATTAAATTTTTACAAAACCTTAATTAATCGCTCATGATTTATGAAATATAAAGCCGATTTTGATATGAAAAATTATTACTTTAGTACACAACTTTTCCTAAAGTAACATTCAAAAATTATTAAATCCTTGGATTATTGCCAATGAAAATAAATGTTTTATTTATTTTATTGCAAATATTCGGGAATTTTAAGTCTGTTTTTTATGAAAGATATTAATTATTTCTTATGTTATGTTCTTAAACAATTAGTTAAAAAATATGTTGTTATGTTTATTTTTGTTAAAACATTGATAAGTTTTAATGATGATGTAATTAAACATTAAAAAAAATGATATATAAAATTCTATTATATATATTATAATTATGTTATTTTATACACTTTTTTTAGGATAAATCTTATGTGATTTTACTTGTAACTGTATTTTTTTGTTAAAATATATTTGTAATAAATTAAAAAATCAAATTATAATAACTTATAATTAATTTCTTGTTACCATATTTTTATATTAAATTACAATTTTAAAAATTAAAATTTTATTAAAAAATATACATATACTTTTTGTTTTATTTATTGATCTACATATATATTATGAAAAAACATAATAATTTAAATATTTTTAAAATATTTCGCAGACTCTTAAAACAATGTACTTTTGTATAAATATTAGTAAATAATTTTATTAATGTACGAAATGGTTTTATAATATATTTTAAAATAAATAAAAAAATTACATATTTATTTTTTATTGTTATTGATATGTATTTATTATATTGCCTTAAAAAGGCAATTAAGGAAGGCTGTTGTTTCTTGTGTTCAGAATGAAGGAGTAGAATATTATATGTATATAGAATGTATACATATGTATTATAAAGGCAGGATACCGATACGCTGGAAGTGAATAAATGTTGAAAAAATAATCATAATTTGTAAGAATGTGCTTATAATTCATTAGTGGATATAATTCTTGTTTGTACTGGCAATTTTTAATGGGTCTTTTTTTGGATGGTACTGAATGACAAGAAATGATTTTGAAAATCACACTTTGTTACCAAATGTTGCAATTGATAGGGTTTTTAAAACATTCAAGTGCTAATTTTTGCACTAGTCAATTCAGCAAAAATCATATATTATAGATTACCATTTATCTGTATGTTATATTTATTTTTTAAAAACTACATAAATAAATAAATAAATAAATATATATATATATATATATATATATATATATATATTTATAGAATTGCTGTACAGAGTGTAAATAAATATATGTGGTATATTATTATTTTGGTTATATAAACTTTGTAGAAATTTCTTTAGATAAAAATTATTTTAATATATATTTTACATGATTATGTACAAAGTATTTTTTTTTCAGATATTTATTATAGAAACAGTTAATATATTATTATTATTATTTTTATCGGCTTATACCCATCTTTTACGTTATTGTTACTGATTTGTTTATAGAATAGGATTTAATAGACTTTAGTTATTTTTATAAGATTTAAGATTGTCAGAGATTTTTATTAATTAATGCCTTTACGTAAAAATTTATATAAAATAAATAAAAATGTTTTACGAATAATAAATTGCATATTTTTAATTTTAAATTATGGGTCTTTTTTATTTAATAAAAAATCCTTTTACGAATTGCATTTTGATTCCATTAAATCCTTTCAAAAGAAATTTTAATTAATATTACTGAGATAAAGAATTTGCGAAATGAGACGAAAAATCAGTAAGTGGTCCTGACTAATGAGGTGGAGCATTTCACCGCACGGTAAGTTAACGGTAAATATCGCTATGAAGGTCAATAATATGACTATTCGGCTTGGGTACATGTTACCATAGATATATTTTGTTTACATAAAATGTAAATTATGGCAGAAAAAAATAATTTTTTTTTATAAGAAAGACTATAAAATTGAAATTTTTGTAAATAATTTTAAATAAATTTAGCATACGTAATTCAACTACTGCTATGACGTGGTAGTTATGTCTTGCCTTTGTTTGAGGAAGTTCTGAATTCGGCTTGTCATTTCTTATTAGGTAAAACATTCCTTATTATTGCGATAACTTTTATTTAGCGAAAACTTAAGGTGTTAAGGTGTCTAAATGTATGTACTCGTAGTATAAACAAATAAGCATATACACAGGTAAATACAGGAGAGCAATATATATATATATATTCTGCATCAGGTAAATGATAAACTTTCTTAAATATTGCATATTTACGATTACGTATATTTTGTAATCTATTACCTTATTATATAATTTGTTTATGTTAAGGTAATCGTTGTAGGTGTCCTAACACAAGTCACAAATCATTCAAAAAATCGTACAGCTATTCCTACGAATACCAAGCACTTTTTTTCCAGGTTAATTAAGGAAAGTCAGGTATTAAAATGGTTTTTCGTTGTCTTTTTTATCGAGCCAAATAAATATATACTCGTACAGTATGTTGCATGTCGATACGTCAAGCACAACGAAATGCCGTGATATTCAAGCTTACAAGTTACACCTTCACTCTGTTCTTCTAAGGAGAATATTCTGTGTAATGAATATTTTTACTCTAATATAAACTATCTCGGATACTAATCGTATCTCAGATGATTTAAAGACACAACAATGTTGAGACAGGTAATGTAAACCAATAAATTAATGTACCCCTTTCGTGGTATTTACAACATTTTACACGACTGTCTCTGCTCAATTGAAGTAATACAACAAAATGAGAAAGTATTTTGAAGACGTAAGAAAAACTGATGTGAAAATAGTTTACATTTTTTTTTGAAGACATAATGGAATAATATATAGCATTTGTTTTATCTCAAGTAACAAAATATTTACCACAACAACACGTTTTACATTATACAGCTCATTTATCTTAATGTTAAAACAGAAAAATTATATACGATCACGAAAAAAAAATGGAGCAGTTAGTTAAGAAACAACGATTAATTTCGTTAAATATGTACAAAATCTCTGAAATTTTCTTCTTGTTTGATAAAATTAACAATGTAATAATTTCACTATGTATTTTAAATGAACTACTTTTCAATTTTATTTTATGAATATTTTCAGTATTTCAGATTAAATTAAAACTATACTCACGAAAGTGTTGTAAGATTTCTTAAACCCAACTGGCGAACAAAAATCGGAGTTACAATTTGAGTTAGCTTTATGCAACTTTTGTTTGCCTTTACTACTCAAAACTGTGTTAACATTCTTTTATTGATTGTACCATTAAGTGTACAATAACTCAAAATGACTAGTATATTTTTTTTAAATTACGAATAGATTTTAATTTATGTGGTCTTTTTATAGATAAAACAATGTTTTTTTTTCAAATAAAATCAAAGAACCAAAAATTTGGGCAAGCTTTTAAAACTGAAACAAAATGTTTTATTACCAAATTCACCGTTTGATTTTGTTAAATAATTTTTTTTTAAATTATCATGTACATTAACTAAATAGGTTATTTTTAAAGGAAATATAAAAATACGATAGTATGGAATAACATACTTGCAAGATGTTTCAGAAAAAAATAAATATAAAAAAAAATCATGGTAAGAATATTCGATTAATTCTGAATGAAAAATTACATTAAATAAAATAACTCCTAGGTTATTACGTATACTTACTTAAATTTAAGAGATCGTCTTATAATAAAACTTTCACAGATTAAAAAATAAAAGGAAAAAAAGTGGTACATAAACTAAGTTTATGAACAACTGAAATATAAAATCTATAGCTAGATAAATAGCACGAGTATATACATCGCCTTTTATTTAATATATATTATTATTATGTGAGTCATGTTACCGTACCAGTGCAGTTGATAAGAGGCATTTCAGAATAAATTTTTTGGATAAGGAATTTTTTGTATCCTATTTTTATAAATATATGAGGCTATTCAATCCTCAATATATGGAGACAATAAAAATTGGTCAAGCTATAAAATTTCTTCGTAAATGTTTCGAAAAGGAATGGTGTGTATTAGAAGTATAATCATAAAATTGAAACTAACAAAATTAATTGAAATTAAACTTTATGAATGACCTTTTCTTTTTCTAATTATTCAATAATATGTAGACAAAATAATTTATCTACAGTCCGTTTCTTCGCAATTTCACTGGACCACCAATATACTCGTTGTAAAGGAGGATTATTTAGCGTCCCGCCACGTCCATCTTGTTCAGTAACAGCTTTCGATAGGCTCTCAGATGTAATTGGGTTGTTCGTTCAAATCTTTGCAGCAATCCTATCCACAACACGGGTAGTGTGGAGTTTATTCGGTTTCCAACGCTGAGGACGAACACCATACGTTCCGGCAACTCAGTATGAAAAACGAAGATAATCGCTACATGGACACTTGCGATTTCATCAGAAAGAAGCTTCCAGTCTTGAATTCTAGGTGTTATCTGCTCGGAGATCGCCGTAAGGTCCACGCCCCTACCAACATAAGAAGGTAAAAAGCGCTCATTAAGGACAACAAAACAGAAATACGTTTCTAAATAAATAATAATAATATATATAATAAAATTAACAATAATAATAACAGTAATAAACATGATTTGGTATAATCAATAGATTAGATTTTTATTTTTATTTTATTGCATAAACAAAATATTAAGAAACTTGCCGGCTAGTCTTATCAGAACCTAGACCCTCGAGGCTCAGGTCAGCCCAGGCAAATCTCGAAGCCAATTCAGTCGGTCCTCGGGGCCAAGAGACTCACCCCATGGCCACAGAGCTTGCCTTGCTTGCATTTCCCAATTTGCCAAGGGAACCGGCGCCCTGGACAAGCTTGCTTCGTCGCCATTTCCATCTACCAGATGGCTCCATCCTCTAGACTCCCGCACTGTACATTATCCTCATTTTTCTGAGAATAAACTAATAAATAATAATAATAATAGTATTCAAGCTTAATAGAAAAATAAAAAAGAAACTAAACACACCTTTGACGAAGAAAAATTCATAACTTATTTATTTGCCGTGGTGAAAGAAATGTAATAATGAAGTAAAAAGATTAACGTATTTTTTCCTTAATAAATGATTTTAATTAACAACTTCACCTCCTTGGTGGTTAAACGTGAAAAGAATATTTTTAATATCTTAACCTTCAAGGAAGGTAGGGTAAGGTCAATGGCTTAAAACCTTCCCAGGGATAACACGAAAGTATTCCGAAAATTTGAAAGTAATCGGTTGGTTGTTACTTGCGTGATACAGTAACAAATAAACAGATAAAATTTATATATATATACATATACGTTTCCGAACAACCGTGATTTGTTAGATCAAGAGTGTGCTTGATTCATGCTAATGTTAGCCTTCAACCCACTAACAAATATTCCGTTTGAATTTTGAAAACCGGACGATTGTTTGCAGAAATATTATAAGAGACCGCATTTCACCTCCCAAAACAGCGCCTCCAGGGGTACCCCGTATGCAACTAGTTGATGGTGATGATAAGTCTTTAGCCTCCCACGAAATACTCGCATACCTTCACCACTCTAGCCTCACACACAGTCCCCACAGGAAACCAATTATTATTAAACATACATTTTTTTAAATTTATTTAGTATTATTTTATTTAACGTAAACTTAATTTTATTATTTTTGAATATTATTCATTCGAATCATTCAGTACAAACTCAGCTCACAAAGTGATAAGAGACTCAAAGTTCATTAATTCAATTCATTAAGGTTTATGCTTCAATCGGCAAATCTCCACTATTACAAAATTATCATTCCACTTCTATTATATATTTTTTTCGAGATGAAATATATCTAAAAACCCAGATATGCCAAGAAACATGGGTAAAACTTTGCTTGAGATTAATCGGGTTGTTTTATTTTGGTTTATCCCGAACAAACAATAACTCTCTTTCTCAATATATTAGTATAGATAAACAAGAGATAGACATTAAAAATTAAAAAAACCCACTGCCAAAAAAATGCATTACTCTTTAATATAGGATAATTGAAGAGCGTGCAAGTGTCAATCGGTTCAGACGTTAAGCTGCTGTGGTGGAAAAAACACACATATACCCCTAAATACATTGCACTCCTTTTTGGGCAGTTGTGTAAAACATTAACAAAATAACTTCCCACATATGAGCTACAGCTTTTCAAATTGTTTGAATGAAGCGTTGAAATGCGAGTGATTCAAAAAGGAATCATTCACTGATAGATTTTTTAAATATTTTTAATTTATATATGTATATTTATATATATATATATTTATTTATTTATATAGCCTGTGACACTCTAGGAAACGTAAGGATTGCAATGAGGAATCTTACATCTACATCGGTTCAACCGTTGAGCTGATACGATGAAACAAACATATATACATAAAAAATTGCTCATATTAGCTACGACGTAGCAAAATAACAACAATAATAGTAATAATATAAATTTTCTTCTAAAAATTAAAGGAGTTTTTAAATTAGTAAATTTAGTAAATTTTAAGTAAGGTTTTGAGCAGTCGTGTCAAAATTGTTGGAAAATAATTAAATAATAGCAAAAGAATTAAATCCATTAATAAAAGTGTTATAATAAAGGAAAGAAACGATTTAAATTAAATGTATAATTAAAAATCTTGGTAATTTTTAATTTCATCAACAATTTATTTCAACAGTAATCTGTGTGCCAAATTTTATCGCTCAATTACAACAGGAAGTAGCCTTTTCCTTGCCGTTAGCGGACAAAACACACAGAACTGGAACGGTGTAAAAAATTTATTCTACTATTTACATCTGTAATTCAAAGAAATAGATTTTCTGTCACTGTTTGACTGTACATCCTAAAAAAAATAAATATTGTTTGAGACATACGGCAGAATAATTCTTGTCAATAATCCTTTAAAACTTAACAAATCCATGCTTTCATTGCACTCGTTAATTCAAATGGACATAATCTAGAAGGCAGATTTTAATTATCCATTCACAAATACAGCACTTTAGCAAGATATACAAAGTTGTAGAAGCGTTAAAGATTTCAAAAATCCGAAAGTTAAGTTATTTTTCACACAGATTATTGTTGTAATGAGTAATACCACTCATTTATTCTTGCTCTTTTCTAAAAGTTCATAACGACTAAAGTTTTTCAGATATATAGAATATTTACATGTGTATATTATATTCTGCGGAATGTGAAAATATTAATACAGTACTAAGACATGTGTATGCAAATCCATTTAAATTTATTTATTTAATTAAAAAAGATAAGAAAAGAAAAATTGAATTATTTTGAGAAGCTGAGAAGTATGAGTGAATGAGAATTATGTAAATTAAATGCTTACAAGATAAAGTTGGTTTTGTATATATATACATTTGTATATATATACATTATTTAGTTGAACTCAATTTTTGTTGATCAGTTAATAATTTGTTTTTATATTAAATTGTAAATTAAATACCTTAATATTTACAATTGATTTTTAATTTAGTAAACAAATTTGGATCGTGAAATTTATTTCTTTTGATTTAAAAATTAAGGTTCTTCATTTATTATAAAAATCAATTTTTTTTTTGTTTTGAAAAAAATAAATAAATTCCATTTAAACTTTTTAAAATACATCTATTACGACTTAATCTATTCAAAGTAGACCAATTACGTGGTTAAAAGTAACTTGTGCTTAATGATCGTGTACAACTTACAAATTATCCTAATGTAATCCTCATAAAGAAGACTGAACTGAAAAATATTTAAGATAAATAGTCTGTACAAGTGTTGTTTTGTAAAGATATTTACAGCCGACGATACAAAAATTTAAAAAATCTCATTAGCCGAACAAAGAAAAAAATCTCAATTTGGAAATTATGGAGCCTCCTTAAATGTTAATAGCGGTTCCCTAAAGAATGCGATCCGTCGAATATTTAAATACCATTCCTTTCATAGTAATTGTATTTAAGAGATTCTACATTGTATATTGTACGTTTTAAATTAGCAAAAGCCTTGTTCTCATATGGATTGTTCATAAGTTATTCTTAAACATTTATTTTTATGTATTTAATTACGTTAAATTTTATTTATTTGATTGAAACTGTACATTTAATTTGAAAATTATTCCACAAGTACATAGAATTGAAGCTTTCATTTTATTCGAAACTGGATGTAACATTTTATAAAAAATATTTATAACAATGAAGCAATCTGACAGAAATTAAATTTTAATATCAAACTGCAGTTTATAATAAATAATATGAATATTATATACTATATAAATATTAAAATGAAATTATATACTAAAAAATAATATTTTTTGTTTTCTTCTGAAAAGAGCATGAACTGTTAATAAAAAATTTTAATTCCTGGCAAATATGTATGTTAAAATGAAGTATTCCGCCCACGATATTTTAAAAATTGACGATAATTATATGAAAAATTGTTTTTATTTATTTTTTTTATTTTTTAATGCTTTGATTTACAGTCGGATCAACAATTATAGCCATTAGCGACTCAAGTAACACACTATCAAGTGGTATTATATAAAACAACAAAAAAAAAGTAAAGAAATAGGAACAATAAAGAATAAACATAGAAAAGTAACAACAATAAATACAAAATAAAATACATAAATCACACAAAAACCTCTAAATCGTATTCTTCATTCCACTGTACGAAAGGAACCGCCAAAGACGTTTTACAACTTCGTTCTAGAAATTTTATATCTGAACCCAGGTCTAGGTTTTGTCAGATGGTTCCAAACATTGGGCAATCAAAGAGCAGATGGTGCACGGACCATTTGACCTTGCAAGCCTCACAGACCTTTTGAGGAGAGCCAAGTAGATGAGCGTGGGTAAGCCTCGTGTGTCCAATCCTTAGCCGAGTTAAGATGACTTGGTCTCTTCTGTTGTTCGGGGAAAGAGGTTCTCGAGAACATTCTCCCGGATCTTATGTAACGCTGTGGGAGGACTCAGCAGCCAGAAACTATTCCTCTGAGCCCGCAATTTTACACGGACTTATCTCATGAAGTCTCTCTCGATGTCGATTGTACTCGCATGTTATTTATTGCAGCTCTCACGGCAGCCTCATCGGTCCGTTCATTCGTGAGGATGCCACAATGGCCAGGAACCCATACCAGTACCACAGTCTTATTTGTCCTTGAAAGGATATCATGAATAATATGGACGATGGATTTAGAACGTTTGCAGCTCAAGCTCTCAAGTACACTCCTAGAGTCGGTAATTACTAAGAAGCTGTCATTGCTACGGGTTTCGATAACTTTCAAGGCGGAGTAAATCGCAAAGGCCTCGCAAAAGAACACATAATACAGGCAGTATGTTTATATAATATCTCGGTGTCAGGAAGTACAATAGAACAGCCACATCCGTCGGCCGAGACAGAACTGTCTGTGTAGATGAGAGTGTACCAATTGTACTTCTTAGCCGTGTTGCTAAATTGGTCTGTAGCAGACTGGAAACCTGAGTCCCGTTTACGACTTCCAGATTGTAAATATACGTACGATCTCTGGAGACGCGCGTAACCAAGGAGCGTCGCATCCTATTCGGGGCAGTAAGATCTAGTTCTTGAGGATAGCGAAGCAGCCTGAGGCTGAAAGACAGAGGTAAGGACGTCCTTCCTTCAAGCAACGAAGTACGAGCGTGTCTGGTCATTTGCCGTGAGCAGTTGATCGCGTGTTTGATATTCTTGTATTTCCTCTTTTAACACAGTGGGAGTTCATCGGATTTCATCACTAAGCTTGGTTAGGAGAAGTGGCGAATGCTCCTATTGACATGAGAATTCAGGTGGTGTGTAAAGGGTCAAGTATGCCCTTAATTATCTCTTTGCAGTGTCATAGAGTAATGACCCGCATTATAACATCGAAAGAAAGATGCTTCTTTACGTGTCCAGGATGATGGATTTATCCGCATCCCAGTTGCAAGATGAAATGAGTTTCAAGGCATTCTCTTTAGACATTCAGCCTTGGTGTATTTAATTGTGCTCAAAAAGGTCAGTTTCTCATCAAAAGTTACACCAGGAAGCCTAATCTCGTTTGTTCCCTTTATCTCGTCTTCACCTAAGTGTAGTCTTAGCAAGACTTTGCATCTATCTGACTGGTTACCTAGAGAAAACAATAAATTTAAACTTGGTTACCGACAATTTACTACAATATTGAGCCCACCCGTGCACATTGTTCAACGAATTCTGCATTATTTTCCTCGAAGTTCCAATTTACTTACCTCTGCTTGTGATAGTGATATCATCAGCGAAGTTACATTTCTTAGCTGGCAGAGTGATAACACCAGCCACCCCATTGGTAGCAACCAAGAATAACAGTACACTTACGATAGATCTCTGTGAGACACCGTTTTCAATTTTGAAGATCTTTGAAAGGACGCCATTAGCTCTAACACGAATTGTCTGTTTACTCAGAAAATTAGCTACAAAGCAGCTGCACGAGTTTCCCTCTTCAGGTTGCAATTTGAAAAATTGCAACCATGCAACCTGCATGTCATTTTTTACAAATGATATGAAAAACATGAATAAACATGAAAAAAAAACATAGAATCAATGTAGCTACATAGCTGAATAAAATTCATCTTTCTCCTTTAAACAAAGGAAATACTAAAACTAAAACTAATTCTAAACGTAAAAATACTTGTTTTCCCCTAATAATAAAAATTGTGATATTTTTTTCACGAATACTGTCAGTTTTGTGAATATCTATATAAATAAAAATGTAAATAAATGTTCGTTTGTTCAAGATCTGAATTCTTCGAAAGATCTTCACCGATTTACGCGCGGGGAATAACGGAAATAACGGAACGAGAGAGGGAAAAATCGGAAAAGGGGAAATCTAAAAAGGTAAAAGAGAAGAAGGGGAAAAGAAATAAAAAGGGAAAGAAAAAAAAGAAAAAGGGAGTGGTGAAGAGCAAGGGGGAGGGAAATACGGGGAAATAGAAACGGTGGAAGGAAAGGGAAAGAGGAAATGAGGAAAGGGAAAGGTGAAATGGGGGAAATAAAAATGAAAATGGGAAAAAGGAAAACGGGAGAAGGAAAATAGTGAAGGGGAAAAGGAAAGTGGGAATTAAAAAGGGGGAAAGGGAAATGTTAAATTTTGTGAAGTTTCTAAATGTTCATTTTGTTAATATTTATCAAACTGTTAATTGTGTTCAATTAATATGTATATATACTCAAATCTACCAGTAGCGAAGCATTGCCGGGTCTGCTAGTAAAAATATAAATATGTATATATATATATATACATATATTGTTCAATCCTTTATACTAATTATGTACTACCACGAATATTTCCATTTTGTAATATTAGCTAATGTCATAAAGTAGGGAAAATAATTTTTATTCCTATTAAAATTACTATCAGTCATTATTTACTTCTACTTTCTTTTTCTGTTTAGCCTCCGGATCCACCGTAAGATATTCAGAGGATGAATGAGGATAATATACATGAATGTAAATGAATTGTAGTCTTCTACAGTCTCAGGTCAACCATTCCTGAGATGTGTGATTAATTGAAACCCAATAACCAAACAACACCGGTATCCAAGCTCTTGTATTCAAATCCGTATAAAAGTAACTGCCTTTACTACGATTTGACCTTAGAACTCACGACTTTGAAATCAGCTGATTTGCAATCAACCAGTAGACCAACCCGGTGGGTTATAATTTATTATTCCAATAAAAGTGTCTGAAAATAGTATTTCTATTTAGTGTTAGGTCCAAAATTTGCTTACAATTGAATTGAGTCCTTTATAATAGTTATGATAATGTAATTTCATTTGGTTCTAAGGTTAATTCCTTCAATTGTCAGCTGATGCTTAATAGAATATTCCTCTCAAATCAATATAAGTATCGATTATACTCGTAAGTTTCGAAACAATGAGTATCGTATCCCGTAAAATTATTTTAAGGGTTTTAATAGATAAAAAGGGAATTTTCTCTTAATATTTTAAGGGAAAATCCCCTTAATTATTATAAAGGTTTTCATTTGGTTTCTCTTTAATTCGAATGAGGTATAAAGTGCTGTTTTGAAAAACATTGCAATATATTTTATAATTTTGGGATGAAACGAATATTTATTTATTAAAGTAAAACATTTAAAAATGATATGTATTTTCTTCATCAAGTTTAGAATACTCTGTGTACAAAAACATTTGATGGTTGTTTTACCCAACTGGATTTTTAGTTAAATATGACAAAAGATGATAAATTATTTTTATTTTTATTTTTTAGGTTATATAAGTTTTTTAGGCTAAATATAATAATTCACGATTAACGCAGTAGAAAATTACTGTACATTCACGAACAAAGCTTAACAAAGAGAACCATTTTAAGAATAAAATAAGATAAGATGAAGTATTGTACGAGTAGTATTTCGGCAAGCTGCAGGCGTTAAGAGTGTTGTTTCCTGCGCAGGCTATATTTATAAATCAACGTAGCCTAAATGTTGAAGTAAAGAGTTTGTTCGTGCTGTCATCCACCGTACAGCACACAGTTTTACATCACGTAGTTTACCGAATTACTGAATATCCTACTTTGAATTTAATAGCAATTTTTTTTTTTCTTACTGAAGTTTAATATGATGTATTTTAATGTGTTCACTATGATTTAGTTTTGAATATTAAATTATCTCGTACTATTTACGAACATAAGAAAATAGTTTCACAAATTATCAACCTCTAGAATTGTAAATATTAAATTGTTCAACTGTATCAGAACATGTTTACAGATAATAATACATTACAAATAATTTGAGAAGTATAAGAAACCTGTATTATTTTAAAGAAACAAAACCAACTCTCCTGACGTCTCATTAATTAAGTGAAAATGCAAATTGATATATTTGTAAGACTTATTGAAAAGTTTTGTTCACTTGTAGTCATTTACCACAAAAAATGTAACTGTCTTTGTAATACAGGTTCTTATGTTAAGATATTTGTTATAATTAGTGAAAAACGGACTTAATGATCACAAGTAAAAATTATCTTTGGTGATGATCTTACATTCATATAATTGTCAAAAAAATTGTTCCCATAATGTTCAGCAATGGTATTATTTAAATTAAATTATTTATTTTCAGTATTTTGGTATTTATGTTCAAAAGTTAAAGTATTTCATTGTATCTTAATTCAAGATTTAATTTTATACCATTTCGCGCCCAATCTGAAGCTATCTCAAAATGATAGCGGTTATTTTTGGATTTGAAGTTTGTGGACAATTGTTTCTTTACAGATGATGGTTTTGTTAGGGGGATATCAAATCTTAATTTTAGAGCAAAGAAACTACATTTTTTGTGGAAATTTACGAAGTAAAATCTTATAACCAATGAAATTTAATATTAAAAGAAGTAATGAGGTATGTTTTTATTTAATACTGTATATGACACTGACACACACTTTCATACACACACACACACACACACACACACGCACACAAACTCATCGAATGTACAAAAAATAATAACTGGTTTTTAATTTGTTATAATATTTCTTGGATGAGATGTACAGTGTTGAATCAAGGCTAGAATCAAAGAACAAAAACGACAGTTTTAGTTGCACATGGCCATAGATTGATTCCCTATCTTTCCCCTTGACGCGCCACCAGCAATGATGGATGGCTACTCCTTACACAAACCTTCTGTGTTTCGCAATTACCTAAATGGGAATCTGCATTTAAAGTTCAATGTAAGTCTGTAAAAAGAGAAGAATACGGGACAACCAAGAGTATCTGAAGGAATTTTGAACGTGTCAGGAAGCTTTTCCTTTGTAGTCCTAAAAGATTTGTTGGAGAGGCCGACTACAAACTTGGAATGGGTCGGTTTATGAAATATTTTAAGGGAACTTACATATACGACCGTACGGTTTACAGTAGTTATAAGTTTTGAAGTCTACAGACTACACTTTACGTGCTAACTATGCAATCGAAATATTGCATGCAGCACGATGATGACGAGTTCCTTGATTGTATTGTGATTAATGATAGGTATTTTTTTTAATAAACAATATTTTTGTCTTTTATGAATTAATATTTTACATTAGCAGAAAAATTAACATACATAATACCCGTATCTGAGGAGCCAGAAAATGTTCATGGGCACTTGCAGTGCTAAACGAACTCCTCAAGATTAAATCTTTCGATGGAATACCTCCAAGCCAAGTTTACGGCCCAATCATTTTCTCTGAAGCAGTGTAACAGGAGTTGCTTATTTTAAATCTGCTGTGTACTTGGCTCTTTCCTCAAGGGAAGGACGGACCGAAGGATTTATTCGGCAACAGAATAGTAGGCCTTCTCTGCGATAACTTTGCTTGGGATCGGTTGAATGACTTCTTCAACCACTGGTTGGGTCTGCATAGACCCGATGACAGAGTTTTTTTGCGGTAGCCTGCAAGGTGACCGGATCTGATCCCTATGTGATTTTTTTTCTTTGGGGTTTTGTAAAGGATCGTGTGTATGTGCCTCCGCTGCTTACCTGTCTATCCAGTTTGAAGGCCTGGATTAAGACAGCATTCGCTTCCATTACTCCAAACACATGCTGCTTAAAGAATGGAATGAACTCTCTGGCAGGTGTGGGTGGCGTGACGAAAGAGACCGAACACTTGCTGGGAGTAACTCTTTCATTTTTTTTTGTGATTAATTACTGACAGTCAAATGTCGGAAAATGTAATACCCTGATATTCTTTATTTAACACCCGTTTATAAATATAAACGGTATATAATATATATGACAAGTAAAGTACACTATAGATAATATAATTCGGTTTTACGTAAATTTAAGAGATCAACACCAGATTTATTCGTTTTCATCTGTTTTTAAAATATTAAAATCAGATCTATTTAATCAGATATAACCATTTAAAACCATTTATCACCAAAAATCATCAGAATACGTTAAACGTAAACCGGTTCAAACTAGATGTAACCCGATGAAACGGGATGTGACAGGATAAAGCTGGGTGTAAAAGGTTTTACCAGGTCAAAACTCGATTTAATTGGTAACATTATAATTCTACTATTGTTTGTAGAGTCAACCAAATTCAATACAAATTTTGTATCATGTTATGATCAAAATGAGATTTTAAAAACGGCAATGATGGTGACAAAGAAATAAGCAAACCGGCAATCATAAAAGGGTTTAACTTGTAAAAGTGTATTTTTTACAATCATGATTTTATCTGATCATGAATTTATTAGTCACTGAAAATTAAAACTTTAAAGTACATGATAAAAACCGGCAACGTTTAAATTGTTAAAAATAAAATACGACATATAAATATAGGAATTGATCAACATTAAACAGATTACAAAAGAAATAATAGATGATTAAGATTAAATGACATAATTAAAAATATGAACCTTCATTAACAATAAACTGAAGCAAATTTCATGATAAAGATTGACTACAAATTAAATAATGATTGGTTGTTACAAAGATAAATAAAAAACTTTAAAAGTCATTAAAAATATTTTATTATAAAATTGGATTTCCTTTACCGTAAGAAAGTTTAAATATTTCTCTCTCCGGCCGTCATGGACAAAACATAATAATAATATACTATTATTATTATTTAATTAACGGAATAATAAAATAAAAATATCCTCTATTTTTCGGAGTAATAAATACAGAGTGATTTTTTAGTCCTGTTACCCAATTTTAAATGTAATTTAAGAAAGTGAAATTTACTGGAATAAAAAAATTAATTTGTTACTTACAAAAGAGATTTAATAAACAGCTATTACTTACATAATTGTTAAATAATATGCTCAAAATATATATATAACCCCTTGCGGTTATACACGCACGGACCCTTTCAACATATTAGCAGAAACCTTTTTAAGAGTTGCATTGGAAATATTGGTGATTAAGTCTGTAATATTGACTTCATCAGTAGTGTGAGGATTGTTTTTGAAGGTCTCGGACTTAATACAGTCCCACAAAAAGTAGTCAGGAGATGTGAGGTCTGGGGACCTTGGAGGCCATAAGCCCTTGCTTATTATTCGATCATCAAAGAACTCTTGCAGAAAATCCATGGTTTCTCGGGACGTGTGGCATGTAACGCCGTCTTGCTGAAACCAGCAATACCGTTCTTGAGGTTCCAGGAGGGATATAAATTGGCGCAAAATATTCCTGTATACTTCTCCATTTACTGTCTGTTCGAAAAATATGGGTCCGACTATACGATGACGAGATATCTATCGCACAACACACACTAATTTTTTCAGGATGCAAAGATTTGTCTAGTAAAGCGTTAGGATTTTCAACCGCCCAAATTTGACAATTTTGACTGTTCACATAACCATCGAGATGGATCCAAGCTTCATCAGTAAAGAACACTGTGTTTAAAAATTCGATGTCGTTATCATTTACGAGAGAACTAAACCAACGGCAATGTTGCAATCGCTTGTTTAAATCTGGAGGCTAAGCTCTTGGACTAATCGTACGCGATTCGGATACAATTTCAATTTTTTAGCAGCTTTCTGAACACTCGAATATGAGAAACCAACTTGGGTGGAAAGTTTTTGTAAACCTTTCCGTGGAGAATGAGCAATCTTGTTTTCACATTCTCTAAAACATCATCTGTCAAGCGAGTGGGTCGACCACTACGTTTTCTGTCGCGAACACTACTTGTCTCTCGAAATCGGTTTGCTAGCCTAGAAAATTGACATTTTTTTCTGGCGGAGGAACACAAACAAATTAATTTGAAATGATTCTTTTACACTCGCGTACGATTTCATAACAAAATATTATTCAAGAATGAAAACTCGTTCTTGTATGGTAAAAGACATTCTGTTCGTAACACGACCGGAAACGGCACACAAGTTTATACAGCTCAAGAAGAATCAACTCACACTGCCGTATCTATACCGGGTGAATAGCGCTACCAACTTCGTGTCACAAAACAAAATTTCCCTTTCTTATAAACAAATTACCCTACATTAACAATTGGATAACAGGACTAAAAAATCACTCTATACAATTCTTTTATATTCGTAACAATATTCGTAAACTGAAACATAAATGAAACGATAATAAAACTCTTGATTATGAGAATTAGCATCATACATAAAAGGACCTTTAATGTGGATGGCTAGTTTAAATCCCTGTAAAGTTTAACAAATCGTGCACTTTACAAAATGTTGTTTACTGTATTCCGCGTACAAACTTTGAATTTATGTGATGTAGTAATCATAGAACATTGAATAAATAAAATATTACTGGAATACGATTATTTTAAATAAATACCTATAATTATCTATGTATTTAATAATAATTGGTTTACTTGAATCTGTTATTAATAATTATTGTAACAACCAGAGTTGGCTCACGTATAGGCACTGTGGAACTGCAGCACCCTCCTATTTGCATTTGATATTATCGATAGCATTTAATATAATGAGTCTTTTTTTTCTTTAATGATTTTTTTATACTTGTACAATATATAGTCCTTAAGGTTAATGTCAGTAGCCATCCACCAGTTTACGAAAAAGATACAAAAATCTTGATACGGAACTCTGCACTTCACTGTTCCGGTGGCGTGGTGTTTGGCTGTTGCGAGCATGCTCCCATAGGAAGCTGCGCGCTAGGCTGCGAGGGAGAGAGATAACTGCCCTCGCAGCTGTCGCAACGGTCGGCACTGTCGCAGCCGCAGTGCAGACCCTGACGTCCTGGTGGAAGGTAATATTTTTTTTAATCCGCATATGTATGTGTAATGTATCGCTGGAAGAGCGAAAGAGAATGTAATTAGTAAAACCTAATTATGTATTTGTCTCCGTGTACATAGAAATTTAAATTAAGCACCATTGGTCTATACTGATTTTAAGGGGACATTTTATTACGTTATTATCTAATAATACTAAAAAAAATATTATCTATAATGGCATTTTATTATTTAATCGGTTAAGTCGAATACGGTTATAAAACGGAAAAACCGTGTACCATATTCTTTAATGTAATAAAGTGTAGAATTAGTTTATTATTTTGTTTCCAGCTATTCTTTTTGATTCATTTTTTCCGGTTTTATATTTTACAGGAAACTTTAACCGTGGCCTTGAAAAGGCCCAGAAAACAATTGTATGGATCGATACCCTCACTAATTTTAGCTACGAGCCGCCATTGGTAACAACAAGTTTAAGACATTGAATCCTTCTTCAACATTTGAGAAGATTTAGTCAAACGTCAATGCTTGCCCATAAAAAGATAATATAGAGAAATTTAAAGATAAAAATAATGGATGAGAGAGAAGTTTTATCATTACATTAAATGTAAATAAAAAAATAATTGCTGAAATTCCGTACAGAATATAATTACTGCTTATAGAAAGACTCAGCTTGAAAATAAATAAGCGTAAAAAAGAACTGAGTGAATTTAATAATTGTGAACAATTTTGAAATACAGATTTGCAAAAGAAAAATATAAGAAATCTAAAAATTTCAATATTTATACGATAAAATTGCAAAAGATCTGCAAAGTAATGAAGTTATGGAAGAACGACATTCTTTTTATACAGCAGTTTTAATTATCACTTTATCTCTGTGAAACTTAGACCAAAGGGAATAAGGTAAGGAAACTTTTAAAAATAATGTTACAAAATGCTGAAAATTCGGACTTTTGGAAAATACAATAAGGATATTTTTGAGAAATAAAGAATTATTTTCAGCTGAATCTTAAATAATCTAGGCTAGTGAGTTATACCTAAAGTGGAAAAATATCAGTTTATTCTGTGGCAAAAAGAATTATAAAAGTTAAGACCTGTTAGAAAAGGCAAAGATTAGAATACATGATAATTCAGAACATACAAGAATTATTTTATTTTTTTAAAATAAAAATTCAACTTAGAAGATAAGAAGTGGAAAGTTGCATCAAACTAATCGAATCACTAATGAAAAAAAAAATTGTATTTTATCATCTTATAAACGTATTATTTATAAATTCCGAGAAATTCTTCTCTTGGATTATTAAGCTTGATTAAAAGTAATTTTTAATGTTAAAATGAAGTAAAACCAGCTACGATAATCTACTTTCAGGGTGATAGTTCTTACAGAGACAGTATTATATGCGAGTATAGAGGAAGCCGTGGGCGCGTGTCTCTGTGATCTGATCCCCTAATGAATTATTAATGGGTACATGGGAATGTATGCGTTTTCCGTGGTTTGAAAGTTGGATAGATCTGACACGCTCTGTTCGCTGCCATGTCTTTACCGGCGACAAGACGTTCGAACAGCTTAGTAACGCTGCTGTGTGCGCTCGTGGACATCTGCATAATTTACATAAAAGTAATCCTTCACATCATCCAACACGCAACAACAGCAACAAAAACAACAAGCACATGTAATTCCTTATTAATATACAGTATTTACAAAAAATAATCTGGAATAAATTACTGTTTCATTTGTTTTTTTATTATATTGATTTTTTTCTGGGATAATGTGAATGTAATCTGTGCTAAAATTACACACATATTAACACAGTTTGCCCGAATAACCTACAGAAAGTAATCTTTAATTACTTTGTAATGTATAAATTTCCTCTACCTAACAACACCAAAACGCCTTCCACATTTCATGAGATTAACAATATAATTTAGTGTTGGCCTCGATTCAAACTACGGATAGAATTTTACGTATAAAAACTTTCCTGATTTAGTTTTTAACTCTTTTTTGTGATCTTACATGTTTGCACTATAAGTAATCAAATATTACTCAGTTTACCAATGGCACTCCCTCTTGTTCAAATGTAGATCTAGTATTTTTCCCTATTTATATGTGTTTTTATAAATAATGTATCATAGAAGAAACATTTACGAAAACGAATCGTCTAAAAACTAAGAAAAAAAAAATTGTTTAATCCCCTTTTTTATCACATTTTCTTCATTACGACTATGAAGAAAACTCATTTATTATCATTGATTTAAATGTATCATTCTTTACAAGTTTATCACGTTTCTGAACTATTTTAAATTCAGTATTATTTATGCTTAATGATCAATTTTATGTTAAAAATTACAATTTTATGCTTTTACTAAATATTAAATGTTTACTTATGCAACTAACTTGCCAGAAGTTGTCAAGACTCTGTAATTTTATATCACAAATAATGTTTTACCTTTGTGAACATTTATCAATTTATCATTCTGTCATATTCATGTAGAATACGATCATTTAGTTAGATTTTTAAAAGGTTTATGGATAAAGTGCTATGGTTGTGCTTTAGATTTCTGGTATACTCGGAAGAAATATGTGACGAAAATGTGTTCATTCTATTATGATGACCTACATGATTATAGTCATATACACGATATAAAAAAAAATTGTACAATAAGTATCCTCCTGGAAAAGAGTTAAGTCAAAGTAAAGTTCCCTTCAGTAATTTCTTTGCTCAATAAATTAAAATTTAAACAATATTTCTTTTATTATAACACGAATATAGTGACATACACTTAAATCAATTACAAATAAATTTTACACATTTTGTTTATAATATAAATAAAGAAATATGTAGATGTTTTCTCTTATTATTTTATTACATACGAGGTCTGTAAATAAAGTAATGAGACCAGCTTTTTTTTGCAACCAAATTGGCAACACTGTAAAGTTTTAGTAAACATATGGGTTATATGAACAGTTGATTTATATTAGGTCTTAATATTTTTAGTTTATGTAAATAAACTTTTCGTGAAACGAGTTTTTGTTGTGCGTTACAAAAATGAGTGATACTAATTATGAGCAACACTGTTCAATCAATTTTTTGTTAAACACGGTGAAAATGCTACTGAAACTTTTTCAAAATAGAAAAAGGCGTATGAAGATGACGCTCTGTTACGAGCCCAAGTTTTTAGGTGGTTTAAAGCATTTTCAGATGGCCGGGAATCAGTAGCGGACTATCCACCTCTGGAAGACCATTAACGTAAAAAAGTGACAACAATGTTGAGCGAATCAGAAACATCAGGAAGTTTTGTCTACAGGACAGACTATAAATCAATATTTTTACCGAGAAGTTCTTAAAAGACTGCGGAAACCAGTTTCCCGCGTGAGACCAGCCATCAAAGACAACTGGATGCTGCATCATGACAATGGACCTTGTCATACTGCACTCTCAAGTAATGAGTGCTTGGCAAACAAAAACATTCCTCAACCACCTTATTCACCTACGATGTTTTCCTGTTCCCGACTTTAAAAAAACGCCTCAAAGATACCATTTTGGAACAGTAAAAACATAAAAACATGTAACCGACCATCTGAAGGATATTCTGGTTTCTGAGTTCCAACACTGCTATAAACAGTGAGAAAACCGTTTGAAGTGTTGCGTGGCTTCCCATGCGAACTACTTCGAAGATGGTAGAGTCCATGTATAATTGGATTGTAAATAAAAAGTTTTTCTGAACCAGTCTCATTACTTTATTTACAGACCTCGAATATATGTTTCACTGATAAAATATCTGCATCAAAATTTCAAAGGTGTTTATTGCAATATCAGTTTTTCAAAAGTAAATCTCTTCTCTATATTTTCTTGAGTTCACAAAGTATTAATAGACGTGGTTCTTTATTCTATTATGCGAAATAAAATGTAATATATTATTTCGGGATTGAAAATATTTTAATAATTTTTTAGAAAATATATATAACCCCGTTTTGTAGCCTCATAATACATTTTTATTTCTCGAAAATTGTCTTAAATAATGGATATAACCAGTTCAAATTAAACCATTTTATACACCAGTTTTTATTCAAAAGGTTTTTACAAATTCCCATATTGAAATTTAATTCATATTTAAACAGTCAAATTAAATTTGTTAAAAACAATGATTATGATATAATCGTTTAAATATTTTGACTATTTAAAAGAGAAAAACAAATAAGATTGATTTTATTTGAAAATATAATTTGATAGAATATGATGATAAATGGGCTAGATTTTATTTATTTTTTATATTCAATCTCCAATGTAAAGACGTTAGAACTTCATACTCTCCAAGGAGTAAAATAATTTCCGATACGATAATTCATTGTATTGATATTTTATTTTCAAGGCCTTGGATATTCATAAGTGAATGTACCTTTCATAAGTTTAATAAAGAATACGGTTAATTTGATAAATTCGAGCGAATCAAGAAAACTTGGGTAAATCAAGATTTTAAATGAGATAATACAGTACTTACTAGACATAGTTTATAAAATACTTGATCATACATTATGATTAGAAATGAAAAGTGGTATAAAGAATTCTAGCCTCTGTATGTAATAATTACAGCAATTATTAAGATGACATTCTTTGAATATCGGGATATTCAAGACTGGTCCTGTATTGTCTAGATAGTCTTGAGCGTTAAAAAAAAACTGAATTGTGTGGTACAGGTGCTTTCAAGGTAAGATCCGTCATATCAGTTTTGCCGCTGTTATTACGATTGTGATACCAGTCAAAGTAAGCCATAATTATTTTCAGTCACACGTAATATTTTTTAGAATATTATGTAGAAAAATAATAATAATAATAATAAATATATATATATATATATATATATATACACACACACACACACACACACACACACACACACACAGATGTAATATGATATGCAGACGGTTTACGTTCTTCGTTGTAATGCCGTATTTCAAGGTACTTCTAACCGTATGAAGGAATTTCATTCTTCTAGAGACTAGTTTTATTTTTTATATATACCATAAAAATATCGTGCTCATCAAGTTTATAGAAAACAATCAATGTTTTCATGAGTTAAATACATTATATATTGATTATTATTATCAATTTAATATTATAATAGAATTACAACTGATTAAAAATATTTTGCATCAGCAGTATTAAAATTCTAACATATTTATGATGTAATCAAAACATTACTAAATTAATAATATGTGGGAAGGAATTCAAAGGGTTAAAACTACAATTTTAAATCATAAAAATATAATTAATAAGAAATGCATGACTGTAATTCTTATGGAAACATTCATATAGTTAATAACTTTTTATAATTAAAAATTGTATTCAATTTCAAATAAATGGGATATGCTAATTAATACATAATTTTAATTCGTTATATATAAATTTTATGTAATGATTTAATCATTTTATCAAAATAATTAATATTTTACAACCTTTTAATTCCTTTATATTTTTCTATCACTTGTTTTTCTTCTTATCTAACCTTCTCCTTTTTCTTTTTCTTAACCCCTTTAATATAATCTTCTTTTTTTGATGTTCTAATCTAATTATGCAATATTAATACTCAAATGTTTTGAAAATAATTTTAATTTTTTCTTTCATATACCATAACAAATTAAAAAAATTACTTAAAACCAATTAAAAATTAATATTTCAATTCTTAAAAATTTCGATTTTTCAATTCACAGACAAATTTTAAGGATCAAAACATAATATACAGTTATTATTCTTACGTCAAGAAATCGAAATTAGAAGAATTTGTTTCATTATTCATTGTATTTTATTTTACGTTTATTCATTTCATTTTGATAAATACTTCGGTTATTCATAATAAATTCTGGTAATATAATAACAATAAAATAATAATATATTTGAAAACGTAAGGGTGAAATGTCTTCATCTTAAAAAAATATGAAACGGAATGCAGACTAACTAAAGTAGTCTACTAAACAATATGAGCTAAGATTTTTGGAGTGAGGAAAATTATTTTTTTCTTTTACGGTAAAACTTTTGCTTCTTATATTTTCGCATGGTAATATGCTGGGTATCAAAATGATTAGAGTTTATTTAGCAAAACAATTCAATACAAAGTAATAATAAAAAAAATAAAAATTCAAATCAATTATGAAAAATCATAATTTTACCTTTCCCATCTACCGCTATAGCCGAGCTATTGGTCCAATTTGGGCATATGTAGTTGTCACTGGATCTTGAAGTTTTGACACTAAGGAACCCAAAAAACAAAAAAACGAATGGAAATTTTCCGGATGATCGTATGTACGAGTATGTGTTTGGGGTCTCACGTCTTATATCTCCAGAACTACTGAAATAATTTTGGCCAAGCTTGGTCAATACGTCTGTATATGGGGCACTGATAAATTAAATTTAATTTAATTAAATTTACAACATAAAAGGTCAAGGTCACTTTCATTCAATCTCGAGATTTCGCCTAATTAAGATCTTATATATTTTAGGAAAATTTGTTAACAATTTAAAAATAATAATATTTGCAAAAAAGTTTTTCAAAATCGTACTCGAACCCTAAAAAATTCTAGTGGTTAAATGGGTATACTGCGTCAATAGTACTCCCTGTCACCACCAGGAGTGCTAGTGTAGCACTGACGTACAGCTGTACAAAAAATATTATTATATTTAAATAATATTATAAATTAAGTTGTGTGTGTTGTGTAGTTTTGCTACAAATAGTAATTCAATAACAATAAAAAAAAAAATATATAAAAAAAAATCGGAAGCTATTAGTGTAATAAAATTTTAGGTATTTTTCATTTTTAAAAAAGGAAATGAAGTCAGATTAAAACCGCTAGTCCCCTACTAAGAGCAAAATATTTCATTAATTAAAATTTTATTTGGCTATAACTCTGGACCCAATGAAAATAAGTACTATTTGTGATATATCGTTGAAAAGCTCTCAATAAGAACTTATTAATGCAGACAAGAAAAACCTCCAAAATCCAATGTTTTTGGATTTTGGTCTTTTTGGATACTTTTGGTCAAATTGATTGCAATCAAACTGGGAGATGCACAATTAGATATTACAACAGTCCGAATTATAATAGGTATCATAATATCAATATTCTACGCTTTATCTTTTTTTAGTTATACGAGATACATACGCACATACGTCCGTACAGACGTCAAGCCGAAAATAGTGAAAATGGATTCAGAGATGGTCAAATGAAAATTTCCGTTGAAATCTGAAAACCGAAATTTTTCGCGATCACAATACTTCCTTTACTTCGTACAAGGATGTATAAATCGAGATTTATAAATAACAGTTAAACATTCTAATTGGACCCAAATTATATTTATTAGTAACTGGTCCCTGGTTATTAAATTCACTGCTGTAAGAGTTCGATTTCGCAGATTTTGAAGAGTCACAGGCTAAATTGGTAAACCCACCGGGTTGGTCTAGTGGTTAATTCGTCATCGCAAATCAGCTGATTTCGAAGTCAAGGGTTCAAAAAGTTCAAAGGCAAGAATAACTTTTTACGGATTTGAATACTAGATAGCGGATAACAGTGCTCTTTTGTGGTTGAGATTCAATTAACTATACATCTCAGGAATGGTAGAACTGAGACCAATCAAGACTGCACTTCATTTACATTCATACATATCTTCCTCTTTCATCTTTTGAAGTAATACCTTACGGTAGTTCCGGAGGCCAAACAGAAAAAAGACAATAACCCTAAAGCAAGAGGTTACATATATATATATATATATATATATATATATATATATATATATATATTATATTAGTTTTTTACATACTAATGTCGACATAATAAAAAATAGAATTATAAACACGTGAAACTTTTTTCACATAAAACCATTGTCTTATTGAGTAAATTTTAAGTTTTTCTTAATTTGAAGGTGGAAATCTTTTTTATTCCCTTCTTAGTACCGGTGAAATCTACCTCAGCTTTCCGGCGTGCCGAAAGGAATTCTTTATCATCGGTTTTAAAAATAAAATTTAGTTAATTTTCCAGTATCGTAAAAACTATTTGAGTTACATACGTATGCAATAGTTTTATATATAAAGATTGTTAAAGGAATAAATTATTATTACCTAATCTTTAAGTTTACACTATTAAACTTTTGCAAAAAATATTTTAAAAAGACTGTTTTAAAAATATTTAATAACGAATTTTTCATTCTTTCTAAAAATTCCAATACTATGTTGTGATTTTTAGGAAAAACAGATGACCCTTAACATTTAATTAGCTTCAAAATAATAATAATAATAATAATCAATTAAAATAACAAAATAAAAAAGTGCTTTTAATTATTTTTTTATATGTGAATTTGTTTGATAAAATTTTGAAAATGACGTATATATTAAACGGTATCTTTTAATGTTATTTTAATTCATTATTGTTATTCTGAAGCTAATTAAATGTTAAGGGTCATCTATTTTTCCTAAAAATCAACAAAGAACTTTTTTATTTTACTTGTGAAAGGGATGATTTCCACCCTTTTTAATTTGAATAATTTAGCATATTTATTATTATAACATGAAAAAAATATAAAATCTATATATTTTTATTTAACGCACTCAAAATAAAGTAAAACATTCATAAAAATCACGGAAACAAAAAAAATGAGAATAAAGTTGATATTTTACATAATTTGACTTCACATAAATTAAATCTCAAAAATAATTAAACCCAATCAAAATTATGCGAAAAACAACTAGATCGTATAACGTTTATTATTAACACGTAACCAAATTTTTATAACAATGAGTAGTACTCAAATTAATTTTGAAGTAAATAATTAGAGTCGCCAACCTAATTTTTCAAAGGTCTAAATGCATATTTAACAACTGCTGCTTTATTTAAAAATAAAAACAGCTGTTTCTAATTTCTGCAAATTCATAGTATTTTTATGTTAAGTTTTGTTTTGTTTTTAATAATAAAAGTCGTATTTTTTTGTTCTTGATAAACTTTGTTGCCTAAATTTTCTCAGTATTAAATTTTCTACACATTTTGATAAAAAATTTAAGCATTTATTAATCAGTTATCAAAGTTATATTTCAAATCTAAAGAAACGTGGTTTTCGTCACCGAATGCTTCTGTTTTACGTTGGATATCATAAAAGCTACGGAAGATAAAGATTTAGGACCTACTGTATTCAATTTTTCAGATCAAAAACATAAGAAACCATCAAGCTTACACCTTACATAATAACTTATAAATTTCAGTATTACTTAATTTTCCGAGGGAACTGAAATCCGTACAAAATTTTTCGCTGAACGTAACTCGATAAAAATAAATGTTTGCATGAACGTTTTTCCTTATTTCAAGCTCTACAGTCGTTTATTTAGTCTAAATAAGACTATATAGTTATCATAAAGTTAAAATTTGACTTAAATAAGTTGATCAAATTTTTTTATGTAAGAAACGGAAATTTACTGATTCTGGTACACCAGAAATTTGTTAAGAAAACTGTTATTGTTAAAGTGACTAAATTTTTATACGATAATTATTTATAATAACTACAGAAAATAAATAATAATCTAGTAAAATGGTTACGGGGTATTATGATATATGTAATTTTGTGAAGATGAGGGTTCGCGTTAACATCCATCCGTGAATATCTATTGCACATCAGACCAAGAAATAATTGAAGATGTAAGATAACGTCACCAGGATATGGAAGTAACTCGTAACGTGTGAGTTTTAGAAATATGAAGATAAAGCCGGATTACAGTTACTTATATACGTATAAACGCGAACATGTAACGGCTGATGTTACGATAGCATGTTTTGTACACCACAGCAAAGATAGACTACGGTGTAATGAAACATGGTACAGCGGGTTAATGAATTATCTGCTAATGATAGCAAATAGAAAGCTAGCGAACGAAAGAACGAACTGAACGAGCGAGGTTAGCGCCCAAAGCGCCAGCTAGCTAGTTCGGTATCGTGGTGAAACGGGTTTTCTCTAGATTGATTCCTTCTTCAGTTCGCTTCTTCTTCTTTAACTTCTCCGTCATACTTTCGCTGTTGTCAATGAAATATTTTACACCATTGATCCAAAGTTACTTATATTGCTTGAATGAACACTTTCATGAATGAACCGGCATCACATCAGACGTGATGCGGAATTGGTCGCTCTTGACCCTATCGGGTTAGGGGTGAAGGAGACCATACAAAATGAACACTTAATATTCTACATACGTCAGTCACTTTATTTATTTCTTTAACGACGTCTCATACCAGAAAATACAATTTTAAAGATATTTAAAATGATTCTATTGTTAAATAATTTACACCAATTCATTGATATACATATATATATATATGTACAACTTTAATATCACTAATAATTTTAATATTAGTTTTTGAATTATTTTTTTTTAGAATAATGCCTTTCCATACATACTTAATTTTTAAGTAACGTAAACTGGTAAAATGTACTGTAAGATAATTCAGTCATAAAATCTTTCTTGTTTACTACAGATAGCGTATTTATTCATCTCCTTTCGTTCTGTACTAATCTTAAAAAACATTTTCTACAAACAGATTTAATCAACACTTCATGTATTTTAATCGAAGTATTTGTTTACATTTAATAATTTCTACAAAATCCTGTATTATCATATTAAATAAATTTGTTTATTTTAATTTTTTTAAAAACGTTTGTAAAGATTTGTTTCGTCATGGTTTTCAAATAAAATGCCTTTGTTTTTTCTAGCAAATTTTCTAATCTCATTTTACACATTACATTTCAAAATTATTTTTTGAGATTATAGGTGGTAGTTGAGGCCATAATACTTAGCTTACCTGCTCTTCTATTTTATCAGATTCTTAATTATTTCAAGTTCTGAACATGAAAATCATTTTGCAGATTAACTTTTGTGATTTTTACTGGTAATGCATGATGGTCTTTTTTTTGTGATATAACATTATTTTCACTCCCACAACAATATATCATTAATAGTGTTATATATAATATAAATTAACAGCTTATTATATTTTTTCCTCTAATTTTAATCTAAAAATCATAATAAATCTTTGAAATAACTCACTCATTAAAGATCAAATAATAAAAGTTTCAAATATCTTTATTTACTGGTAATTAATTAGCGATGTAACATTTATTGTATATATATATATATATATATATATATATATATATATATAATGTATCCTCATTATTTAAAAAGCTTCAATGAAACTTTTATTAGACTACATAACCCATAAAAATAGATGACCGGTTTAATCGTTTATGGATATCCCCCAAATGCAATAAAATGGAAATGTCGGTATCCGAGCATCGTACGTAGCTTTTCGCCTTTACGTCATCCTGGTTCTGGCTTGAAGCCTTATGAAAATAATTTATTATTCCTTCTTTATAAGAAATCTTTCCAGGTTATTTTTATTATATTCTTTTGTCTCAATATTTGATTACTCGTTATTATTTTTTGTCACATTTAATTATTAGGGTTTTTTCCTACTTGTTATCAAACCGTATTTTATTTGAACCTGCAGATCTTATTATATTTGTTCCTGATTTTTAAACTCTATATAAATGAAGTGTATAAAATAAATAGTTTTTTTAATTCAAACTTAATGGTCTCTTACTTTGTTGCAGTTAAATTATTGAGAATTTCGGGTAATGAACGTGCGGATTCCGCTGTTAAAGATGCATGCAGCCAACCGTCTTTCAACAATCCTGTTAATACTATCGGTTTTATTAATTCTTTTAAACACACTTTTCAAGGAAAGTGGAAAGGTGACTAAAATACTGAAAAAAATAATAAACTCCGACATATCAAGGATACTATACTTCCATAGAACTATTCTTGTAAGAATAACCGTCGAGAGGAGGTTTTTATTTGCCGTTTTAATTAGGGCACACAGACCTTATTAATGGACACTTAATGAATCAGACCAATGACCAGTTTGTGTTTGCTACTACTGCCAACTAACGATAGATCACATCCTTGTTGACTATGTGCCATTGCGAAGTAAATTTAAATTAGAAGCTAACATCGAAGATATTCTAGGAAACAATATGAGGATGCTATCAAATATTTTGTATCTTAATGCTGTGCATCGATATTCCACTATTTAATAATTATTGTAATTTTTTTTTTTGTAATATTCAATTGATTGTTCCGGGCTATAATAATGCGAATGCGATTTTCGTACAACCAAAAAAAAACTTAATTATTATCAAGCCGTCTTTGTGGTCAATTATTGCTATACTTTTCCTAATAATATACTCGTATATTTTACTTAAGCGAATGAAAAGAATAAGTGACATCAACGTCATATATTTTTATAAGTATTAAGTAACTCAAAACATCACAAAAAAGGATGAAGTAACGTATTTTTAATTTCGTGTAGTATAATTAAATAACCACATTTATGTTATTAAAATAATTATTTTTTTTAAATTTGATAATTATTTTTTTCTTTTAAATGCTGATGATAGTAATATCATCATCCTGTCTATAAAATATCAGCATTTTTAATTGTCACTGATACTGCACTATATAAAAGTAATTTTAAAATTATGCTTGTCACAAAGTAAATTATGATTTATTCGACATTAATTATATGGTTATAGTAATTACCCTATTTTATTAATGTATATAAACTGAAAAGAAACCAATACAACCTTATTTAATAACTAATATTAACGTTTTTCTATTTCATAATTAAGCTATTTAATAAAAATTTAGATTTATTTATGTTAAGAAGATGGGATAGAATAATATAAGTGTTGTGTTGTTGAATATATGACACTGTTACTACTTTTTTTTTTTGTAACGAGTTACTTAAAGTGGTATTATGTAATGGAGAGGACACAATAATTAAAAAAAAGTATTCATTAAAATTGATCTCTTCCTTGATTTTCTAATTGCCTTTGCAAAATCTAAGGAGTCTCATGCCAGTTTCATGAGAAATCTAACTCTTTTATTCAACATACTGTGGAAGGCATCGAGTTCTACTGCTCACCCTCATTATAGTTATTATTATCATTATTGCTGCGAATTTCACCAGCTGCTCAAAAGTAGTAAACGATGCTATAAATTTCATAAATAACAAAATATCATTTTTATGAATTTATAAAAATATACCGAACGGGATTAATTCTCACCCGGCAATTCTAATTATATTCCATCTATTCATATGTACTTGTACAATAGATCTAAAACAATCTATTTTCTTGTATCTTTCTTTCTTAGAAATTTCTTTAAAAGTTACTATGGAATGGGTATAATAAAAACTACAGCCTGTATTAAATATTTGAAATTTATTTATAAAATACAGAAAGAATAGTAATTTATCCACTACGATCCATTAATTTCTGTCAGTGCTATTTTGTATTAAATTTTCCTTCACACAACATGAAAAAAGATTCTCAAAAAATTTCAGTCTTACCTAAATGATTATTTTTTTATGATTGTTTTCCTGATTTAGTTCATATATTTTTCTTTAACAGGAAGGGTTACAGTAATTTTTGTTTTACTCTATTTGTCCTATTATCGGGTCTTCATAAAAGAAAGGTGTGGTTTTGAACTTGGATTAATACTTCGATGTTTTTATTTATCGAGTTTGCCATCAGAAACAGTTTTTTACATAACTAATAAATTTCAATATGTGTACCGTTAGTCGCTCGGCAAATATCCAATCAATTGTTTTTATTCATTTTTTTCTTTTGCTTTTTCTCGGTTCTAATTTTCAACTTTTATAAAAAATTCGTGTATTTTTAATATAGGATTTTTATGATTATTTTGAATGTGTTATATATAACATATATATTTTTTCCTTTTTTCTTAATTTGCAATCTGTTTAACTAATGAACACCGTAGGGAAAGACACCCGCCTTGTGACCCTTCCGGTCGCCACACGCTCCCCTCGTTCCTAGCCCTGATGGGCTTTAACAAGGGTCGTCTTACGCCCTCTAACTTTTTGCATTTCATACTAATAAGCCAGGCCTCGTTGGGATGCCACCGATGTAAATGCCTCGGTGGACATTTATATCGGTGATTTTTAAACTCAGCTTTTACCTTCGCTGCATGTTAATTATCTAACTATTCTCCATGAATAACACTGTCTCAGCTGGTAGTATAATTATATATTTTTTAATATTTTTTTCATGCATTTTACATCCCATTTGATGAATTTTTATCAATTTTATTTTTTCTGTTACCTTTGTTTATACTTGATCATAGTCCGCTGAGTGGGCTTAGTGGTTAACTCGTCTCGAATCAGTTTTTCAACAACTGATTTTGAAGTTCCTGTCCTAATAAATGTTAGCTGCTTTTACATGGATTTGAATACTAGATAGTGGATACCGATGTACTTTTATGGTTTTTTTTTCAACCTCCGGGTCCACTGTAGGTATTGCTTCAGAGGATGAGATGAACGATTTGTAGCGTGTGTGCCATGCCTGATCGATATTCGAACCCCGGACCTTCGGATGAAAAGCCGAGACGCAAACACTCGCGCCACGGAGGCCGGCCTTGTACTTTTATGGTTGGGGCTCAATAAACCACACGTCTCAGATATAGTTGACCTGCATCTGTACAAGACTATATCTCATTTATGTCATACACATCATCCTCATTTCACTGGATCGTGGGGAGGGTTGCTTATTGTTCATTAGTTGTTAGAAAAATTGCAAAAAAAATAATTTTTAACACATGATGTTGACATTCTTATTTTCGGTAACCCGTGTAAAACCGATTATAAAACTTGTATTAAAGAATATTTTTTTTAAATGTATTTATAACTGTTTTTCTGTATAATGTAAAAAAAGTGAAATTTAATAAAAGTTTTTGGTTTATAATTTAATTAAAAACAAATATTAATACATCCTTTCTGAATTAAGAAAACCTATCATTACTCACGTTTCTTCTTCCTTCGTTCAATCGAACAAAGAGACTCAATTTAAATTTACTTTTAAATAGTTCCACAAACAGCAAAGAAAGAAAAACTACTTTCAATGAACAGATGATATGAGATTACGATTTATGGCCATGTGTTACGGCATATGATTGGGAAATATGTGTGTGGATGAAAATAAAGATTTTCCTTCACTTTTTAACTTTCCTTCCTATTTTTACTTCATAGAAGTAAACATCTGCAAAACTGATATTATTAATACGTAACATACAGTAGGGAGATTTATTTTAAAAATATATTAAATTAAGTACAGGATATGCTGTACTTAATAAAAAAAATGTATTTACTTTAGGTTACTAACAATATAATATATGAAGTTATATTAGTTCATTATTTATAGTGGCAATATTTTTATTACAATAAATTATAATTATTATAGCATTATTATGTATGTCCGTAAACTATAGCGCGTGCTAGAGAATGTTATGTGAACTCCAATGTATACTAATAATAATTATATGCATAAATTTTAAATTGTATTAACTACAATTTCAGGTGGGACAAGTACATTATCGGTATCATGTTTTAACCACTGGATTTATTAAAATAACAAATTAAAAATTTAATTTGGCTATTAAAATATGTACATGTTAACACTATACAGGTGCTTGTTGGTTTACACTTTATAATTTAACAATAACTGTAATTGCATTTGAGTTTGTTATTACGACAAGTAAAGACTATAAAGAGTTATAGTGATTACATTATATGAGTAAGTTGTAAGGAAATTATAATTTCTACAGTGGGATAACCTATAAATTATGTATAATACTGATAAATTATTTTTATGATAATTTCGTCGTTAGCCCAGTTTGTATTAATATTATAAAATCAATACGTAATATTAAAGCTGTAATACTGTTATAGTAATAAATAAATTTTAATGATGGTGAATAAAAAATATAAATTAATTTCGTTATACATATATATATTATATACTGTACATTTACTAAACTCTAAACGAGTGTCAGCATTATCGTTTTTTTTAAATTTAATCGTCACAGATCATAAGCATACTATTACACAAAATTAAATTAGAGGTCTTCGTAAACCGGTAGCAAACAGAGAATATCAATAGAGTATTAACACAATCTATAGAATATATTGTGTTAATATTCTTTAGATCACGTTTTTATAGAAGTCAACCCGTATGAAGTCAACTAACTGCATAGGCTACAAATATATATATATATAAATTTAATATATGTTGTATACCTTGTGTGTATTATTTATTATTGGGTGATGGTTATGGTTTAAACAAAACTAGAAGCCAAAGTGAGAGGTAACTTGTAGTAATAATAATTAATAAAATTGTACGTTCAAAGAGCCTTCAGGTATCTTGATTTCTTCACAATTACCGCCCTCCTAGCAATGCCCTACTTATTTAAACTCGGACTCATGAGTTAGTTGGCTGACTTTTCCGTTTACTACTCATTATTGTATTGATTGTATGTATATATATATATATATATATATATATAATTTAAATAATTATAATTTTTATTGCGATATTATTATTAATAATATATACAATTTAATATGACTACATTATATTTTGATTTAATGTTATTTCTTGTTTTTGCACTTTACTGCAACATAAGTTGTTTAATACATAATTTTAAGAAATTAATAAACAAGTACATCTTAAAAGGGTAGTGCTATAATAATAATTATTAGCAAAGTACTATTAAAAAAAAAAAGAGAAAAAATATACCAAATAATTGTATTCTTTAAAAGAGTATTTTAATCTTATACTAAATAATTATAAAATTATAAATATGCTAAAATATTATAATTATTACAAATTGCAGTACAATACTTAAATTTTATTTTTTTTAAAAATATATCTTTTATTCCACTTTAAATCATCACAAGTCTAGCTGTACTTAAAAACAAAAATTCAATGAAACAGTATAAATATAAAATAAAACGGTTTTTAAATGTAAAGAATTTTCATCAACTTTATGGTCTATGGTATGATGTAATTATTCTACTTTAAATAAAGTTTATTTTAAGTTTTATATATATATATATATATATATATATATATACATATATTAAAAAAATCGATAAAATCCACAGAATAAAGAGAGAGGAACACGATATTATATGTGTTAACTGTTGACAATTTTGAGATACCTTACACTCTTAAAACTAAAAGGAATTTATTTATCTGAATTCATTTTGTAAGATAGAGCGGATATTTTCTTTAATTTTTTTTATGATATTTAATAAGTGAGAATTATCTCTTTAAATTACGAAAATACTTTTAAATCAAAATAACAGAGCATTTGTTAAAGTTTTACTTAATCTACATTAAAATCTAAGAAATTGAATTAAACGGATTGTTCCGGGAAGTATTCCGCTAACTTCAGGTACTGATTTAGGGAAACAAAATTAGCAAAAAAGAACATGAGTTCTATTTTGCTTTGTTTTCCTTCTGGCCGCCATTATGTGATTTTCAACAAAAAAAATTATTTCTCAGGAGCGGGTAAACCTGCTTTAATTAAATTTGGAAAATCTAACATTAGTGTCTCATTTTACAAAATAAAATATTTTGAAAACATCACCATCAAAAATTTCAAAATGGCGGCAACTTAATTTTTTAATCTTCGATAATTTTGTAATTATTTTTTTGATCAAATTTTTTCTTATTACACTTTATTAAGCATTTTATTTTGAATAAAATGACACCTTATTTTTAAAAATCCGTTTACAAAATATCGAGTTATTGCAGACAGTTAACCCGGCAGTAGTATGCGCATCGTAATGCAAAATGATAATAATTTGCCTTTTTTTATTTTATCCTTTAAGTGTAATAAAAATTATTAAAAATAAATAAAAATCATCATCTTGCATTACGGTCTGCATGCGTACTGGCGGGTTAATTGCCTGCAATAACTCGATTGTTTGTCAACAGATTTTTATAAATGCGGTGTCATTTCATTCAAAATAATAAGTTTAATAAATTTTCTAGAAGTAAACTTTTGAACAAACAAATATTTACAAAGTTATGAAAAATTAAAAAAATTAATATGGCCGCCATTTTGACATTTTATTTTTGAAGGTACGTTTTCAAAATTTTTTATTTTATAGAATAAGACACTAATTTTTGATTTGCTAAGTTTAATTAAAGCAATTTACCCGTGCCTGAGAAATAATGTTTTTGTTGAAAATCACAAAATAGAGTCTAGAAGGAAAACAAAGCAAAATATGTTGTGAAATTTTTGCTCATTTTGTTGCCCGGAATCAATACCTGAAGTTCGGGGAATACTTCCCGGATAAAATTTTTCCCCGAAGTACAAATTATTTTTAAAAAAATTTGCACCAACTATAGAAAATTTAGTTCTATATTAATTTTGAAAACAGTTAAACTACTGTATTGCAGATATTTTGTTTCTATCTAAACAAGATACAGAAACAACGATATTTTTATAAATCTTGGTATTTTTTTGTAGGTATATATATATTGCTACAAAATTATAATTAACGCTACAATATATAGTCTAAATATAAAATCAGCACAGTATCCTACACACAGTTTGCAAACTTTAGAACAACATCAGATTATAAATGTGTGTTTATTACTAAAATTCACAGGAGTTGTTTTTTAACTATGTTCAAACCCTGTAAATTAGGTGAAAGTTAATCGACAATATAAATGGAAAAAAAAAAATGAAATCACTACTGCAATTTAAAAAACAACTTTCCATATACAGGCTTATACTTTTCATAAATATATTTCAGATACTTAAATTCTAGAATTTTTTGTTTATTAGACGGTAAAATTTTGTTATGGTTTGATTTCCAATATTCCTATCGTAAGAATTTTGAGAAATAATTTTGTTTGAAAATTATTAAAAAAAGGTGGAAAAGTATTGCATGTTTTTCTCGGCTACGCCGGTCAAGTCATGATTCTAAAATAAGATTTAACCGTTAAATTTTCCAAATTTCGAATAAATATTTGATTTTTGTAGCTTCCTTATCGAATTTAGGAAAATATTATTGATAAAAAAATGATCCCATACAAATAAAATTTAGTAAAAAAAAAAAAAAATTGTTTTAACATTGAAAAATAAACTATAACTTTTATAAAAGTAATTAAAAAAAAATCGCTTCCATTTAGGTCCGGTATATTCATGCCAAAGATATTTTAATTTTAATAGAGTTCTAAGAGATGATGAAAAACACAAAAAAATAGAGTTAAAGCCAAAAAAAATTGTAAGATTTCAACTGTATGATTTAGAGGTAGGGAATAATCTTTAATAAATGCTTTTCTAAAAATATTCATATATAAATTAAACTAACAGATTAAACTAACAGCTCAAATAAAGTTTTCGCTAAATTTAACATTCCCTTCAATAAAGATAATAAAAAGTAAAAGAAGATTTTCGAAAGCTTTTCTGGATTTTAGATCCTGGATCTGTAATTTTATTTTTAAATATTGGACATTTCTTGATAGCTACATATATTTAATGTAACTTTCAAAACACTGCTGAAAAATATTTAAACCTAAGGAGATAGAGCAAAAGATCCGAAACCATCTATTGCAATTTTAATAGGCGGGGATAGATTTTTTTAACATTTTTTTGGAATATTTATATATGCATTGTAGGTAACATATTTGCTCTAATAAAGTTACCATTGTTTTTTAAATGCCTCTGCAGAAAATGGTATTGTTAAGAGATATCACCCACCTCTTGAACGAATTTTTAAAGGAAAGAGTTAGTATGATCAATGCCTCATAAATAGAAATATTTGAGCTAAATTTATGGTTTAATCAATCCTGAGATATAAAGCCAAAAGCAGTGTGACAGATATACATACGTATATATATATATATATTTTTTTTTTTTTTTTTTTTTTTTTTTATTGGTTTCGATGAACTATTTGGACCCTAATATGTCCAAGTAGCTCGTATAATAGTATTGGTATTAGTATCTTAATATTAGATAGGAGGTGTATGAGAAAAGTAATGAGATTGGTAACATTGTGAGTGATCTGGCAACGATGTGTCTACCGGTCTGTGCTAGACCGGTTTATTCATCCCTTCCACATGCTCAGTACGAGTTTCAACTACGTTCAGCCAACACATTATTTTTGACAGCGCCATCTTAGAAGTTGTGTGTTACGAAAATGGAGCATCGGAATTTAAAGCCACGTTGTGCAATCAAGTTTTATGTTAAACTTGGGAATCTGCAAGTGTAACCTTTGAAAAGTTGAAACAGGCCTATGGGAAACATTACTTATCAAGAGCAATGTTTTCCGCTGGCACAATTCATTTTTGGAAGGCCGAGAACACCTTGAAGATCAACTTCGCTTAGAGAGACCTTCAACATCAAAATCTGACGAAAACGTTGAGCGTGTGAGGGTTCTTATGAGATCAGACCGTCGTTTAACAATAAGGATGATGAGTGAAGAGGTAAATTTAAACACTTTCACCGAACATTAAATTTTGACAGACGATTTGATCATGCGAAATGTATGTGCGAAATTGGTGCCGAAAAACCTCACAGCGGAACAGAAGAACAATCGAAGAAACGTGTGCGTTGATTTTCTTGAGAGGATTGACAATGACCAAGAATTCTTCAATCGTGTGATCACAGGTGATGAATCCTGGATATTTGAGTACAATCCTGAAACAAAGCGGCAAAGCGAAGAGTGGCACACTCTGTCATCTCCTTGACCGAGAAATGTCGAATGAGCAAATCAAAACCATCCCGATTGGTTTTTTGACAGTAGGGCTACCGAGCATAAAGAATTTGTTTCTCTAGGAAAACTGTCAACCAAGTGTTTTACAAAGGTGGCCCTGAAAGGCTCAGCAAAAGAGTGATTCGCGTGAGACCTGACATTGCAGACAAGTGGATGCTTCATCATGACAATGCCCCGTGTCACACGGTCATTTCCATCAGGAAAGTTTTGACCTCAAAACCCATTCCTACGGTTCCTCAACGTCCCTATTCACCTGATTTGAGCCCTTGTAACTTTTTCCTTTTCCCCAAATTGAAACATGTCTTAAAAGGACGTCATTTTGGAACTCTGGAGAACATTCAAAAGACTGTGACCGACCAGTTAAAAGCCCTACCAGTTGAAGCCTTCCAGCGCTTCCCACTCCTGGTAGGGAGTGGGAACAACGACGCCGACGGGACGGTGTATAGCTGCCCAAGGGAACTACTTTGAAGGGGATAATATTGCTGTTTGAAAAAAATAAAAACTTTGGTAAGTAAAAAGACGGCCTCATTACTTTTCTCACACACCTCCTATATATTTTAGTATTGAATTTTTGTTCGTAACTTAGTGTCGGGATTTGCAAAAAAATCCTGATACACCATTTTTGTGATGATTATCATTCCCCTTTAATAGCTATTCTAGCTATGTTCGCCGAGAAGGTAAATTAATATTTTAATCCTAAAATATTAAAAACTAATAAATTAAAATTCTATTTTTATAACCCATAAAACTTCATGAATACCCATTTTACAAAGTTATTGTCCGTTAAACATAAAACAAAACAGCGTTTTAACCTCAATTTATTGATTTTCACCCAGATTTCACAAAAAAAAAAAAAATATTGCAGATACTGTCTGGAACCTATTTCATTGATTTTTCTGGTCAAAAAACATACGAAATTACTAATCTTGCCTCTTACTTAACGTCCTAAAAATTTCATTACGACCTCATTTCACCGTGGTATCTGAAATTCGAGAGAAACTTTTCACTAGCCGTAACTTGCAAACGAAGCATTTTAGGACATATTTATATGAACTTTTTCCATTATTTTCATGAGTAAAATAAGATATGAATGTCACAGGAGAACTTCGTGATACAATCTGTATATAGTAAATAAAAATACTGCTACTCTTTCTTTTCAGAAAATTATGTAATATCAGTAGCATAAAACCGCCGTGTACAGGATGTGTGGAATAAGCTGAAACGAATTTGTCTTAAATCTGCATTTTATATGAAAAAAATTAAACCGAATTTAATACGAAAACTATATTGAAAATGATATGTTGCCTACGTCATTAGTAAAAAATGTAATTTATCTCCATCGACCTTTCATAGAATTCGGGAAGGTTTGCTACAAAATTATTCAAAACCTGATCTGGATAAATAAGAAAATTAACATCTTAAATAAAGTGAACACTTGCTCGTCTGTTAAAAACAATGAACCGCCATCGGCCACGGAAACAAGTGAAATTTTAGAAAAAATAAATCAGGAGTAACCGTGAGACTTCTTCAATGGGATTATGGATCAAGATGTGTATGTAGAGATGTTAAAATGAGAATTATTATTTACAATGAATAACTCGCCATTGAAGGAAACCGAAATAATTTTCAAAAGAGTCGAGACCCAAACATACAGCGAAATCAGCCGTGAATTGACTCAAGATTCAAGAATTTAATATTTTATTTTGGCAGTCCCAGAGCACGGATCTTTACTCCATATAAAATGTGTGATCTCATTAGAAATGTCGACGACTGCTTATGTTAAACCAGCAACATTGGTTAACATTTTTTTAAGAAAATCAGCGAACAATAGATTTTGCTTTTACACCCTGCAGCAATTTTTTTATATTCCTTTACCACTACCGCGTTTTAACAAATAAAATTTGAAGTTATTTATAAAATTTAGAGTTACCATTTGCTACTAATAAAGTATTTATTTATTATATATTTTTTTAAATTATATTTTAGATTTGAAATACTGATAATTCTTTATTATAGCACGAATTAAAATAAAATTCATAGTGATTGCACGAAAAATATAAATGTTTGTTGAGGGAGTAAACCCCAGATTGCAATGTGTTAGAAGTCAACTTCATATTTTTACAAATATGAAAGGATATTAGTAATGAAATTATCGCGGACTGCTTTTCAGTAATTCTACATCAAACCGACATAAAATACTCTGCGATACGGCGGACAAAGTTACCTTTCTTACAGAACTATTTATATATCGTTTATACAAACGATAACAATTGACTCTTTAACAATTTGTATATCGTTCAAGTACAAGGAAAATGAAGTAATGAAAACCGAATAAAGGTAAGAAGGTAAGGATTAAGAAGATAACTTTGTATCTTATTTCAAAACTAAATAAAAATATAAGGAACCTTCAATCAATGGTAAATAACGAAGGAAGTGCCTCCCTTATTATCTGTACCACTCCCTATTCTTTCTACTAATATGTTTGATGTTTACATAAAAAATTTTGATTTATAATAAGGTAATTGAAATTATCCCGTTTTTTTTTTTCTAATTACTGCGCATAATTGAAAAAAAAAACATAGTGGAATGTATTATAGACATTACAGGAATTTTTATAAGGCGACGTAAATCAGACCGGCAGACTTTCATTTAAACTGTATTTAGAGACTTAAGAAAATTTGGGGGTAATATTTTTAACATCACTGGAACCTTATAGTGCGCATTAAAAGTGGTGTTATTAAAAAAAAACAAAAAAAAAACGTAAAAATACTTTACTGTAATCGATCTTTTCTTAATCTTACAGAACATAATTAAGTTTTGGATACATCTATAAGGTACATTACTGTTTAATTAAATTAACATTACGTCCAACCTATTTCATTTTCATAGTATTTTTGCAATAAAAGGCCGTTTCAAAAAAGTTGTCGAATTTAACTCAAATACTGTAACTTGAGTATTCTTCGTGTTTGGTTCTTTTTTTGAAGGGGGGAAAAACGCTCTGCTAGCAGCCATCAGGCCCGCACTGACAGCTGTGCGGGGCTCCCATCCGATAAAAAAACCTCCCGCTTTTATCATGTAGGGGCTGGATCTAAACCATATGGCATGTACACAGCCCCTGCATGATCATCCAGGTACTCTGCTATCCGTATCTAGATGCCCGGAAGGCGTCCCCAGGGAGCGATCGACGAGGGATTACTTCAATGAGCCCCCGCCACCCACTTCCAGAAGCTGGGCCCCCTTGATCACTCGTCATCGAACTCCTATCGATCCGTATCTCCTCAGCCTGTCGTCGCCTCTTCTCATTGGCCTTCTCTCCTATCATTGTTGCGATCGTAGTCGAGACACATTTACGTTTGTCGCTATTGCTGAGCATCACCATGATTTTGTTGATGGCCCCCGGCACACCCTGATTCGCGCAATCTAGGGCAAAATAACATCATTTGCTTTGATGTATCCAGCCCGCCGCAATAATGACAGTGACTTGTATTAAATCTACCCTTCCTGTGTAGTTAGTCCCGGAAACACCCATGTCCAGACAGGAAGTTGGTGAATTCGTAGCCTGTGTTACCATGCATTTGCTCCACCCAGTTCCTAACATCGCTTATGAGCTCATAGGTCCACCTTCCTTTGTCCAAATCACGCCATCTGTCACGCTAAACCATATAGAGAACGTAAGTTTCTTTTTTTCTGTCCCGTCCGGCCGCTATAGAAGTTCTTATTTGCGCTTTTAAGTCTATCGGTGGTACCCCAGTTATAACCGATGCTGCCTCGGTGCTGATCGCACAATACCCCGCGGTCATACGTATATTTAGCCTACGTTGTTGCATAACCCAACACCTCACGTTCCAGGCCCTCGACAACGTTCCCAGCCGTACAGGAACTCATATAACTCTACATCTTCGGTAGTGTTCACACTGGCTAACAGTTTCCTCTTCCACGTCTGAGGACCGCCCTTATTCTTCATGATTTTGCTGAGCGCCTGCACCACATTTTTGCCCTTCCTTGCAGCCTCTTCAACATGTTTAGTAAAGGACTGGTGCTTGTTCAGCTACACGCCTAAATACTTCGCGGCTGGGCTAGGGTGGAACATCATGTTTCCCACTCTAAAATGCACTGGATTTAATCCGCGTCTTCTAGTCACTTACACCTTGTCTTCAGCGAGCCGTAGACCATTAGCTATTAGCCACCTCCTAACCATGTCAGCCGCTTCTTCACCGGTTGCTTTCAGTTCCTCTTCTGTATTGCCCACAATCCCAAGTGCTAAATTATCGGTGAACGCCACCGGGGTGACGCCTTCCGGGTAGTGCTGCCTTAGGACATCATCGAAAGCAATGCTGCACAGGGCAGGGCCCGGTACCGAAGCAGTGTTTGGTTTTGAATAACGATATTTCTGAAAATATCTTTATTTTAAGCAAAGATTTACATTAATGATCACAATATTAATCATTCTCGCTATTTAGAAAGTCTTTTTTTAAGTAACTGTTGTATAATCTTATCTTGAAACAATTTTTATTTTTTTTCCTTTATCATATTATTAGACCATAAGTAATGTATCTTTGCAAGCAATATAATGTTATTTTAATCCAAATTATCTAAAACACAGAGCTAATGGAGACAAAATGCGTTGATACTACTATATAAATTCATGTTTGAATAAAAGGGCAAAAATGAATGCTTTGATTAATAAACACGCCTGAATAATGAGAAGAGATTAAGGAGAAATGTATAAACAGATAAGAAGATGTATGGTGCAGTAAACAACAAGAACACTGAGATTTAATAATAGTCACCGAGTAAAAGTCAATCTTGAAATACCTAAAACCTGTTAACTGACTGAAAACCAAAGAGAAAAGTTGGAAAAAGATTAATAACGTATCATATAATATGTGTATGCACAACTAATGGAATATATATGCATTTGGTTGATAATAAGGTTACGTATTGGTTAAATAAATGTATTTTATACACCATTTGTCAATTCCGGGTGGCAAACTAGTAATAACTAAAAAATGTTTTCTACTCGCAACTCTATCAGTGATTTACCGTTCGAATCAGGTTATTAACATATTATTCGTACTGTAGGATTTTATAGCTCTTTAAATTAATTACTATATTCAATTTAGGCACATCACATGATGATAATATAATTATATAAGCTTGTATTTTGTCGGTTATTTTTTCTGGGCTATTATAGCTTTTCTGTGGTAAGATACGTCATTCCATGTTGTTTTGCGTCACAGTTTTGTGATGTACAAAAAACAGAACGAGCAAGTTTCCATATACAGCTATTATTAATAAAGAAGAGTTTGGTTTGAACCAAATACATAAAAATAAATAATCATTATTTATTATATATTTGCATAAAGAGTGAGCTGTTTATATTATACAAAATCTATTAAAGCAATATATTTGAACAATTTAATTTTTGTTAATAATTTATATTATAACTGTTTTTATAACTACAGCTTTATTAATAATTACTTTTAGCGAAAAATAATACTTGAATGTTTATGAAGATTGAAATTTCCACAATCGTTTAATCTTGCAGTCGAATATAAAGCATAAACTTTCTAAAACAACATTAAAAGAAATCAAGGAATTCAGTACCCAGAAAGTATATTTTTTCAGTGATAAAAATGAAAAAACTTATTACATAAATTCCGTATTAATAGAATTATGATTTTTAATATAAAAAATTAAAATAGTTTATTAATTGATGAAAAGGGATAATTATTTATTTAATTAATATCAATTAATCGTTAAAATATTATGCAAGAGACAATCCGTAACTAAAATAAAATATATTCAATTAGATAAATATAATTTCTTTTTGATTTCGTGAATTTTGTTGAATAGTTTTTAAATTACAGGAATAAAAGTTACAAAGATAAATCGATGACTGAAGAATTAGGTTTTTCGAATCGTGTCACAAAAATAACGATGCACTGACAATTCCCCAAAAATGGTACGCCTAAAACCTACAGTACCTGGTTTACTGTGTTTATACGATTTATATTTTTCTTCGTTCCTAATTTGTTTTTATGTTAAAAACTATTACTTTATATTTACGAATTTGATTTAGTATCACTTGCCCATTCCCCAACTGATTCTAATGACACTTTACAGACCTTTTAATTAAGGTTATAAAATAGTTCTATGAAAATTTAAACCTAGAATTAATAGAAACAAAATGGCGAAAAATAAAACACCAATTTCTGATAAATGATATTTTTTATTCATTAAAAAATATCTGGTAAAAATGATTAAAAACAGATGATTATTAGAACTAGAATAATTATAAATAGTTAGATAAAAAAAATAAAGAAATAAACTACTATTATTATTATTATTACATCTTGCTGCAAGTTCGTTTTTCGAACGAAATTAATGTATTTCTGTAAACTTTTTGCAAATAGTGACTTAAGCATTAATTATTATTTCCAATGTTGTAAATTTATAATTTATTTTTATTATTGTATACTGATATTTATGTATTTAAATATTGTATTTTCAACTTATATATTAATTGTTACTTGTAACTCTTTATAGATATTGTAAGTATTGTATATATTTTCATGTAATACTGTGCAACATATGAAGGCTTTGTTAAGCTGTTCTGTTCCACAAAAAACAAAATAAATAAATAAATAATAATTCATTGTTGTGAATAATTATTAACTTGTTTTAATCAATTTGAGTTCGGTAATATATCATCTGTTTTTAATAATTTTTACCAGCTATTTTTTAATGAATAAAAAATGTGGTTTATCTGAAATTGATGTTTTGGTTGGAAAGCCGCAATCTTGTTTCTATAAATCCTAGAAGGTTAAAATTTTCACAGAAAATTTTTATTACCTTAGTTAAAAGGTCTGTAAAGTTTAAATAGAATCAGTGGGGGATGAACGAGTGATAATAAATCAAAAGCAATACCTCTTCGTTGAACAAACTGTATATATATATATATATATATATATATAATATCAGTTTTTTTTTCTTCTTACTTACGAAATTTAAATATAGTTTTCAGAATGAGCCAAAAATATCTTTTAGAAATTTTCTAATGTTTGATTAATTGCCATAAATAACCAGTACGGGAGTATTATAATAAGAAACGTAACGTATAATCATTTGTTCATTTTTTCCTGGTTAGGACAGCCCTACCTCCTGCAAACAAATTTCAAAAAATGTTTTTACCTGTAGAAGATGTCTGGAGATAATGAAATACATTAATAAGTAGAAAAATAAAAATTCAAATCAATAGTTTTAATAAAAACAGAAAAAAAATTATATCCTATTTTCTTCCAAAACTACTTTGCCTTTCCTTTTTTCTCTTCATTATCATTTTCCTCCCTGTTTTCTCCTTCGGACAAAGTTGTATCGGTTTCACTTTGGCCTGTTCTATGTGTTATAGTGTTAGATCAGAAACCACCATTTCTTTTCTGATGCTTTCGAAAATTGATCGCATCTTCTGCTTCCTAACATTTTAGTCCTTAAGATCTTTTTTTGAAAAACTCGAACTCTCTTTGTGAAGGAGGAAACAATTCATTTAACAGAACTAAATTATACGAGAAATGGAGAGTAGAGATTTTCCTGGTAATAGAAACTAAAATTAAACATTATTTCACTGTAATAAAGTACTATAAAACTTTAATAAAGTGGTACTAATCTTTCAACGTAGTTGTTCTAACTGATTTACAGAACATTAAAAAAAAGTTAAAAAATAAGTTGGTAATTATTTTTGTAAATTTTTATGCAGTGATTAATAAAAATATCACTGCATAAAACTGATATATAATACCACTTTTATGCATATATAAATAATACCATTTTTAAATCTTTTCCTTTTATATATCCAAAAAATATTAGTTTATTTATTAAGACAATTTTTATTTCACTCTATTAAAAATTTGCCTATATAAAATTTCAATTAATAATATTATTTCTAAAATTTATCACCAACATTGGATAAATTTATTGCATTACTTTATTGGAGATTAATTTTAAATTCATCATGATATTTTATCATTTTATCACTTCCTTTTTTACTAAATTAAAAAGAGAAAAGAAAATGCATATATAAAAACAGGAATTTTATTTATATAAAATTTCATTATGCAAAGGACTAGATGTTGTATTTTTCGTCTTTTTTTAAATTGACTTGTTTCAAATAAAATGTAATAATAAGGAAATTTAATAGATATCAATGTCATTACTTCAGTTTTTAACTTTGGTTTAAGATAAAGTGTTTATCTGCCACGTAAAACGTTTAGAAATCTGTCGATTTTTCAATATAATTTACTCTTTTGTATGTATTAAAAAAAAAAATAAAAACAAAAAAAAAATAGTTGACAGTAAATAACACGTCTTAACAAACGCCTTCATTTTTGTGTAAAAATATAAATAATGTCCGCCCACTTAAGACATTAATTCTTTCAATTCTATCAATTCTTTAACGCATTATATTGTCACATCCGCATATCTATACTATCTATCAGATAATATCATTAGTTTTATAATAAATAGAAATTATAAAATTACATAATGAAATATATAAATTAGCGATATTACTTCTTTATAAATTAGAAAAAAATAATAAAACCATCAACATATCTACTTTATAAAAGAAAATGTGTTTGAACTCTTACTAATCGTATAACAAATTACAATCTGTCAACCAGTTTTTTCTCTTTTTATTATTACTATTGTAAAATAAATTTCCATCTATTGTCGAGCTTACAACGATAAGCATAAAACCAGAGTCTCTTACGTATAACGGATAAGATAAAAAACAGCAATAAAGTTTGTCTTCTTCATTGCTAAACAATCAGTTCTCTTTCCACCTGTCTATGAAATAAATGTAGACCGATGACACTTTTGCTTAAGTAAAAATAAAGTAAGTAAACAAAATCTGGAGTTGGAAGTTTGTATCTTTTTATTACATATTCTTATAATGTATGAAATTGTAGTTAATGAAAAAATTAATGATATCAAATATAAATGTATATTTTTTTTATAACATATATTAACTTACTAAAAATAAATAATTTATTTCTTATAAAAAAAAAATTTAATTTTACTAAGTATGCGAGTGAAAAGTAGCCATCTGAAATAGCAGCGCGGTGTTCTGACAGCTTAACAAAATACTACTAAGAATCAACCTGAATACAGAGTGACGTTAAATAATATTGAAACCACTAAATAATTTTAAATTTGAGTGAATTAAAAATTCAGTTTGTACAGTGAAAATAAATTAATATTTTTGAAAAATTATTGTCGTACTGGAATATTTGTAAAGCTCTTTTTTTTTAGATATAATTAAATATCTACAATCTGTTCCCTTAAAGTTGAATTGAATGTCTATAATTGACAAGGAAAGAAAATCAATTAAAGTCTTCTGTATTCGCTCTTATTCCGGCTGGCACCCTGTATACATATTCCAATGAGTAACAATAAAATCAATTTTTAGTAGCGAATGAAAAATTACCACGTCTGCTCTGGACTAAATTCCAGAAACTCAGGATGAAATGTAAAAAAGCTATCTCTCTCTCACACAAAAATCCACATTTATAGAAGCAATCTTGAATAATTGTGAATTAAAACACTATTATTGTTTTCTCTGTCTATAAAGTCATTTGTTATTTTATTATCTTAGTAAATTTATATATCTTTCAAAGTTTTGAGATATCTAGATTATCTTATAGTATCGGAAGTTTTTAAAGGAATTTTTGACCATTTGTAAGGAGGTGAAAGAAAATCATGAATGATATTTTAACCATTTGAAGTGTTGAGTATTTTAGTATTGATTTGAAAAATAATTGCTCTTCGTTCAAAATTTTTATTTAATCATCTTTCGCTAATGTTACACATTTGGTAAAACTATTAACAGTTTTATTTACAAGTGAAAAAAAAAGAACTTGGAAAATATTTAAAAGTATTCATCATGAAATTAAACCACTTTTATATTATCCCAGAGTCAATACACCTATGCAAAATAGACTTAAAAATAATTTATTGGTATAATTTTTCATCGGCCCAAAATTTTAATCAAAATTAACAATTACACAGCTATTTTATTATATAAGAAAGTTATTTTTTATGATCAATAAATGATCCATTTTTTAGTGAATTACTAATTTTGGAAAAAGGCTTTCTCTTATTTGTGGAATACATCATTAAATAACCCTTATTGCTCAATTAAATAGTAAATATTCTCATAAGGATCCTTTACAATGAGTACTGCTTTACATAAAACAAATTTAAAAAAAAATAATTTATAATCAATTTTATTCTAATTAATTTTTAAGTGGGAATAGAATTTTACAAATGATAAATGATTTATATCCATAAAATTCAGGGAGTTTATAATGTTTGGCCGGAATATGACAGCTCGAAGAGTAATGATACATTTACGAGATAGGAAAAAGTAACAGCAGGGAAAGCTTTACATAATTGCGAATAAAAAAAATATAATTGCATTTTCTGCAGACACAAACCCTATTCCGTATGAAGCAAATATTCCTGAAGAAAGCCTCTTGATCAGTGTATTTAAAAAAATAGATCAAGAGACACTGTTCTGTTCACTGAATCACTTTACACTTGATCTGTTCTGAAAAGCCTCTTGATCAGTGTCTTGATTGTAAAAAATAAATATTGACATATTTCAAGGCAATATTCATTAATTGTAACTGTAGTTATGCGATTTTATGTAAGTATTTCGGTCTATCTAAAATAAAATAATTTATTTCAATGAAAACAATAATTGGATTTTTCTCATAAAGTTAAAATAAATGATGTATGAATAATGAACCCGGTCATAGTGTTTACTTATTTGTTTCTCCGTTTGATTAACTAACCTAACGTCCTACATTTAAATTAATTCATATACTCTTAAATTATTAAACTATCATTAAACGAAAGAGAATCAGAAATGGAATGCTGATGATTCACTTCATACAACACATTTTACGTAAATTAATCTGTTAGGTTGTAGGTATCAGCAATAAGCTGTACCGCTTTAGTCTAAGTATTTATTTAGGTGGAAAGAATGAAGCGGATTATAACATAAATCGTGAGATCATCAATTTATTCATGAATCATGAATTTATAACTATGTCGAACGTATTTTTTTATTTCTAAAAACAAATAGTCAATTATTATTACTTTATTATTATTATCCCACACTTTCACAGCTTTTACTTTTGCCGGTGACATTCCTTAAACTCGTAGTAATTTATACCAACGAGATTAGGATTGCTATTGTTGACTAAGTGCCTTCCGGGCAACATGGCAGGTGTCAATTATCACACTCCTTTGCATTAGCACGTGGGTCTTCCATTGGATCTTCAGTTTGTCAAGACTGTTGTGCAAAGTAGATAGTATTATTCCCTTCGCAGATATAATTATCGGGATTATATAAACTTCTTTTTGACTCCACATATCAAAACCAAGATCTGTATATTTCTGCAGCTTCTCATTGTGTTTAGTACTGATGTTACTTGATGGGATGGTTACGTCTATCAGGTAATAAACTTTTTCCATTTTATCAACTACTACTATATCTGGCTTATTACAGTTGATGGGTTTTGCCGTCACAGAAAATTTTGCGATGTTGTTTTCCAAAATGGAGGCTAGCTCATAATTAGAGTAGGGCCCTTTTTGAAACTCTAACTGTATCTATTGCAGAGTTCTATGTGTACAATTTTTGCCAAGTTGTTGTGCCTCCTGGTGTACTCCGTCGGACCTAGAATCGGGCAGCTAGTGGATTATATGGTCTATTGTTTCATCGTGTTGCATACGTAACCTATATTTTTTGTTGATATTTTCTTTAAGAATAAATCTCTTAAAATTTCTTGTTGCTACTACTTGATCCTGTATGCTACATATAAACCCCTCCGTCTCGGAATGTAACTTTCCTTGCACAAGCCAATTATTTGAAGCTGCTTTGTCGACTTCTTCCTGGTCTAGACGGTGCCTATATCTCCCATGCAGCTCTTTTCATTCCCTATCTAGAATTTTATATACATTGCTCTCTTTCTTGTATTCTACATTGTTAGTCCTGTTGGCTAGGTTTAACGGCGTATAGTTTTGGTCTGCCGCTACGATGGCTTGTTTGATAGAAGGGATGTTGCCTGCTATGGAAGTAATCTCTTAAGTTTTCGGCTGGCCGTAGCATAGATTTTTAATATCGAGTACTCCTCTTCCACCTTCTATCCCTTCACAATGGCGTTTATCTTGCATTTACTTATTCCTAGCTCATTTTAATGTCTTCGCAGAACTTTTCGACAAGTTTGAGCAGTTGCTGCAGCTGATATTCAGTCCCTCTATAAATCTTTAAATCATCCATATTGAATAGGTGTGCCAGTTTGTAATCTCCTGCTCGCGATTTTATATTGTAACCGTATGTTGCCTCCTTTAGCGTGCTTAACAGTGGGTTGATATCCATACAGAACCAGAGCGGGCTTAGGGCGTCCCCTTGAAATATTCCTCTACTTACAGTTATGGGTCCTGTTTGTATTTTTCTAGTTGCACTGTTCGCAGTTAGTATCGTGCTCCAAGCACTCATTGCATGCCTCAAGAACCTAATCGTCTTTTCATCAACTTGATAGGTTTCTAAGATCTTCGTCAGCCACGAGTGCGGCACACTATTGATTGCCTTATAGTCTATATAGGCTACCCACAGATTTATTTTAGTGTATCGGTCTAGTTACGTGATTACCGCATCTATGATTATTTGTTCTTTGCTCCCCCTCACGGCTTTTGCACATCCCTTCTACTCCAAATGGAAGACTTTGTTAGTTTCCAAGTTCTTGTATGTTTTGTTGGAAATAATTTCTGTCAATAACTTACATGTTGTCTGAAGGCATGTTATGGGTCTAAATTGAGCTGGGTCCTTCGTGTTATTACTTTTAGGCAAAAGGAGTGTTATCCCCTCTATTAACCACTTAGGTGTATTCTCTGGATGTTCAATTACATCATTATATGCTTCTGCTAATATTGGGTGCGCTATATCAAACGTTTTTAGCCAAAAGTTATGCACCTTATCCGAACCTGGCGACTTCCAATTCTGAACGCGCTTAACTGCTTCCCTCAAATCATTGAGTGTGACCTTACTGTAACCCATTCCTACGATGTTCCTCCATTTTTCATCTTCTGCTTTTATCCAGGCGGCATTTTTATTATGTTTTGTGCTACTCGACCAGATGTTTTTCAAAAATTCTTCCACCTGTTCTTGCGATGGTAGTTAAGAGTTGCTGTTCTTCTCCTCTGACAATTTTAGGTAAAATAATCTCTCATTTTGCTCAAAATTTTTATTTTCTTCGCTTCTTCTATTTGACTTCTTATATCATCTTAATCATATTGTTAGGACACCTAGCTTTTGCTTTTTCATTTCTATTGCATAATCTGCACTTTTAAGTTCGTACATGCTAATAATTTTTTTCCACCTCTTGTTTTATCCTTAATCTGCATTTTCCTTGCCTGTACGCTTCTAATTTTCCGATTTCTTTCCGTATATTTTCTATTTTACTTTCAAGCCAATTGCTGCCAAGGTGGGTTAACAGTTTTGTTCCCCAACTTTGGTGTTGTTAAAATTTTTTGCGAGTTGCTTCTTACAACAGTACCCACCCCACAGTAGATAAGTCATTTGTTTTTTCTAAACTTATTCTCTTCTATAATTTCTGAGATTTTATGTTCGATTTCTTTATTTACCATGTGTATTAGTGTTGAGGTATTCTTTCGATAACACCAATTTAGGCAATCGTGGTCGTTGAGGGGGTGCCAGGTCATTGTATTCCATTAGGGGTCTTTGGAATTATTACCTTACTTCTTCCACCGAGTCATTTTGATTTATACTTCTCAGTATATTTTGTGGAGATTGCTGATTAGCGTTTGAGGTGCGATCACTTAATGCATTCTCATTATAGCTCGTGTTATTATTATTATTTCTATTCTCGGTCCCATATCAGGAAGATATCCATCATGACGGGACTAGCCAAGTCATGATTTGTTCACTGATTATTTAGAAACAGTCTGACTATTCTGGATGGTTTTAAGAGATGAATTTCTGGATTGTAGAATGAGTGGTTTCTAGAACTTTCAGTTTATTTAGGTTGCCTTTAAAGTTTCTTGTGGTGATTCCTGTTATGGATATAACTAATGTTACTATAGTGACTTGATTTTCTTTCCAGAGTTCCTTTACTTCTTCCTTCAAGTTTATATATTTTGAAATTTTCGCGTCTTCCTTTTGCTGCAAGATGGAGACGTTGGGTGTGGCTACTTTTATGAAATAGGTGTTTTTATTCTTCGTATCTATTAAAGTAATGCCCGGTCTATTGCCACTAATAGTTTTGTCCATGAGTAGTGTCCTGTCCTAAGTTCTTTGCTGTGTGAGATTTTGGATGATGTTCTTGTGTTTACCATGTAGTGCTCTTTCTGACGATTTCTGTAGTTTTTCTGCGTGAGTAGTTGGTCCAGTATTATATCTATTTTTGTCGTGTGAATTGGCCAGATTAAGTGGGGTGATATCTTTATCTGCTTAGGCTATTGTTTGATAAAATGTGTTAGTTTTATTTAAAAAGTATTTTCTGAGCCTATGAACTTGGTTGTTGTGAAGAATATGAAGATCAACGAGCTACTTCTGCCGCCTTTCCTGTGTAAAGTTATTCTTTCGATGAAAGACTTTGATTGAAGGAATCTGTGTCTAGTCAATTAAGTCCGATTCAACCTGTTTAAGTCCTCAAGATTTGTCACGCTCAGTTTAATGATTCCAAAAGTGTACGTTACTAGTTGTGTAGCATAAGTGTTAATTGCCCTGAATAGGTTTATTTAGTGCACACCGGAACACACGATATACCACTATTGTAGTTAGGACGGTGTTTGAACTACGTCGGACTACGGGTTATATGCTTTCCAGTAGGCAGGCAGGCCTGGGGAAATATAAAGAAGCTAGCTACTAGAATATTGAAGACAAAATCCTGTGACGGTTGGGACCTCGATCGTGTGTAACCGTGCGTATGTTTAGTTAGGGAGGGCGGTCTCGATCTGGAGAGGACGGTTTGCCGAGGTGAGCCGTTCTTGATGAGAGATGGGGAACCTCTTGTGGGTGTTTTTGTGTACTGATAACTGGAAGCTGTATAGTCTCATATAAGAACACTTAAAAAAACTACACAGGAACTGGGGGTTCTCTGATGGGTTGCTTACTAATCTAATATAAAATAAAGATCCGACCGGCAGCCCGGCCATGCCATGCCATGCCTAAGTGCTTAAGTTGATTTTTGATCCGGCTGAAAACGATTTTTGTGTTTTGGTTGATTCCTAGGTTTTTATATATCTCGTGTAGTCGTAGATTCCCCATGTAATGGGTTCATCATCAAGAGTTTCCATGTTAATTTCTTCTTTCCTTCGGCTTCTCTCGGTGTGCAGAATTTTATATTTATTAATACCGAATCCATCTTCGTCCGCAGTTATATCTTCGGTTGTCCACTGAAGACTTTTATAATTTGTGTTGCTGTGGCTGCATAAAATTTTATATCGTCCATGTTTAGCAAGCGATTTATTTTGACATAGTTACGTTCTTTTCTCTTAAAATCGTATGGTGGTGGGTATCATTTAGTATTGACGATATTGGGTTGCTGATAAATTTTCTGTTATGATGTAGGAAATTATAATTTTTTTACAAGTTGTGTATCTTACCCAAACCACGTGATTTACCTTGTGTGTTCTTCTTATCACATTTCTTAGTTCTTCCAGGACATGTTTTCTTGATATTGTAGGTTTAACTGGTTTACTTCTGCTTTTTTATCCATCAAACATTCCTGCTGTGTTGGAGAGGGTTCGGTCATAGATTTCTCCAATGAACTTTTATTGCTTGTTTGGTTGGAGACAATATGTTGATTTATCCCATTTTATGTAGTTTATAATAAAAGCCTTATTCGTTTCTGGAAAAGAGATTATTTTCTGTTTTCCTAATACTGGACTTTATATCTTCAAATCCTTGCAGCATAGACAGACAATTTTCGTTTCAGTGTTTCTAAAGCTTCTGCTTTGTTACATATGAGGTGACTTAAAGTTGTGCATACTTTTGCAGATCTATTTCCTTAGATATATTGCTGTAGTTTTCCAATGTCTCTTCGTAGTTTCGTTGTACTATTTTCTAACCTTATCTTCCATCTTGTGCGCAGCTTCATCATTCTTTTTGGTTCAAGTTGGGTGGCTTCTGGTTATTTTCGGTAACTGCTAAAGCGGCACAATATATAAAAGTGTTGATTTCTGTTATTGAACTTCTTTCGTCGATGGGTATTATAAGAGAATGTTGTTCATTGTTTCCGTTTGTATCAAAGTTGATCTATTGAAAAAGTGTTTTGGTATTTGCGGTAATGATTTTGATGTGATATTAGGAAGAATCTGACTGTCACCATCAGTAAAATATAATAAAAATTTATTATATGTTATTAGTATTATAATTTTGTTATATGTTATAAAATTTATAAATTTTACAAATTTTGTTATATGTATAAAAATTTATTATATGTTATTAGTATTATAATTTTGTTTTTGTGATAATGTGCTTCGACTGCTTTGGTCATCTTGCTCTATAAGAATGGAAATTTCTAGCATATGAAAAATGCCATGTCTGACCGAGATTCAAACCCAGGAACTCCGAATGAAAGGCTGAGACGCTACAACTCCGTCACGGAGATTGGCTATTATTGTTAGGTTATTTCTATGTTGCGTAATTTAAAAATGAATACGCAATATTAGTGTAGTTAACATCATTTGTACTACATTAACATTAAGTAATTACGAGATCTAAAAATGAACTCTAATCATTCACAGAATTATAAATTTCAGTACAGTAATCTTGATTTAATTTTCTTCCTAATGGAATAAAAATTATTTCTTTTTTGCAGAAAACCCCCTTAAGGATTGAAGTTTTAGAAATTATCAATTTATATTAAAATAGAATAAAAGTGATACAATTAAACCGGTTAATTTTGGATATAATAGTTAATTAGCATGGCGAACAATAATTTCTTAAAACATATATATATATCTGTTGGATATACTGACGAGCTGTGTAACCAGTTCACTGCAATCAGTGGCGCATTCTTATTCCAACAGTAGCGGACAGAAAGGAATTTTAGAATCGAATGCCCTGTCTTATGAAGAAGAATCCCGGTTAAAAAAAGTAATAATAAAAAGCAATGAATATAAATGGAAAAAGCTTTCAATGTTTATCTTCTTCCGTGAAATTCCATTTGATTAAAGCGCTGTTGAGAAACCAGATTTTTCATATTGCAGAGAAGAAACTTTTCATCTAATTATCTTCAACTGAATTATTTCAACAGCCAAGTTATACATATGTATAAGAATATCTATATAATTAATGATTTAATCAAATGACTTCGCTTCCTAATTTAACCTAATTAGTTTTACGATTAACGAAAAAACTGCTTTTTTATGTGGCGGTCATCTTCAAGTTTTGCTTCTAATTTATTTATAATTTTATTATTAAATCTATATATTCAAATTAGTAAAAGGAAAATATAGAAAATTGTTTAATATAAATTAGACCTTGAAAAGTAGTTTTGCATTTATAATGGACCCAAAATCTTTTCATCCAAAACGTTGTTTCAACGTGAGAAAATACGATCCAGTATTATATGCTGCAATCGGCTGATATTGATGCACGTTACTTTACGCGCCACAATCATGACCAGTGTCGACACAGCATCATTAGTCAACATCGTGGCCTTACATAAGTTGACGACATCGTAAAAATTTATATGGTGGCACTGCCTTATATGTGTTAACATGTTTTCGTACATTACGGCTTCTCAGTCTGGGTATATATGATTAAATTTAAAGCATTTTTGACTTTTGATTTCTAGATAATTATGTTATATTTACATATTTTAGTATGTAGTTTTCTTTTCCTGAATCATTACTTGTATTTCTTGCCAGAAACGTTGTTATAACTAACAAATTATTTAATACCTATTTAGATGAGGTAATATTTTGTACGTTTATAAAATGGATTTGTGTGTGAATTTGCTGTTAATTAAGTAAATGAAAATTTAACAAATCTAGATATATTTGAAATAAATGCGTTCGAAAACTTTTTAAAATTCGTAATGCGGACCAAAACATCGAAAGTAACTCTTTCATTTTAACAGGTAATTTCTTTCACTTTAATATATTTCAGTAATTTATAATACAATCTAACGGAAAGAAATTTAAAAAAAATGATATTAGATGATCCTGGTATGTTTTGAGGAGTTCCGGTGGAAAACAGGAGTTTTCCACTATTTAATGAAAAAATATAACGTACGTATGAGATTGGAATTTTTTTTTAATTTTTGAGATGACGGGTATCGACTGCTTGGTTCATTTTGCCCTATGAGGAAGGACATTTTTAGTTTATGAAAAATGTTATGCCTAACCTCAAAAATAAAATTTTTTTTTTTTCGCGTAAGGCCAATAAAATTATTATTTTTTTCTTCAAACTTAAATATAACAACTTTTGCATTCAGGAAACGCAATTTAGATTATTAAGTTTAAGATATCATATGTAAATTTATTTAAACAAATAAAAAACTACCAACTATCGAATATGCAAATATTTATAAAAACTCCATGTCATTACGGAAAACTGGATAAGTTTTTGTAACATGTAAATGGAAAAGAAATGTAGAGTAAATTTTGTTTGTGATACAGCAAAATCCAACTGTTAATATTCGAAAATTATCGAGTAACACTTTAGCATATTTTATATAATATTATATAGCAAGCATTATATAATATTAAAGTGTGTATCCATATCGGCAACTTTCATAATATCTTATAATGATAGTAATTTTATCAAATTACAGACTGAATTATTTTAATGACTAATAAATAATGTGTCCCCTACTCAAAAATTCTTTACATATAAAGTATCATTTAAGCCAGTTGATATTAATAAATCAAGGAAAATACATTTTGGAACGAGAAAACAATTCGTGTGTAATTACAGAAACTAATTTTCTTCTTAATTTTTCATTAATTTTCTGGAGCGATGTAATAGGAAATCTTATGATCCGACTTCATATTTTGAATGGTAGACTCACGGTTAATGACTACTTAAATTTTATTCGACATACGTCAACACAATTTTACGAGACATTAATCCGGAACTGCAAAAGAATATGGTTCTAGTGAAAAAATTAATTATATTTAAGCAAAATATTTCGGAAACGAGTGAAGAAATTTTCCATGTTTAGAATTTGACAAGAATGTAATAAAACCACAAAAAAAACTTTTAGAAGGAAATTATTGTGTACTTTTTGAAATATACAATAAAGATAAAAATTATATTGATCAGATCACACACTTTGATAAAATAAACGAAAACGTGATTGTTTAAAATGTAAATATAAATGTTAATAATATATATATATGTAGCCCTGAGGTAGATATTCCCCACGTCCGGAACACAACATCTACGTTCCACGTCCAGGGCGGCAACAGCTGTACTCAAGTACATTACATATAGCTGGCTAACGGGGTTCCGAGTGTTGTTTCTCGGATATGCTTTTTTCGGCCGATTTACATCTATAGGCCGAATTACAGGACTGGACTTTGCGGCCACCTGCAGATACGAAATTCTTAACGATTACGGAAATGGATTAATACCGCCTTTAGAGCTGGCGATGTGGCGGCCACGGTCGAAGTTATTTGCAGGTGTAACGGAGACCTTTCGTCGTCCACATGCCCCCCGCGATGGCAAGCATGTAGTTAAGGTGCCCATGTTCGGAGCATGGGAGCCCTGAAAGCTTCGGTGTGTAGGAGCCTGGAGTCAGTTCAGAGACTGCGCATCCGCTCTCTGCCAGGACGTATGCCGGTTCCACCGGAGTACCGGAACGGACCTCTCCAGGGTTGGTAGCCCTGGAGTGGGGGTGTACCCCGGCGGCTAGCCTTACTACAGAAGGGATTATTTGTTCATGGAAACTGAACAATTAAACGTGGCAGAGGGTTCACGCAAACACCCTCGTCTAGAACCGGCCGTTTCGCCTTGGGTGAAACGCCGAAAGAGTGCAGAAACCAGAAGTATTGAGATTGAGGCTAGAAAAAGCGTGCAGAAAGCTTTTTTCAAGAGCAGCATTCCAAAACCTAAGTATTTGGTTATCACGAAGGAAGAAGGTAATTTCTCGAAGGTGAGTCCCTTCGCTCCAGAAATAAACAAATGTGCTGGAGGCCCTGTTAAAGAAATAAGAAAAACTTTCACGGGACTTCATGTAGAGACTGTTAATGATATACAGTCTCAGAAGATTCTAGGACTGAAATAAATTGGAGAATTAGCTATACGTGTTGATCCCCACGGCACGCTCAACACCTCAAGGGGTGTTGTGGTCTGTCGGGATCTTTTAAATTGTTCGAAGCAAGATATAGTAGAGGAACTGGCAGCACAAGGAGTAATAGAGTGCCGTCGATTGTACATGAGAAGGAACGGTGAGGTTTTACCCTCAGCTTCTCATGTCCTCACTTTCAACCGGCCTACTTTGTCGGAAAAGATAAGAGCCGGGATTCACCGTTTGGATGTGCGGGCATTTGTCCCACAGTCAATGAGGTGCTTCAAGTGCCAACGCTTTGGCCACACGGCTCTTAGATGCGAAAGACCGCAAATATGCGTGTGCGGTGAAGAGGTGCATGAGGGAGAGCGGTGTAAAGAGCCTCCTACATGTATCAATTGCAAAGGAGCGCATTCTTGTAGATCAAGGAATTGTCCTGTCTACAAAAACGAAGTAGCTGTGCAGGAAGTAAAAACTCTGCAAAAGGTCAGCTACTTCGATGCAAAGAAGATAGTTAACGCCCGTAAGCCTAGAGCAACAACAACTTACGCTCAGGCTGCGGCTGCCGCTCCTATCCCTGCACCTGTTGCTGTCGATGATGGTCAACTCATCAGTAAACTTGCTCCGACCTTGGCTAATACGATTGAAAGAATTATAGACAATAAAATGAAACCTTTCAATAGTAAAGAACCTATAAAGCCAAAAATATTTGTACAGCCTCCTCCCGAAGATAAAACACCGAAAGCCGCTCTTGCACTGAAGAAAATGGACGCCAAAGCAGAATGCAAAGTCCGTTTCAGTGAGATTCTTGATGAAAAGAAAAAGGTGACACCTACAGAGACTGTTATGGAGGCTCCCAAGCCTCCTGTAAATGAAGTGGCCTCTAAGCCTCAGAGGCCACAAAAAATTTCACAGGGGGGACGAGTGTCCCCCCCTCCCACAGGCGGTGATTAGTGCTACCCCCGTGTCGGGGAGCGGCCAGGTTGCCGCCTCTCAATCGGCGCTGATCCATGTCCGTCGTCGTCGGCGGCTTCGGCGGTCTCCGATTCGGAGACCGGAAGCTACACCGGCGACGACATTCTCCGCGAACATGCTGCCGTTCGCAATATAGAGAAGAAGCGAAAAAAAGGATGGCCGAAAGGAAAACCCAGACAATAATTTAATTAAAAATTAGTGAGTCGATAGTACAGTGGAACATCAATGGATGTTTTTCAAACATCCATGAGCTCCAACACTTGGTACATGATGTAGACCCGATTTGTATATGTCTGCAAGAAACGCATTTCCGCCGAAATGAAAATTTAAAATTAAAAGAATTCGATATATTTCGGCGAGACTAACCGGCAAATGTAAGAGTTAGAGGTGGAGTAGCTATATTAATATCGACTAGAGCTACCACCGAAGCGGTTGTTCTAAACACAAACCTACAAGCCGTCGCCGTTAGAATGAACCGTCCGCTTCAGATCACTGTTTGCAGCATATACTTGCCGTATTTTGATTGGAATAAGGATGACATAGCAAGACTAATTTCCGAGCTTCCCCCACCTGTTTTACTGGTGGGTGACTTAAACGCTCATAATTCTCTTTGGGGATCGGATCGAGTAGATCCCCGTGGAAGAGAACTGGAAGGGTTCCTGATGAATTCAGAACTTATTATTTTAAACGACGGATCAGGAACCTTTTTCAATGCCAAAGATGGATCGACGTCCTGTATAGATCTTGCAATTATAAGCGGATCGATAGCACCGAGGTACAGCTTCCATGTCATAGACGATCTGCATGGAAGCGATCATTTCCCGGTGCAAATTGTAACTGATGTTACAAGAACAATATATCCCATCCCTAAAAGATGGTTATTTGAAAAGGCAGACTGGACGAGCTTCACAGCTAGAACGATACTCCCAGAAACAACTGGAGTTATCGGAGACGATGTCGACGCCATAACAAATACAATAGTTGAACAAATACAAATACAATGCTAACAATAGTTAGCATCGAGATATATTCCCAAAACATCTGGGAAACTTACGAAAAAAACCGTTCCATGATGGAACGATGAAATAAGTGAAGCTATAAAAAGAAAGAAAAGGGCGTATAAGCCTTTAAGAAGCGTGCTAGTATAGAAAATCTTGTTGCCTTTAAGAAATACAGGGCGTATGGAAAACGTCTTATGATAGATTCGAAAAAACGATCCTGGCAGCAATATGTGTCATCCATTTACAAAACTACTGCTGCATCAGAAGTTTGGAGGAAAGTGAAGGCGATTTGTGGGCGTAATGATTTTGCTCCCATAACTAGCCTTCAAGATGAAGATGAAATAAAAGCCACTCCATATGAAATTGCAGAGCTGTTATCTAATCACTTCGAAAAGGCCAGCAAAACGGCCAACTACGAGGAAGGTTTTCGAACAAAAAAAGAAGAACTCGAAGGTCTACTAAATTTTAGTACTGAGTATAATTACTCATATAATGTACCATTTAAAATGGAAGAATTCGCGAAAGCGTTGGAAAAATCAGATAACACAGCTGCTGGTCCGGATGAAATCCACTATAATATGATCAGGCAGCTGAATACCACTGCAAAGCGTAGATTATTAGAACTTTATAATAAAATACGGCGGGATGGAACGTACCCGTAGCAGTGGAAAAAAGCTCATGTTGTTCCAGTACCAAAGAAAAATAAAAATTTAACAGACCCCAATAGCTACCGTCCTATTTCTTTGACGTGTGCTATGGGGAAAATATTAGAAAAAATGATTAATAATCGACTCGTCTGGGTTTTGGAAAAAGAAAACCTGATATCACCGTATCAAGCAGGTTTTCGACAAAACTATTCTACCACTGATCAAATGATCAGCTTAGAGGACATTAAGCCAGCAACAAGACTGATATGGTGAGGTACAAATTGCAACAAGCGATCAATGCTCTAAATGAAGTTGCAAGGAATAATGGATTCCAATTCTCACCAGAAAAAACGTGCTGTTTACACTTTTGTAGGAAGGGAATTCCTCATCAAAGTCCTGCGTTGACAATTGATGATAATCCAATTCAATATAAAGACAGCGTAAGGTATTTAGGACTAGTATTGGATAAATCCCTTACATGGGGATTACATATACAGGACTTGAGTGATAGATGCAAAAGTGCCCTAAACATTATAAAATGTTTATCGAACTTAAATTGGGGCTCAGAAAAAGAGACATTATTGAGATTGTATAAAGCATTGGTTCAAACTAAACTAGATTACGGATGTATCGTATCTTCATCCGCCAGAAATTCGCGCTTAAGAAAGTTAGACGTAGTTCATAACAGCGGAATAAGATACGCAACAGGCCCTTTCCGCACAAGTCCGGCGGCTAGTCTGATGTCCGAAGCCGGAATAATGCCACTACATTATAGAAGAGACCCTTTTTTTAAGATATGCAGCAAATGTATGGGCTTTCCCTGCTCATATAAATAATAAATTGTTTACGAATCATCCTATGGCTGCAGTATATGAACATCGTGCTACCTATTCCAGACAGCCGGAATTAGGTATCACGAATTAAGAAGAAAATATGAAATTGCTTTACCAGAGACACTAGCGATTTCTACTAGAGAAATACCGCCATGGCTTTTGCCAGCGGTTAATACAAGTTTGGAAATCTCTCAAGGAGAAATAAAAAAGAAACCAGCAGTGATCATCCAGCAGGAATTTTTGGCAACCGTCAGTAGTTACGAAGAATATATTAGAATTTATACTGACGGTTCTAAAACCGAACATGGTGTTGGATGCTCGATATATGTAAATGAAGAAGCCTACTTTTGGAGACTGCCAGATGTGGCCAGTGTCTACACGGCAGAACTCACTGCAATTCAGCAATCTCTTCGCTACACTGAACACTATTGCGAAGAGAGAGTCCTAATATGTTCCGATTCATTAAGTGCACTTGTCGCAATTCAGAACAAGAACATTAAGGATGTCCTAATTGCAAACATCCTGTCCATTTTATAAAACAACTAAAACAACGAGGACAGCGATGCGTATTTCTATGGACTCCGGGGCATGCTGGTATTACAGGTAATGAAATCGCAGACGAAGCTGCCAGAAAGGCAACAGTCTGCGATGATTTGGATGCATTTCCTGTAAGAGTGGCAGATGTTAAAAACCGTCTAACAAAAATAGTAAGAAGCAAGTGGAACGCTGAATGGAGGAGTTTGAATACAAAATTAAACCAGTTAAAACTTCTCCTTATAAATGGAAAAGCGACTTTAAGTTGACTCGCCGTGAACAAGTAGCGGTGACCAAACTTAGAATCGGTCACACGCGATTAACAAATTTATATTTGTTAACCGGCGAAGTGAGTCCAATGTGCGGTGTTTGTAATAAAACACTGATAATCAAGCATCTAATAGAAGAGTGTACCATATATGAGGACCTCAGAAAGAGGTTCCGTCTTAGAAATAATATTAGTGCTGATCTGGATAATGGAAACGAAGAAAATATAGTTGCATTTTTACACGCCAGTGGACTTCTTAAAAGTCTATAAAATGAAAATTTAAACCTGTGACAAAAGAAACTCTAAGCGGTAGTTTATACGCATATAAAGGAAAAATGGTATTGAAAAAATACGAAAACGGAAAAACGGTGTCCGATGATGGCATGGGGGACCCTCAAGAGTGAATTGAGCGCGCGAGGCTGTGGGTGTACGCTGTGCATGCCTATAGCCTGTTTATAAGACTGATTCAACTGCCACGGCACCCTGGCGCGACTGATATACTGCTCAACGGCGGTTCTGGTCGCCCCGATGGTGCTTAAACAAACTATAAATGAGACTCGTAGAAGAAAGAAAGAAAGAAATGGTATCGATAAGTTTAATTTTAATTTAATGGTCTTTTGAGAACCTATCTCAAATTTTAATATTGCGGCCCTTTACACCCCATAAGTGTTTGTGATTGTCCTTGTCTTTATGTCTTAAATGTTTTGTGTAGTTTGTGCTTTTAAATAAAATGTAAGGGCCCTTTACACCCTTACATATGACGATCCAGATGGTGATAGTAGTTTCTTTTAAAGATTGTGACGAGGGCTAATGACCTTAGCAGTCGATGCCCATAATAAATAAAATAAAAAATAAAATAAAAATATATATATATATAAAAAATGTTAAAATAATATTTTATCATTATTCAATAATTCAATAATAATAATTTTTATATTATAATAAAAAAAATAATTCGTTTACATATTTTACAATAAAATTACCTTAAAACTGCTCTATTATTTCTTACTTAATCAAGCTTCCCCTAGGTTAAATGAATGATTTCAAACCTCTCCTTCTACGGATTCTGCCAAAAAACTCTCTATTTATAAAGCTCAGTAGAGAATTTTTCCTGTCCAACATACTGTATAAATTTATTTTTACATAAATCTTCTAACATAATAGGATAATTATGGTAGGATTGCAAGAAATACATGTTGTTATCCTATAACGTAAATAAACGTGCATTAATTACACCTTATATACAAAACCGAAAGTTTGTCTCTTTGTCTGTTTGTTGGTGGGTTTGATCTCACATCACGCGAGAAAAAATTGACGGATTGCTTTCAAATTTGCAGGATTCATTAGGATTATTTCATGGAAGATTTTAAGGCATAGACTGAGGCCCTAGCCTCTTGGGGGGTGAAGTTGTCAATTCAAGATTTTCATTAAATAGTAAAAAAATTAATTAATAATTAAAAATTAAATTTGTTTCTATCACTATAGCAAGAGAAATAAATTATGAATTTTTCATCGTCAAATGTATGTGTACTCTAGTTACCACAGTTACTACTACTGTCTTTTGTAATTTGATTTTTTTTCAGGTTTCTATAAAATCTGAATACATTAATTGTTATTTATCACTATTATTCACACAACCATGAGGGTAACGAACACTGAGGGGTTCCAGAGGGTCGAGACCCTAGGATAGGTCACATAGACTCGGGACTCCCTGGGTAAACTTCAAGATTTTCCTGGCCCTGCCTACACTAGATACCAGTTAGTATTACATAATTTAGTATCAAAAACTCGTCCAAACTTTTTTTGGATAATTTTAGTACAATGAAAAAATATTATATTTTTGTTTATTTATTAAAATTTCTGCTTGTCGAATAAGATAATGTGTAATTCAGTTTTTAAAAAATTGCGGAAAGCGTTCTCTATCTCTAGTTTTATAAAAAATGAATTGATTTATGTTTTATAACAAAAAAACAGTTCCTGAAAACAGTATTTTGTAACGGTATGTAATTTGTTAAAAGCATTTAAGTTTTTTTTTTTTTTATTTGAACGTGATGGCCTCTTGAACAGTCAGAAAAGAAGTGTCGGTCACAATAAACCTATAGGAAAATTTTTAAAAGTTTAAACTTCTCATGTATGGACAAAAATATTCTTACGTGGGATGTAGAATTAAAAGCAGACATTTCTCCTTTTATGAATGAAAATACGTTTCTTAAAATCAGGGTAAATGAGCCAAATTGAATTTTTTTTAAATATAATTCAAAATAAAATTTTCCTTTTCTCTTTTATTTAATGTAAGACTTTAAAATAAACTAAAAAATTAATTAAAAATGTACCTATTACATATCTGTTACAGAACAAATAAAAAAGGAAGTTAATATTCATGGTAATTTTTGTATCGCTATAAAGAACTGTTTTACGTTGTGCTACTCATTGGAAGTTGGATTATATCTTTCTGGCTATTAAAATGTTATGTATTTTCTCAAAATTGTCCCTGATTTTAAATGGGACATAAGTTAGCTGAAATTCTTGTCATCTTAAATTAATAATTAAAAATAATGGGGGTAAAGCATCACCTTTTTTTCAATTTACACTCGATTTTAAATGCAGGAAACCATCATTAGTTAATCATTGTTTAACGTAGATGTCATTTTTTAGAATTATAGTAAATTACATACTATTTTGGCAGGAAAAAAATTAACATAATAATTGTAATGTAATAAGGTTACCTTATTAAAGACTATTCTTGGGTGGTAAACATGTAATATCATTGTAAAAAATGATCTAATTTCCATAATCAACAATATACTATGTAAAAAATTTAATTTAGTACTATCGAAATCGCTACTTTACATGGAGAAAGCGCCTTTTTTACTCCAGCTTCATTAAAATTTCGGTACATTGATTAGACAGATATCAAGTCTTTCAATGGACAGCAACTGACATTATAAAGGCGTAAGTAAATTTGTGTGAATAACCAGCAGATTTAAACTGAGGGACATTAAGAATAAAAATTTTTAAACAAGAATTTGTTTAATAATTCTTGTATATAAGCCATTTTTATTAAAATAATTATGATTCCAAACTAAATTTTTAAGAAAAATTCCGCAGTCTTTATAAATAATTCGCTTACCAAGATCTGGAAAAATGGAAATAAAAGTGGAAGAAAATTTATATTAAATTACAGATATCAGCAACTTATATATAGCAACTTATGGTTGATATATAGCAACCAGTTATCGATATATAGCAACTTCTGGACTAAATTCGTTCTGCTAATTCTCTGAAAAATAATTTTGATTAAACAATGACATTTTAATAAACATTATTTTTAATTAAGGTTTTAATTTTTACGAGAATTAAAATTGTATAGTGCTTTTTGTGTTATTATTTATTAATTTATTGGAATATATATTTCTTATTTGTTAGTCGCCTATATCACTGAATAAATGTATATGTGTGTATCTTTTCACTGGGATTAGAAGGTTTAGCTTCATATATTATGTCCTTTCAAATCTAGTTGTCATTTTGTACAGCTACTGGATAGAAAAAAAGTTTTCTGATAGATACATTGAGTAAGTAGCATTTAATAAACTATTTAAGTACCAAAGGTCTCAGTACACGTAAATGTTCCCCAGTCCTTCAACTGAAATAGTGAGCGTTCAACCAAACCACATCAAATGCCGCTGGAGCGAACAGGAAGCGGTCGAGAAGAAGTCAGTGTGCCAATTTTGGATAAAAAACGAGAAACGTAATGCAATAAAATAGTTACACACAAATAATGCTATAAAAGATTTATTCAAGGTTCCTTCTAGGTAGTGGGTATCAATTACCCTCAACCACTCAAAGATCATGGCAGTGCATTTTTATGCAGGATGAGAAAATAATATTAATGATTAGATTTTGTTCATACATGCTGCAAACAATTACTTTTCGTAAGCTACGAAAGATCAATCTGAAAAATTCCTTAACTTTCTTTAAGAAAAACCTTGCCCAACTTTTGAAAATTGTATGTCACATGAAAACTAAAATAAAAACCGTCCGATAAAACACACATCGTAAGTTTTCGTTATCTAACTTTCTGTAGCAAAGAATCTAACACGTTTTCATTATTATTACTTTTTAATAAATAGATTTTTATTAGAATTAATGAGATAGTTAATATGAATAACAAAATTAAAATTTAATTCGGAAATATCTGAGCTAATTTTTATTTTAAATCATCATATGATAAGAGCCATATTTACTAAAAAAAATGTTTCACAATCTGAATTATACATCCTCTTACATATCAATACGTTAAGGGTACGTGAAATAATTTATTTTCATCAGAAAATGGTAGTATAGCAACAGTATAAGGTAATAAATTTCTAAAACCTTGTGAAGTCAGCGTGTTTCTATTCATTCTATCTTCCTTCTTTCATAATATTAACATAACCGGCGAAATTTAAATTTTCTGTTCAACATTATTCGTGGAGATGTATGAAATTATTAAAAACAAATTATAAAATTTTTACTTATACTGTTGTTTATCTTTTATTCTTATTCTATTTTAATGTTTTTAATGGAAGTTTAAAAATAACATTGATATTTTTGCTATAAAAAGAAAAAAAAGTTTATGTATTAATTGCAAAAAAATAAAATACTTCATAAATAATAACTTATGAATTTTAACACACACACACAAACGCGCACGTGCGTTTTATATAAACTAACCATCAATGTACAAAAACCCACCGGGTTGGTCTGGTGGTTAACGCGTCTTCCCAAATCAGCTGATTTGGAAGTCGAGAGTTATAGCGTTCAAGTCCTAGTAAAGCCAGTTATTTTTACACGGATTTGAATACTAGATACCGGTGTTCTTTGTTGGTTGGGTTTCAATTAACCACACATCTCAGGAATGGTCGAACTGAGAATGTACAAGACTACACTTCATTTACAATCATACATATCATCCTCTGAAGAATTATCTAAACGGTAGTTACCGGAGGCTAAACAGGAAAAAGAAGAGAACCATCAATTTACACATCCAGATTTATTCATTTTAAAACCATGAGCAAGTAGAGTAAGATAATATAAGCTATCGATGTAAATTACGACCTAATTATTGATCACCATCAATAATTACCACTAAAATTTAAGTGGTAATACCACTAAAATTTAAGCAAATAACAAATAAATATAAATCGAATTACAGATATATATAAATTCGATAGGCTTTCATCATAAGATTTATAATGAGTGCTATTTTTTTTTTTTTTTTTTTTTTTTGTTACAACACAAGCTAAAAGTATTCAAAATTGAAACTGTATCTTACATAAGTTAAATTTTATTAAAATAAAGTTTGTGATTTAAAGTTAACTGCAATTCACTTGTGTTTCCATAGAAAAGATGTCAACCATGATCTCCAAATGTTGGAGTTGTAGAAAATCAGTTTTTTTAAGAAAACCTAGACATAAAAGAATAGGATTTGTATTTGTTCATCTTATACCTCTCCCAAATTATCCTATTTCTTTTCAAAAGAAAGGATAATTTCCCTTTTATTTATAGAAGATGATAAAATATTACGTTAACTACTGTTTATAACCTATTTCTTTTTAATTGAAATATTTTAATGTATGGTAATGTTAAAATGTCTTTTCTTTAATAAGATTATGCAAAATTTTTAAAGTTGGTTTTACTCCACAAGTCGAAATGTAAAATTACTGATAGAAAGAAAGTAAAAGTAACAGACGTAGAGAAAGGTAAATACAAAGATTTTTTGCATCGATTTCAAGATGTAATTGTAAAAGTTAGTATGGTACAAGAAATGTAATTTGTTTTTTATACTAATAATTTTAATGTAATACAGTCGTTAGTTATTATTCAATTAAATCAAACATAAGTAAATCAGTTATATATAAAAATAAATAGTCATGATTGTACATTATTTATATCATAGTTATTAAGTCTTTTTCTGTTCATATCCATTTATATTTAATTAAAACTTTTGGCTTTATTAATTACTTAAATTTCAAAGTTAAATAACTACACATGAATTTAATTTAAAAAATCTGATGTGGACACCACTTAATTCCTTCTACGTCTATTAAATTACACATTTTTTGCTGCACTTCAGTTAAACTTATTTCATTTGAAAGTCAGATACGATTCTTCAATAAAGTGGACAGTTAAATGCATTGTGGGTGAATATCACAATAGGTCACATTTTTTTTCATTGTATCCGTATCAGCATTTTATATTAGTTTATATATTAATTTTTTTTCTGGTCGCTCAAGTAAGTGTAAGCGACTATTTCGTGTAAGTAAAGACTTGTCGAATCCGTAACCATGGACACATCGGTTCGACTCCGACTTCATAAACATCTATTTTTTTTTTTAACTTTTCTTTCTTTAATTCAAATATAATTATTTATTAATTATTATTAACCTCTGTAAAACCTTTTTATTTAAAACAAAAATTACTTAAAATTTTATTTCTCAAATAACTTCTGATTGTTTTCATACGGTTTTTTTTATTATTGTTCTTGAAATATTATTTATTGTAATGTTTTTTTTACAATATATGTATATGACGTCGCATTCGAACCTATGTACCTTCCCCAAGTAAATTTTTCATTAAGTATAATTTCATTTGGCTATAGCTCTGAAACCAATGAAAATAAGTACAACTTATGACATGACGTTGAAAAGCTCTCGATGAAGTCTTATTACTGCAATTAAGAAAAAGTCCAAAATTCAATATTTTTTTTAATTTTTTTGGTCTTTGGCTTTTTTGGTCACTTACGGTCCATTCTATTGCAATCAAAAAGGGAGGTGTAAAACTAGATATTACAAAGCCCTAAACCTAAAACATCCTACGGCTAATCGTTTTTGACTTATATGAGATACATATTTACGTACAATCAGAAGTCACACCGAAACTAATAAAAATGAATTTAGCGATGGTCAAAAAATATATTTCTGTTGAAATCGGAAAACCGACATTTTTCGCCATCACACTACTTCCTTTACTTCGTACAAGAAAGTAATAACTACACATGATGAATCAGAAGGAACCTATTTTTACGGATAAATGGATAAAACCTTTAATTTAATTCATTCGTATACCTAACAATATTTAAGGTGTTAAAAAAAGGCGATGTTTTACAATAAACTAGTATCCCCATCGCGGCTTCGCCCGTGCTGTTCGTTTTCTTCCGTTTCCCATCACGGTCAATTTTTTTTTTATATTATGGTTTTAGTAAAGTAATCGGTGGCAGGTGTAGCCAGTCAGATCGCACGTACAATAACATTGTAGTGGCTTTGGTGATTGAGCCATCGTATCATACATACACCGTTGCTCTCCTTAAAAAATCGAAACTGAAAAAACCCGAAAATGATATTTAGATAACTATCCGAACCTCTGAAGTAATATCTTAAGGTGGTTCCGAACGCTAAACGGAAAAAAAGAGATATTTATCCAATAAATATTTTTTTGGAAGCCTAAATCCAGGGAAAATCTCGTTGTGTAGTCGGAAATGGGAAAACTTTCAATCATTGTTCAAAATACCTTTCTTCAACCCTTCCAACGTCGAATTTCGAAAATAATAGAAATTGGTTTTAGATATTAACATTAAGATTTCACAGAACAAAAATAACGTTTATATCTTCATTTGTTACCGAGAAACTGAAAGAATAGCCGGATTTCCGAAGAAAAATTCAACAATCCATCTCAGTCCATTACACTTGGAATTTAAAAAAAATTAGAAATCGGTTTTATGAATGGTCATGTGAATATCTATCGCATGACGATTGGACACACCAGAAACCAAGTTCATATCTAAATTTGTTACCAAGAAATTAAAAAAATTGTAAATTCCATTGTTCTCCATTTAACCCATTAAATTCTGAATTTCAAAAACATACTTTCTTAGTGTTTTTTGGGGGGAGGGGGTTGCTGGAAGAAAAAAGCTTTTGTGTTATCAACATCCTGACACGACATATTTGTCGTAGATAAATAGAAGATAAAAATTGAAAAAAAACATAATTGAAAACTAAAACGTTGCAATATAAAAATTCATCTTCAAACGGAAGAATAACGTCTATACAAATTTTCAACATTTTATCTTTAGTAGTACGTATTTGCTGGGCATTGATTGAATCACTCACGACATTATATATATATATATATATATATATATATATATGTATGTATGTATGTATGTAAAGAAAATTGTAATTTGTTTATTGGTTAGATTCTCTAAATCCAAAATTGATTCAAATCCTTCCATTAATTTTTATTTTCATATTCTCACGCAAAAGCTTCGAGCTTATGTGAATGAATTAATTCATCAAAAAAAAAAGAAGAATAGTATCTTGGTGCATCATCATTCACTGTGTTTTGATGAATAGGATCAAATTGTTGGTCAAAATTCTGTGATCTAGAAAATTCAAAATATTTTAATTTGGTAAAACCAGTATTCTAAAACAATTGAATTTATCTTTTTATGTTTGTTTTCTTTGTTTTTATTATGTTGGACAACATGTGGTCATATTTTCCTTCTTTATAATTTTAATTTTAGAATATTTTTTATAAAATTTATTTTTATAAAAATAATTTATTAAGAAGACAAGTAATTTTCAAAGTTGTATATATTTGTATTAGTATTTTAAGATCATATTGTTGTAATTATTTATATATTTTTTTAACTTTTATAAATGTTGTGCAATAATTTTAATTTTTAATTTCTTTGATTACATATTTAATGATTTTAAAACCGCTATGGTTATCGGTTTGGAAATATTCAAATTAATAAATTTGAATATTTACAAAATTTAAATGAAATATTAAAATTCAAATAAAAATAACTCAAAAGGTAAACCAATTTGAATTTTTTTTTTTTTTCATTTAAGGCTAGTAACGATTTTGAAGTGATTAATTGGGTAAATACAATGAAAAAAATCGTTTTAGTTGTTCTTGAGTTACAAGAAAACAAACGTACCATCCGACCGTTTTAAAATGATATATGATGTAATTGGCTAATGATAAATATTAATGATTTGCTAGTTAAAATAAATTAAAAGAAATTATAATTTTACGGTTTCCTTTTATTATGTCACAACTAATAGATTTCTTTAAAAAATTCAGTTTCATCGTTAAGTTTTGTTTGGTCAATACTGGGTCATTTTATATATATATATTTTTTTTTATTTTAATGATTTCATAATACGCGTAATAATATTTTGTTTTTATTGATAGTTAATTAATATAGAACAAGAATTTTCATTTCAGTATATTATAAAAAGAGTAAAAACGAGAGATGTTGCGTTCTATAATTTAACAACATACAACGTACTAGTTATTGTTGAGGCGGTGGCCGGAGGCCCACTGACCGCAGCTCTCTGCATTACGCAATATCCAGTCGGCCGGAACACCCAGTCATCTGCAAACCGATTGAAAAAAAAAAAACCATATAAAGTGAGAACAATAATATTATGCAAGCAACTAGTCCAACATTACCACTAGTAAACCCACCGAGACCGGGATTCAGATCGATGTATAAATCCGTTGTGATGTTCTGATGTAACACCCTCACCCGACACAACACTCGTGATCTAATTACACTTTTTACTCTTCTTCTTAGTAAGATAATTTAAGAACTTGAAGTGAGCAGATTAACCCGATTGAAAAAAAATAAAATTAAAACAAAACAACCTCCACCTTATTTAGGATACATGGGTAATGTATAATAGTTTTTACTATTTCATACTTCTCATTCTCATTCTGATAAAAATAATTAACATAATTTTCATTTTTTATAGAGTGTGTCGAGCTACATGAATAACTATTTCTAAATGTGTATATATATCCTTTTTCTCTTTTTACCACTTACGTTATGGATTTATGATCTTATGTATCTATAGTGTATGATGAACTTTTTTCTTATTTACGTACCCACCATACTTGCTTAGATGTACAATACCTTTAAAAAACCGTAAAAAAGGTAAACTTTCACATTCATATTTGTTTGTTTTTTTAATGGATAAACGGACATCAACAGATTTGGTCATTATCCCAGTGGAAATTGGTAGCGCATGAAAAGATATTATACCTGACCGGAATTCTAACCCGGGACCTCATCATGAAATGCCGAGACACTCTCTACTCAGCCACGGAGGTCGACCACATTCATAATCATCAGAAATGGAACGCGATTTAATACATTTGCTTAATTTATTTTAGTTTATTCTTTATTTTAATCTGTGAACAACCAGAAAAACGTCATCTGGTAACCAAAAATAAAAAACACCGTTCAACGTAAAATTTAAAAATAAAATTTTTATTTCCAAGACCAGATGAGAAAACGACAGCAAAGATTATTTAAATTCATACGATTGTGTTATGGATTACAGAGTCAATAGAATATTATACATGAGTTGAGGGGGGGTTCTTTTTTAACAGAGGGAAGAAAAAACATAATAAACCAATACGAATAAATCATTCGCAGAAATAAATTTAAAGAAAGAAATAAAATAAATTTAAAAATAAGAAATAATTTTTTTTACAAAATAAAGTTTTTTTAATTTTTCAAAATTAAAATTGTTTTACTTAATTTTGTAAAATCGATAATCAAGAGTTTATATAATAAATAAGAGACATCTGAAAACGTATATCTGAATACTGATTAAATCTAATAATTTTTTTAAAATTCCATTTTCGCCCAAAGTAATTCTATCTGCTATTTTTAACATCCGTTACTCTGTATAACTTATATAGATAAGGGAAATACTGCACATCGTTAATTGGAATCCATAAAAAAAGAATATTGAAGTGTATGTATATGTTATGAGGAATAAACTCAATAACCAGGTGTACTCCAAGCGCAACGACATAGGACGAATTCTTACTCGTACAATGACTGTATCACATCGATAGCTTCCATGCCAAATTGTAATCTTTAATGATATAAACTTCTTGTCAATTCGGAACCAATGTCAAACCCCTTTCAAACAACAATTTATAAAACATGCGTAATCAGAATGGAAAATATTCTACATGAAATCGTCTGAGTGAAACATTTCATACCGGTTACAACCATTTTTAGTCGTCTAGGATTCCTAAATGGCTGAATTAATAAATCCAGTAATAACATACAATTTCCTGAAAATAAATAACGAATATTAAATACCTAAAATAAAGAAATTGTTTGCGAATACGTCAGATGTAATAGCTATAACAGTACTTACCGGATCACAGAAGATGCCATTACGTGACAGAATCTATCCGGGAATCATGAGAAGCCATTTGTATAATACAAAATTCATTACACTATAGCACTTCTTTGCTAAAGCAGCAGGAACAAAAGGTATTACAGGGACATTTAATAACAAGATCTTTGGCAGTTATCCTATAGATTTTGTTTTGTTTCATAAAAATTAATTGAGTAATTCTTGAGATTCAACTTATATAAATTTTGCGCATAATTGGCGTGGTTTTAATTAATTTAATTCTGTTTCTTTAGCTGATAGAGAATGAATCTGTCCATTTCCGCGAGATCGTGCTGTTTTTTTATTTTCTTTTGGTTGTTTGTTACGTAAAGTAATAAACCTTGAAGAGATCCAGTGTAGCATACTTTAGTTAGTCGTTTTATTTAATTTACTTACTGCGTAGTTTGAAAGAATAAAATCACTGTGGTGATAGAAAAAATGTTCATAGTTGAATGATTGAAAACATTATTTTATTAGAAAAAAAAATGTTTGATTATATATTTTAATATTCCGTAATTAGAAACTGTTTTCTTAGAATTTTATCGTTAAGTAATTGCCAGATTTTTTTAATTCTCAAGTCTCTTTTCTAACTGCATTAGATAACGATAACATCCCTCTTAGAAACAAAAAAATGGACAGATATATTTTACGTACAATTAAAAATGTAATCTTGAAATATTTAATGGAAGGAAGTTAATAAAATCGGGGTTTCGCAAATTCTAATTCTTCTTTTTTGCTCTATTGCTTCGAAGTAGAACAGAAAATTCTAATATTACTAACGATTTCAGTTTAATCTCTTAAAGTTAAATATCCGGTCACTTATGACAAAAATTGTTTATTTTTGGTATGTATTTATACTCATAAATACTTTATGAATAGATTAGTCGGGAAATTTTCATTACTTTTTAATTGAGAAAATCATACGATATATCGCAGATACGTGTTTCATTTTACTAATTTATTTTTGATTATTTTACTGCTCATTTAAATGTTAACTAATTAACTGTGGTTCTTATTCTGATAAACCGACTGAGCGAAAACACTTGCAAATAAAATATATTAAAATTAAATAAACAGTGGTTATATATGAACAAAACGTTTATTAATTTTTCTTAAATTTTTAATTAGTCATTTATTTTTGTTTTTATTTTAGATAATTGAAAAATTTTAATCACTACTTGGGTCTTAATACAAATTGAATCTGCTTATAAACTTAAAGAATAGGTTGAAGCGTTACAGAAATAAATCCTAAAATTTAATAATTTATAAGGATAAAATATCAACCGCCGAAAGTATGTTTATTAAACTGCTTCTGTACAAGACGGAGTTAAAACATCCAGAGAATTTTAACTACTGTTTTTTTAAAGTAAGTTAACTGGATAAATCCTGAATTGTATTTTTGTTTAATTCTAAAGAAATATAGCTTAATGAGAGAAATTTTTCTCTCATCAAACATAAACATAAATTTAAACATACATTTTTCTTTCTTACGTAAAAAATAATTTTTAAATTTCACAAGGAGATGAAATTTCAGTGAAATAAAAATTAAATCATGAAAACAAGGTTATTACAATTTTTCTGAAAACAATCTTTTTCATCATTTTTGAAGGCTAGTTCTTCAATAAGCTTTAACTGATGAAAGAAACAATTTTTTTTCTTCAAAGATAGATTCATAGATAAAAATAAAGGTACAAAATACAAAGGGTACTTTCTTTACGTAATTTCAAGAGGAGTACATTTTTTCCTCACTCCTATTGATAGATTTTAGCCAAATATTTCATAAGACGGAAATATTTGCTTATTTAAAACAGAAGTTTAATATCGTTCTTTTTAAAATAACTTATTTTTTTATTGTTACTTAAGAAGCACGATAACTCTTAAAATATAAAAATTAAATAAAATTATTATAACTTGTTTTTGAACAAGGTTTTCTCTTCGTTAGTAATTCTAACTTGTAACTTAGAAAACAAGACATTTCATTTAATTTAATTAAAAAATTAAATTAATTTCAGAAGTTTCAATACTTTACTTAATTCATGCGACACAAGATTTAGGAAAATATCTTCTAATTGTTTATTTTAATTGATATTACTTATAATATATGGAAATATAATGAGTACTTTCTTTGTGGTAGTTGTAACCACCTCAGATATATGAGAAAGTTTTCAATTAGACATTTTCGTTTCTTTTCTGTATTCTCAAAATAGGTTTTAACTAAAAAGGACACATATCGTACTTTTTAACCGACTTTTTGAAGAAAGGTAAGCTATTACCTTCGGTCGCATGTTGTTCGGGGGGGGGGGGGGTGAAAAAATATTTTTTTTACATTTTGAGGTATGAAGAGTACTAATTTAATTTTTCACTTACATTATTAATTATATATATATATATTTATTTATTTATATAAATAAATATACTACATGCTTTTTATGAAGTACTGTATCTAGAAGTTATGCATGTGAAAAGTTGACGAGTGGGTGAGTTTTTCTCACCCACTCGTAAGAAGGGTGGTTCGTTACTTTTTTGCAAGTTTGAACATTAACGTTTCTTTATCTGCGGTATCTATTGGTAGCAATATTGTTCGGCGTATTCAGGTTGTGTTACATTCTTTTTGAGGGTCATGATAACTTGGTATTTTTGAGTGGGACAAAAGGAAACTAAATAACAAAAAGTCCGTCTTGTTGTGCAGAACTGCGCAAGTTTTTTTTTTTAAGAAATCCTCTAATAGTCACTGTAATCTAATTTTCAAATTAAATGAACTGAATTTATTTAAAAAAAATACGTTAAAAAGTAAAATCTAACTTTTTTCCAGTTCGAGACCTGTGTTTACTTTCTTATTACTTTTTCGTTATATCTGTTATCGTGTTTATGTTTTTTATAGAAATTTTTAGATAATCGTTTTTACTCCCATCTTTGTTTTTGTTTTTCGTGGTTTCCTTTAAATCCATTTTTAACCATTTAATATGTTCCGTTTTACATCTGTAAAGTTGTTTGCCGCATCCTACTATTTCAATTATTTTTTTTTTATTTTATTGGTTTTATTTGCGACTTTGGCTTTTAATAATCATGCTGGCGATAATAAAATATTCAATTATTTTTTCATACAAATTCAAATAAAAAATATATATTTTTTTTTTTTTAAGGAGTCTTACTTTACAAAAAAGTGATGAATATAAAAAAGATGTATCTCAATATTCTTTGAAAAAAAAGTCTATGCTGTTTCCATTATTACGTGTACAGTTGAATTAAGTTTCGGTGAAATAACAAGTATTTTAAATACTAAAAAGTTAGATATGGACAGTGATTTACAATTTCTTGCAAAAAAAGTATACATCTATATGAATTAATAATAATCTTTAAAACAAATTCTTTTTTAATTCTGTATATTAATTCTTTATGTAATTATTTTTTAATACTATATGTATCAATAATTAGTTGATGTAGTATTTGTTTAATTTACATAAAATTTGTTTAGCTTAAATTAAATTAAAAAATACAATGCTTTATATAATGAAATTTAATTTGATTTATTCAAAACTGGATCAATAACATACGCAATAAAATATAAAAAGGTGTTCACATTTACATTAATATAATTTATTTGATTGGTTTAATCAGCAAAACTGCTTTACTTAATTGACAAATATTTGTTATAAAAGTTTTCTGTTTTCTACATTTTTCTCATACCAGAAATGAGAAGTAGAACGTAACATAAGTTCATCAAACTTAAATGAGTGAGTGGATAAGTGTACGTGTATGTGTTTTGCTCCAGCTCTTTCCATTTAAGAATACGTAGTAGAAAAAATACATACCAATACCGGGTTAGTTTTCTTAATTAAAATTTGATGTTTTACTCCTTTAGACTCGTTAATGAGTAAAAAAAAATATTGTTATATCACACTAGTCTCTTCATTGAGTTTCTATTCATCTTTTAAACGTGACTGTGTGTCAGTTTTTAGATTAAAAATTAAGATGCGTACAATATTTGTGAGAATGTTTTTTTTTCTTACATTACTTTTGTTTTATATTTTTTTATATGCATAGATTATTTTGGCGCACAACAAAACTTAATTAACACATTACAAACAAAAAGAATAATAATCAATAACTCAAAAAACAATCCAAAACCGCAGTAAAATTTTATAGTTATAATAAACTGAAACTTTTTACTAAATTATGTCAACATCTTTTACCGAAAACGTGTGTACCATAGAAATTTTATGAAAAAAAAAAACAAAAATAATCGCAACTATTTCTTGATGACAGCATTCTCAACTGCGATAATTCAAAAATAATAAATATGTTTTAAAAATTATAATGCATTTTCAAATTTGAATCCTCCTTTCATACTTAACCATAAAAACAAAGCATTTCATATATTATTAATGAAAATTCAATTATTAAGAATTTATTTATATTTTTAAAATTCTTTGGGAACAAACAAGAATATATTATTGTGACTCAAAATCTACAAATCGGAAGTCCTACTTAGATTAAAAAACATCTAAAACAAATTAAAGGAAAACTGGATAAAGCTGACGGTAATTCTGCAGAGATTTTGAAAGTAACCGCAAACAAAAAGCAAAAATATGTATTAAATAATTTTAAGTGGACCTCAAAAACTGAAAATACAGTAAAACCAAACCTAAATATTTAGTTGTACATCCATTGATAAAGACTATTAAAACAGATTCACTAGACTTTTTAAATAAATTAAAAAAAGTTTAAAATAAATAAGCATAATTCGAACCAACTTACTAAAAATTGATACTTTAACTCTTGTCATTATGTGGGTCTTTTAACTACAACATACACTAAAAAATTAATCACAATTTCATCACGAAGTTATTAGAACTTCGTCGGTAAGAGGCGACGAAGTCAACGAACTACGTTTACAGTTCTAAACATGAACTAACCTAAGAGTGAAATGAAAATAGGAAAAAAAGTAAAATAAGAATGACAATATTATAATTCAATTCAATTAGATTTTTAATAAAAAATACCTCGAATTTTGTTAGACAACTTTTTTTTTCCATTTGATGAACCACGGGACTCGAATATGTCATTTTATTCGTTTTTTTAATGTACCTTTACGAATCGCGTCGCAAGATAGCAGTACTATGTAGCGTACAAAAATTTACTGTTCTTGAGATAATAAAATTTAAAAGAATATATACTACAGCTTGTTTTAATAGTAAATGCTATTTTGTAAATTTAAGTACTGAAGATGAAAAAACTATTTTTTTTAATTTCCATCACTTTTTTTAAAACAAGAGATTAGTTTCCAAGAGATTATACTAGTTTTATTAAAAAAAGAATAAATAAAATCGAATTTAACGATAGAAATCGAGGGTTACACTTACAAAGTAATAAGTGCAATATTATATAACGGATTTTCGATTCGTAAAGGTCTATTAATTCTTTTCGTAAAGGTCTATTATTCGTAAATATTAGTTTTATTAAAAAAGGAAAAATATGATATGAAGAGAATGATATGACTATCAACAAAAAAAATTGGCCGTGAAATTCAATTTGTTTGTTCTAGAAAGGCAATAAATTTTAATAATAAATCCATAAGATAACGATCAGTAATTCATAAAAAAATAAAATAATCATCTAACAAAATGCAGTCATATCCAAAAAAATTACAATGAAATTGAAAACCGTACTGTAAGACTCTCGCAGATATCATTTCTTCCACTCAAAAACAAAAATTTCTGTAATATAAATAAAACTGTTTTTAACAAAACGATACTGATATCAAATAAGATACCATACTAAATTTCTATCATCAAAATATGTTATTAATTTAGAATTTTCTTTAAAAAAATATACATGTTAAATATATGTAATAGACAATAGACATACAATAACAGATAATAAACAATGTTTAAGCGTTCCTTATAACAAGAAAAGAAATAAAAATTTGTTATAAAACCCTAACCGGTCCGATTTCATTTATTAAACAACGAATAATACATATCACATTTACAGAGATAGTAAAATTCTTATAATTATTCGTTATTTAATAAATGAAATCGGGCCGGTAAGAGTTTTGTAACAAATTTTTCTTTTTTTTCTTATAACATGAAACGCTTAAACTTTATTATCTATTATTGTATATCTATAGTCTATTATTTATATTTAACATGTTTTTTGTTTTTTTTTTAATTCTAAATTAATAACAGATTTTGATAATGGAAAACAGTTTTATTTATATTACAGAAATTTTTTTTTTTTTGAGCGGAAGAAATATCTGCGAGACCCTTATCGTTCGGTTTACAATTTCATTGTAATTTTTTTGGATATAACTTCCTTCTTCCACTTTAGTATGTTTAACGTACTAAAAAAACCGTCTGCATACTATTTACAGTTTAACCAATACTGTTAGCAAATATAATTTAGGTAAAATAGTAGCTGTAGGGCGTGTCGTAGGCACGTCTCCGCAGCTAGGCCCTCCGGGCAGGTTGCTCTGTGGGCGGCGTCTCGGAATGGAATTATTAGGTTTCAAAAATGGATTACCTCTTGTGTAAAAATATTTTTTCTTTTGAATGATGAAAATTGATATAACGGAAGTTAAATTAGAAATTTAACTCTAGAAATTGATAATAATAAGTCGGGATTTTATGCTACTGATCGGTACATTCCGGTGCCTACTCTCTGGTTATAGTTCATTATTTTATGAAGAAAAATCTGAAAAAATTTTTAAAACACCACTCTTAAATTAAACTCACTAAAAGGTAAAAAATAATTTTAGGACGGTATCTCAGAAAAGATTAGACAACAAGCTTGGAGGATGATATGTAAGATTATGTGAAAGTCATAATTTAAAATTAAATTTTGATGTTTTTGCTAATTTTTTTCTTATGAGTGTTTGCACACAACTCTTTAGGCCATTTAACAAGCATAAGAAAAAAAATTTAAAATGGTGTTTACGTAATTTTATTTTCTACTTATTAATGCATTTAATATAAGAGTGGTTTTTAAAAAGTTTTTTTATACATTTTTTATTTGTTACTTTTTAGTTTTCATAAGTTCATACTTTACAGCTGCGCTAGTGCACAGGTTTGAGCGTATTTAGCGAATATGGGATCGGTACGTTGGGTCAGTGCAATTAAAACGTATAGCTAAACGATTTAATTACCGGATAACCAAGATCCGGTCGATCAAGAATGTACTCAATACGTTAAACAGTTAGCGGTTGATCTGCTGATACATACGCCGTTTGAATCGTAAAAATCGGACGATCGGTTGCCGAGATATTACGATGACACCCAATCGCACCTACTCACCAATTTCAGAACGGCGCCCCAAGACACTAGAAAAGCATCCGACAGGCACTACTGGATGCGGGTGAAGTATCGGTCAGGAGGATTGAAAATATTTTTCAGAGCACTAGAACCGACCATTTTTGATTTTCGTCCGAATATTCGGATCCAGTTAAAAATTAGTAAATTTTTCCCAAAATTTCGATATATGTTTCGCATATAATCGATATATATATATATATATATATATATATATATATATATATATATATACATATATATATGTGTGTGCATATATACGGTATATCGATTTTTTTTTTTTTTTTTTTTTGTTTTTTTTTTTTTTCCTGTTTAGCCTCCGGTAACTACCGTTTTTAGATAATACTTCAGAGGATGAGTGAGGATGATATGTATGAGTGTAAATGAAGTGTGGTCTTGTACATTCTCAGTTCGACCAATCCTGAGATGTGTGGGTAATTGAAACCCAACCACCAAAGAACACCGGTATCCACGATCTAGCATTCAAATCCATGTAAAAATAACTGGCTTTACAAGGACTTGAACGCTGGAACTCTCGGCTTCCAAATCAGCTGATTTGGGAAGACGCGTTCACCACTAGAACGGTATATCGATTTATAATAATATAACAATACACCTAACCACCACGAAACATGTACTAACGAATCGGATTTTTCCGCTAGTGATCGGTACATTAAGGTGCTAAGCTAAGGAGGACGCACACACAGACCCACACAAATACCGCCTAGTAGGTTTAGGATTTACAAACTTCAGGTTGAATACATACTTCATCCTTGTCTCTGTATACGCAGTAACCAAAAGAGCAAACACGTTTATTTTTTTTTTAATGACAAGAATCATATCAGCAGTTAAATATTATAATAATCTTTTAAATTGTTTGTGTTGTAACCACCACAGTTAATAGGTGCGTAACATCCTAAGGCAATAAAGAGGTGGTGGAACAATCAATTTTTAAATGTAGTATATTCAGACAATTAGGAAATATATTGATATTAATCAAACGTGCAAAAGTATCTTACAACAGAAATTGAAAAAAAAAAAAATTATTTTATAGCTCCCTGTAATTTTTTTTTTTTTTAATTAATCTTAAAACGTTATTTAAACTACGGCATAAAATATTTATATGTACAATTAACTTTTAAAGAAACCGATAATTATAGTCGTATTGAAATTCGTATTTAAAAAGAAGTGAATTCAAGTCTAAATAGCATTATTGTTATAAGAGAAAAGTACATTTGTAAATTCTATTTACCGATAAAGCGTTAATAAAATATATTTTATGTTTATTTCACGGCTTTTAAAATACTTAAAGGTTTTGAGTATAACCTATTACTGTGAGTATTGACTACGTTCATTCGTATTCAACAATTATGCATCTAAAAGAAATAAAGCAGTTCATACCATTGGGCTACTCTAATTATAATGATCAATGATATCTAATAAATTATTTATATAATTCTAACAAACAGTAAATACAGATATGGATGTAGGCTAAATTAATTAAAAATGGAATAAATGTTTATTGATTAAGGATAAAAAATAAAATACAGTGACTGGATTACCGTATTTTGATGAAACTAAAGGCATTATGTAAATAAAAAGAATTGATAAGCTGCGTTTAATTGTTCGTAAAATGTATGACTGGTTCAAGATGTAACTCTTCATCACTATGTGAGTATTTAGTTAGTTGAGTAGAAGCAACTTTATTATAATTATTAGTAATATCTCATAATATTTTTATTATACTATTTAATTTTAAACTGTTTCCAGTTCTGTTTAACTTGATACACTAAATTCATGAATTCTGTTATAAGTATGTATCCAAATACTACTTAATTATATTAACTTCACGTAATAATATATACTGCTTACACCCATGTACCACGGGCAACCAGTTTAGAAAATTGAAAAAGTAAAAACTATTGTTACTTTTTGAACTTTATCAATAAAGTAACCAAAGAAGACTGAACGTAATAGTACATAATTTTTGCATAATATCAATATATAGTTATAGTAAATAGCATAATAGTTTACGCTATAAATGTTTAATAAAAACCATCGAAATTTTAGTATTTACCATTGAGTATCATCAGTGAATTATGATCATCCGTTGAACTGCAATTACCTTTTTAAACAATTAACCACAGATAATTATCCTCACTTTTATTAAGAGCGTTTCACAATTATTTGAAATACAGTTTTCTTGAACGAATTTTTAATCAAATCATCCGGTATTTCGGACCAAGCACCGAAATATTTTATAAAAATCGTATGTCAAAGTGTCGTACATTCCATATATGAGCTGCAAGGTTTTTTCTATCTCCGGATAGTTCGTGTTTTTCCACTAAAATGATATCTTATTGTTGTTGGCTATGAGAAATTCGCTTTTTTGCTTTTACCACTCGTGAATGCAGGGCTCTGCTATATCAAATGTTCTGCCAGTAACCCGATTTATATGCTGCTTAAGTAAGCAATCGTGTAATTTTTCTATATCAGTAAATGAACGCAGTCTCTTTTTCTCACTTATTCTTTAGGTTTATTGCAGATGAAACTTTTACTTACTGAACGGGCGTTATAGTGGAAACTAATAATAAAAATGATTTCGTAGAAAATAAGAGTAAACACTATGTGAGAAAAAGCTTCGATAAGTCTGGCGCCACATCGTAGATAAGAATTTAGTTTTTTTATACCTATAATTACCCAAAGTCATGTGTTTTTTTCTTTTATCTAAATAATTTTATTACATGGATGTAGGCTCGTAGTCAAAACAAAACAGTTTTTATTACAATTCTGTATGGACAGATTTTTATACATATTCGTATATGTTTTCTGACACTGTTCAACAAAATTTAATTTTTTGTTTGTTAAATGAGAGTGGATGACTGATTCTTATAGTATTTTTTATGCTGATTTCACATACGTTAATACATCTTTTCTATCGAGCTCAGTTATGTTGTAACTGAAATTTCTTTTGAAACAAAAAAATATTTGGTGAATTTAATATTAAGTTATATTACACGCATTTTGCACTCATCTAAAATCTATTTCTTTTGGATATTCTGCAGTAATTTGCTGTAGGAAGATCCCTCTTTAGATTCCAACAGTAAGCAGCTAACGATGTGTGTTCTATTTTCCCTGATATCGTGTTTCCATTGTAGATATCTCCTGGTGAAAGCGTTCTCCATGTTCATTACTGATAGCGCCGGGATTGTTAGGGAAAACATCCAAATGTGAATGAATATAAGAAATGGATTTGTGTGACATATTACATCAAGTTCTTTGTAGTTTTGAAGGAGTTCACTGACAAGTTCTCTGCAGTCACTGACATTATGGTTTTCAAGGAAGTTGTATACCACATTTTCAAATGATTTCCATGCAGCAACCTCCAAGTCTTTCAGATATTTTTCAAACGCCAGATGACTCATTAGTTTTCTTATTTGTGGTCCAAATTATAGTCCTTTATTATAGCATCGCTTATAATAGGAAATTTGTTTTTTTTTTAAACTGAAACCCTAAACTATTATGATCATTCACTTTTAAAAAAATATTTGAATAAACGATATAGCTTATGTAGTGGCGGAAGATAAACTTTTCTGGTTTTACTAATGCTTGATTAACAACATTCCTCTCTCCTACAGTTCTTCCTCTCTATTTATCCACTGTTCTTTTATGTTCCTATCCCTGTTGTGCGACTCGTACAAAAAGCAACAGAATTTAGTATATCCAAGTTGCAGTCCAAGCAAAACTGCTGCTATTACTTTTAGATCTCTACAAATATGCCATAAATATTTCTTATACTGAATCCTGCTCAGTACAGGTTTCATATTTTCATAAGACTCCTTCATATGAACAGCGTATGCTAATGGTGTTGATGGGTATTTATTTCCAATTTGAAGTAGAACAGCTTTCAAACTTAGCTTTGACGAGTCAATAAAAAGTTGTCATTCATCAAGATGGTACATATGACCCAAAGCATTCAGTAAAGAATCCAGATCATTACAATATTCAAAGTTTTCGTACTGAGAGAAGAAATGTTTAAATTCTGACTGTCACGGAAAGCCAGTTCACGTAATCCTGACCGAATAATTAAATAGGGTTCAATATATCTATTTTCTAAAAAGTTTGGATCTCTTTCTTCATCGCGTGATAAATCGGCACAAGATTCGACATTTTCATCTTAATGTAAGTTCCATTTTTCTTATGAAACTGGAAGCTCTTGGCTATTGAAACTGGCCGCATGATAGAGGGAATATCAGGGTATTTAAGAGTACGTCGAGTTTTTGGGGTTATCCCAGTTATCACAAAAATAACTTACAATTACACAAAAATAACAGTCTCTTATTTCAGACTTTGGTTCTCTCTAATCCACTGGAATTGCAAATGGCATGTAACGAGATCCATTTAACCAACCACTCAAAAATGTTAAACAAGAAGCACCGCAAATATGAGGAGTCCAAGATTTGTCCTGATCACCTAATTTACATCCAAAATACAGTTCATATGACTTTGTTATCAGTGGAGTTGTATTTCTTTTCTGAGACTTCAACGTTACCTCAGAAAAGCATTTTCGGTGCTTAATGAACCTGCGAGTCATTGTTAATACATCACAATAACTAATACTATTTAAAAAGAGTCGCTTTATACACACACTAATTTATTGAACGCACATTCATTTTACCGAACAACATATACCCACAAATATGAAAGCTAGCTACAAAACTGAATGTTACATACACGAGAACTCGCACTTGAATGAGAATTAAAAATATTTCTCTTAGTCTGCACGACAGTTTATAAGTACATATAATAACGACAGAAATAACTAATGAGTGGCTAATATATTTAAAGTAAGATGAAAGTAGGAAGAATGAGTCAACCCACCGAATTGGTCTAATGGTGAACGCGTCTTCGCAAATCAGCTGATTTCGATGTCGGGAGTTCCAACGTTCAAATTGTATTAAAGGCAGTTACTTTTATACGGATTTGAATAATATATCGTGGATACCGATGTTCTTTGGTGCATGGGTTTCAATTAACCACACATCTCAGAAATGGTCACCTTGAGCCTGTGTAATACTACACTTCACTTAAACTCATACATATCATCCTCATTTATTCTCTGAAGTAATACCTGAGATTCCCGGAGGCTAAACAGGAAATAAAAAAAAAGGATGAGGCACATTCTTGTTCATTTCAATTAATGTGTAAATAATAAATATGATGACTATATCTAACAAATCAATGTGTCAACAATTAAGGGACTGCTATTTAGTTGATAAATAATATAATAAAATACTTTCACAAAATGCTATGCTTATGGAGTTCATGCATGATGTTACCTGAAAATAAAAAAATATTAGTTACAAAAAAAATAAGCCTGATAAAAGAATTCTGATTTCATATTAGAAATCAGGATGAAAACTATTATAAGAATCAGTTATTCACTTTCACTTTAAAAAATCATTGCTGATGAGTGTGATTATATCATCAATGTTAAGCGCTTAAATTCATGTATGAAGTTCATGTTATTTTTAAAATTGTCATTCATATCTCATTCAATTCAAAATAATGCGTGTGGTAAGATAGTTTTCTTTACACGTTTGCTAATGTATGTATATAAATATTAGGGAACAGAAGTTTTTAATTCATTTCAATCCTTTAACTCATTGTATGTATTGAATTAGCTATTACATGACAACTCATGTACTCAATTACTCTTCCTCAAAGTATTCATATCGAGGCTTGGACAGACAAGTTATATTTTAACGAAAGTAAGTAAAATATATATCTTTAATAAAAGTTCAATACATTAATGTTGTTTCTACACCCAATATGTTTTGTTTTGTACAATAAAACAAACCATACCTATATGGTTTGTTTTTTGGGTTCTAGTTTATAATGTACCTTGCAATGCGATCTGTAAAACGTTGTAGTTACAGTCAATCGATTAAAAAACATCGCAGTTACCTAGGTGTCCCAGATCAGAGAAGTAGTGATATTTGGGAATATTTTATTAATCAGCCCCAAAATACAATATATTCAAAGTAATAAAATTTTATATTGAATGTTATTATTTGTTAAATTATTCTATTCTCTTAAAAATTAAAAAAGGAAATAAAGATTCAAACTTACTTACATGACATTAAATAGGATGTTGTCAATGATAACCTAAGTAGAAACGTAGAAATAACATAAAGCTTTAAACTGTATTAAGGTTTTCGCTTTTAGCTATATAATGCGTAAGTCTTTTCCTGATTCTGTCAATGTTGTTTGAGAAACTGTTTCTTTAAAGATTGCAGCTGACATTGGAGCGGGAAAAAATTATTCCAGATCATCGCTTTGGACTCGGAACTGGACATTCTACTATTGAACAAACAATAGGAAGTCAATGTCATCACGAAGTGCCTAGAAGAGAAGAGGTTATGTTCGGCGGCCTTCTTGGATGTTCGGCAGACCTTTTGTAAGGTCAGGCTGCCTGGTCTACTCCAGTAGTTGAAATGCAGCCTTCCTCAACCCTTCTATCTGGTTGTGCGGAAGTACCTCACCGTACGTTTTTCCCAGGTTAGATGCAACGATGAGTTATCTGGATTCTTTGACATTAGGTAAGGGGTTCCACAGGATCCGTGTTAGTATCATTCCTGTACTCAATTTTCACTGTGGACCTTCTGGCTTTGGAATGAAAATATTTTTTTTATATAAAAAAAATTAATTTTCTGCAGATAAAGACTAAATTAAAAAAAATATTTAACTTGGATTTTTTTATAATCTGGTTAATTATTAACATTTTCAACAAAACACCTAGACAACACTGATGTCTAACTCCGAATTTTTCTGGTGGCAATTATTTTCTCTGCTCGAAAAATAAATAATACCAGAGAAGGTTTAAATGTTTTATAGTTTAAATGCCACACACTCTTGGGATTTGGGATGTTATTTATATAACAATCTGTTACCTCTTTTCCTATATTATCTTTTTTATTCCTGGAGTTAATTATTATTGCAGCATACATTTATGCTGAGCTGATCAACTCGAAATAGTTTGTAAATAAATAGTTTGAAATAGTTTAATAATAATGCTCCTTCTTTGAAGGCTCTGTCCCTCTTTCTTCTATTCTTTTCTTTAAGTAAGATTGCTTATCTGAGAGGAAACTGAGGTAAAATTTATCAGATAAAAAACTTCCACTACAGAATTCAGGAATTTCTTTGATAGTAGCGGTTTCTTTTCCAACATCCATTCCCTTCCATTACGCTGATATCAATTTTCCCATTATTTTATTTAGATTTATATTTTACCAAGAAGGACCACGGTAAAGATATCGGTAACTATTAAGGCAGTATAAATCCTTGATTTATCTATTAGAATATGCCTGTGAACAAGCCAAGGGAATCTGTTTCCAATCCGATTGCTACCCAATTAATCTACCATTTGAGATACCGTGTACAGATAGACACCTAATCCCTTATACCTAATCCCTTATAAAGTAAGAAATACTGAAACCGTACAGAAATAGAATAATAGAATTATTTTTTTTGGTTGTAAAATTTTCAAAAAAAATACATTATTATTAAATAATGAACTAAAGAATCAGAAATTCTATAAAACTGGCAAGAGAATAAAATAAATTATATTATTTTTTTATCGTCAATGGTTTGTTCGACACCACACCCATTTTTAATCATATAGGTCTAGGGCAAGTTGAAAATTAATGTTAAACATGTATTTATCAGTTATTTATTAAACCTATAAGAAATTTAGTAAGACTGAAGAAGATAATTTAATTCGATTCGTAATATTATGTACGTTGTTTCCTTAGTTGTACGATACTAAATAGTAGTTTCAAGCGTTAACACAATATGTTACCACTGATCCGTTACATATGGGATGGAAAGAAACAAATTGTTTGCTAGGATGATCGGTATGGTATACGAGTATATGCATGTAAGTGTATTCTATAAGGCCTAATAGTTATCATAAGTAAATTCACGCATCAATAAACCGCCACACCATAGTTTTATTGTAAAATTTATTTTTATAAATGTAAAGATATTGTATCTACATTCGTACATACAAACAGCTTACAAACAGGATACGATGGTTTTAACCATAAATACGTTTTCTATATCGAATAATGAATTTTAATGAAAGTTTACTTGTAGTAGTTTATTAGTTATAAGCGTAAATTCATAATTGTTACTAATAAATAATATTCCGTTGAATACAAATAATTAGTTTTACTGCTCTCATATCACAAATTTTCTTTAACCTAATTATCACTAGTTGACTACAATATATTTTATGTGTATGAGTATTTCATCTAATTAAAATAAATATTTTTGTACTAAATCCTATTTTATTTATTACTTTTCCGTCTTGATAGCTTTATAGCAGAGCTATGCTGTAGAAGGAAAGTATAGGAAAGTATTGTAAGCTATCCAATTTGGGCATATGCGGTTTTCACTGGATCTTGACGTTTTAACACTTAAGGGACCCAAAAAACCGGATGGAAATTTTTCGGATGTTAATGTTCCCACGTACGTGTGTGTGTGTGTCGGTTCGGTCTTGGCCCCTACATCACCTTATATCTCCAGAACTACTGGACCGTTTTTGATCAAACTTGGTCAATTATTTCTATATTTAGGGAATTGATACCATTAAATTTACAACTAAAAAGTTCGAAGGAGTGAGGTTGTACAGCAAGGTCATCCTCACTATCTTGAGTTTTCACCTAACTAAAGGTCATATTTTTCACATTTGTTAACGATTAAAAAATTAAAATATTTGTAAAAAATTTTTTTTTTCAAAATGACATCCCAACAAAACTGTTGTAGCCGTCTGCTATGCTGTGACGTTACAGGTGAGCGTTAGAATTAAATAAATGAAAAATATTTAAAAGCGTAAAAATGTAACTCGGTCTTGCTGAGTCTCAAACTCCATCGCCCGGTTGACTCGGTACCTGGTGCGTTAAGCTTCGTGGTTGCACCAGTCTTCCGACAGTACAAGCGAAATTTGTTCTATGTAAGTTGTGAAATTACATTAGTTTAGTTGGTGCCGACCTTCGCCACTAGTACCGCCACATCCGCGCGAATTAAATAAGGTATGCGCGCGCTAGTTAGAATAATTCAATTAAATAAAAGAAAATACATCCAAATACAACAACACACTTTAAATTGTATGTGTAATCCGTGCATCAAAAAAAAACCTACAGTTGTCAGATTTTTTTTCATTTTCATTTAGAAAAATGAAAAGTTAAATATATATTTTTGTACATAATCCTATTCTTTTTTTTTATTATATTTAAAAAAATGTAAAAACTTGAGTTGTGAAAAATTAAGGCGTTTAGTAATTATCAATTATCTCATTTAAATATAATAATCCAGAAACAGACGTGTGGTCCCTAAATTTGTTTTTATAACTCTAACAATGGGTTAATAATAATATGCGAATTTAATACAGATTACAAACTGCAGTAAGTAAATTTGATGAGTTTCCATATGTATTGTACGTAATATTATGAAAGAGGTATTTATGCTCTCAAACCATAAAAACGTGTTCTGTGTTAAAATAAAATGAATTAGATCTAATCCTTTTTTTTATACGAGTATGCTTCACTATAATACAACGTAGAAAAAACAACTTAAATGCTAAGAAATTGATAAATTCTGAACGTATTTATTTGCCAGTCTTTAAAGGTTTTCAACGTGTATTAGATACAATGTTTTACATTATTTTAAAGATTCAAGGCCAATGGGTATATTTTTCATAGTGAAAACATTTCCGAATGTAATCTTTTCCTTTAAACTTCGTTAAAACGTTAGTAAAATAATTCCATTTGACGTATACCATTTTAGAATTAGTTAAAACTGCGTTATTTTATATATTATACACAGAATTTATGGTTGTATCGATATTAGTTTTTTTTTTTAATTTTATTGTCGCATTAACATACACAGGTTAGCTGTTTTAAAGGTTAGGCTCATTTAAAGCATTGTACAGAGTAGGCTGTATGAATTAAGATTAACAACTGTAGTACAATTAATTATAAAACACAAATAATTCATCTCAAAGAGAGATAATAAAAACCATAAATCTAAGAAATTAATCCAGTAATTGGTGTAATTATAATTTTCATACATTTCATTAACCACAAATATTTGGTGTTAAGAAAAAAATAACTCATTTTACAGGTAAAGTTTCTTTTTGTAATTACTCCAGGAATCGTTGGATATTCGAGTTTTCATTCATTATAACGGAATCTGAAAACAAATCGATATTTACGAGTAAAAATCACTAACGGTTATACGGTTCTGCAACGTTTGATATTTTTAAACGGATTATTTATAACTAGAAATTGCCAAATTTATTTAATTTTAATAATAAATGTAACATATGGCTTCTAAGCAATCTTAATCGTCATCATTCATCTTTTTTCTTCTTCCTACATTCATCTCATATGATTTTTTGTTTTATTTACGATCTTATTTTTAATTTAACATATGGTGTAACATATATATTTTAATATCATTTATAACTTTGGGTTTTAGTGAGCAATTAACTATAATGAATAAAATCATTTTGCTTTAAACGTAAATAAATAATTTCTTTCGAGTTAAATTTCTACCTGTTAAATTCTGTTTTAATTTTTCTTGTATAAAATACTAAATTTATAGTAAATTTTATTTAAATTGAGGTATTTAAAATGTTTGAATCATGATTAGTGTGTAAACAAACATTGTAATTAAAATTTTGCAATAAAACAAACAATATTTCAATAAGATATTAATATATGTTATCAACTAAGAATTGGTAATTGGTAAAATGTTTTCACATTATGTAGAATCAGTTGTTACATCAAAACTTGAAGTTCTAATCTCGTATTGAAAATCTAAGTTTCACGTGTTCTCCTTTGTTTCTGAGTGTTATTTTATGTTCTGTTGGTGTTAATTGTTCTTGCTGTTATGTTTTAATTAAATAATTAATTTTATTCTATCGTTCTTCCGTTGCTAAGGTAACAGAACCTAAGTAGGTTTTACTCAGTTTTTCTGTTATTTTCCGATCATTTTCGTTAATTTTATTGTGTAACGTTGTTTGGTATTCTAAAACGTTTAAGAAGTCATTGGGGTTTAGTTTGGTTTATAAAAACATTATTTCGGTATTAGATTATAGCAGCTGATTCTGGTTTTAAAAATTGTACTAAAAATTTTACTAGTGTAACTAAATAATGTCTGATACCGACACTACGATTGTGGCTGGGGATCACCCCACGGAGCATGCGAGAGTGCAAGGGACGAACAGGAACCGAAACAACTTACGCCCATTTCTCAGGAGCGCAGCTCCCTGCCATTGGAAAAGACTGGGAAGAAATCGAAGGCGAGAACAGAACTCTTGTGTGGAAATAGGGCAGACAGAAAGGAACTTCACGCACCTCTCAGGTACGCTTGTTTGTTAGAGTGGAGAATGCCTGAATGACGATGTGGATGGATTCGACGAAAGATTCTGTGTTTGGCGACACATGTTTAGATGCTGAGATCTTTTGTAGCGAACTGCACGAATACAAAGAAGGAGATAAAGACCTGTTCTGGAACCATAGACAGGCTCCTCAAAGATATATACATGTATAAAGGTTGCTGGTGGTACTCGTTGACCTGCGAGTCCGCCTTTTGCTTGTCAGGTCTGCAGCACAGAGCCTCCGATTCAGGTAAATGCGGTAACACAAACTCAGTTACATGGTCGTAGTCTGCGCAACATCATGGAACAAACGCTGACAGATGAAGAGACAGTCAGTGCTGCCATCACGAAATGACCGGCATAACGTATGAAACGTGTTGAACAGTTAACTGACAAGTCTAAAATTAATGACAGAACATGTCGTTGTAGTGACCTCTCGGCTACACAGACCACGGCGAACCCGACGGGACTGAGGTCAGGGGATATAATTGAGGACAAGGACAGGTACAGAATACATCTGGCGGGATGAAGAACCTACTTGCAACAGGAGATTCCCGATTTACTTCAACTCGACATCCGATGATCATAATTCATGACTATTATTCTGGTCTCTCTCAGAAAGGTGCTGGAAGAAACCCGGACACGTTTGTTTGTTTTCTGCATTCTAACATCGGCCAGTGCTTTGAAATGATGATATTATATGTTGTTGGGAGGACAGGAGCTCCCACGAAAGTTATTGCTCTTCGATCAAGTATGATGAAGGTTGGCAAGATTACCTCGTTGACTAAAATCCACGCCATCCATACCAAACAGTGGCACAGTCGTCGTAAAGGCGGCTGGATGTACATATGCTTAACTACTTCGAACTGTGAAAGACTCAGTAATCGTTGAGGAGTTGGGCAATGTGTTGTCGCTACGGAATAAATTTCCGTAGCGACAACACATAGACAGCAGGTAGTGAAATGCAGATCAGAGTGAAAGGACCCGACAAAGCAGCCGAACTCAGGAGTATATTACAGAGTAAAGATTCCGACCACCAACTAGACCTGAGATCTACCTTGACCTCAAGGTAGATCTGCGACTGCCTCGGACAGCCGCAGTACGATAGTACACCTCCAGGGCTTAGATTGTGATATCACCAAGGAGAAAGTTATAGTACTTGTGAAACGGGTAGTGGGGGAAGGTGGAGAGTTTAAAGTGACCTCACTTCGTCCAGCGTACGGTGATACGCAATATGCTACCATTATCACCTCGTATGGCCTAGCGAAGAAACTCACAAAGGATTAAGATCGGTTGGGTATAATGTAGGACTCGAGTCAGAGACGCGGAGTATCGCTGCTGTAGGTGTTAGGCCTTGGGGGAAATGTCAGCCGCCTGTACAGCACCCGACCGATCCGGAAGGTGTTTCAACTGCGGGCAGCCGGGACACAGGTGGAGCCAATGTCAGAACAAGACGAAATGCACAGGGTTTTTTTGGTTTACTTGGCATTTCTCCTGCCACCACCCCATTCAGTCGCCCTACAGCATAAGACCGAATGTCTATGCCACAAACGGCTACTGAGCCTCGAAACATTTTAGCAATCAGTGTCCTAACTAGCTCCTAGAAGCTTACCTAATAGCGTCAATACAATAAGCGTGGTACCATCCACCACTCACCAGACTGCTTAGTAACTTGTCTGGTCCCAGATCATCTTGCAGGAGTATATATGCTCATGTCATAAACTCAGTACTCCTCAATGAAGTCATAGTCTGGGAAACTGCGCTGGAAAAGGACTCTAAAAGGTGCATCCTGGAAAGGGTCCAAAGGAGAATAACCTTCAGCATAGCGTCTGCCTTTGTAGGAAGACGCGATCCTGTCTCAACAAAGGCAGCTCTACACTAGTTGGTGGTGGGTGATGCGGTGTAACATTATTAGGGGAGGAGAGAAAGTAACTGCTCGGGCGGACATGATACGAGAGTGGCAGAGGAGGTTGGATCAGTCATCAAGAGGGTATTGGAACCATCTCTTAATCAAAAAAGTTGCACCATGGATTGACCGCAAATTTGGCCAAATCAATTTCTGGCTACTCTAGTTCTTAACGGGGCACGGGGTCTTCCGATCATATCTTTTCGGGAGGAGGAGGGCACTCAATTCCGAGCCTATATTGCGGAGACTATGACCTCCTGAACATGTTGTGTTCAGTTGTCGACGGTGGATGGACCAAATCAACGATTGGCTGACAAGATGATAGATTAGGGTTAATCAAGCGAAGTCGAGTCATGTGACATTTGCAGTGAGAGAGGAAACTGTCCACGGTTTCAACTCGATGGCGTTCTCATACCACATGCTGAAATCGTACGGTACTTTGGGTCTTCATCTTGATTGTTCTCTGACGTGGAATAAGAGAAAAGAAAAACAACTGGTCATTAAGTTTAAGAAAATGTACTGGTTGCTGAACAAGAGATAACAATTTTCATTACCTAACAACCACTATTGTACACGTCGATTCTGTAACTGATTTGGACCTGTAGGAACCAACTTTGAGGTGCAGCAAGCAGCGGCAACGTCGAGATTATACAGCGATTCCAAAACCAATTACTGAAGAGCATCACAGAAGTGCCTGGTTTATAAATAACGGTGAAATCCACGAAAATGTGGGTTTACCGTATGTTCGAGAAGAAATACAGAGATTTGGTACAAAATAAATATTGCTCCTAAACAACCAAATGAACTATTTAACTATTAACTTTCTAAACAATAGTGAAGACGTTACAAGGATAAAATGACTCCGTTTTGGATCTTAATGACTTTGTGTGGAAATGGAACTGCAACAATTTACTCGTAGTGTTACCTATCATATCTATATTTCACTCAGGTTATATATAGATTTAATTATTACTCTTTCATTAATAAGTATAATTTTATTTTCAATTTTTCTCTTCTTTATGAATTGTGTTGAATTACCAATGACACTGTTCTCTGACCTACCTTTACAATTGTAGTTTAAATAAACTGTCTTGAAATATTAGTATATATTTTTTGAGGAACTTTGATGGAAACCTCTCTACATGTCATTATACGAGATCATTTTACTTATGGTTCCTGTAGTAGTGTAACTATAAATTTTATTTTGAGAAAAAACTTTTATTACCAATCGTACAACTATTTAATCATTCATGCAATTTTCTATTTTGTTCTATTTGACACCAATTATATGGCCGTCGTGCCATGTGATTTTTGTATCTGTGTTTCATATTACCTCCCCTATTTTCGTTTCATATATTTTAATATTTGGTGTATTACTGTTTTTACAACTACACTGTCATCTAATATCAGATTCGTTAACCAACTATACCTTCATAACAACTTTGCGCCAAGTTAATATTTTTTTCAGTTTACAATAAACTACAAAAAAATCTTTTACGATTCTAGTTAAAAGCTTTCACACTGTATAAACCTAACCAATTTTCAACACTTTTAATTTCATCACGTGGACCTCACGTAACACCTCAAAGTTATAGGTCTGTCTATATCCCTACAGTCCATGTTTTGTTCAATACCCCAGTACATTTGTAAAAGTACTTTTTTAGGATTTCATTCTAATTTCAAGATAATTAGATGTTTGAGAACAGCATATTTATCTTCTGAAAGAATTTACCCGTAATTAGTGGAATATTCCTTTGTTTATTAATTGTTCTTTAAATGTAAATTAGTTTTATAATTTTGCTTTAATTTATTTTCTTGCGTTAATACTTATAGAAGAGGGCGCTTAAGAAATCCTCACTGTCACGGCGATAAATTCTTGAAAAGCCGTAAATTCCTTGTGGAGAAAGAGATTATTTATTTAAAAAACATCATTTATATTATAATTTTATAAATGTTCAATCTCATAAAACGTAACTCTTTTAACAATAACCATTGCTAACCGATGATTCAATTAAATCTTTCCAAAGATTATGTATTTTATTTATGTTTTTTGTTTAAATGTAGAAGCGGAAAGCTGAGAAGAGATAACTTATGCTTTTTGTTAATTATTTACGTATAATATTTTTCATAATTTGTTAGCAGTTAAACATTACCGAAAAATTTATTAAATTTATATGACAAATATTTTCTGTATAATAATAATTATATTTAGGGATTGATAATATCAAAAATACTTTTCTTGAATACTGAATTACCGTTCATAAAATACGCTAATATTAAATTGATAATGTCTATTGTATTATGTTGACGAAATATTAATGTTGGAAAGAGTATAGACCATGAAATTAAATAGTTTTCAACAATTATTATTTTGAGTAGACAATTTTTTTATCGCTTTAGATATAAAACGATAAAAAAATAAGCAATAACAAATAATATTTGTTAAATTAAGCGACAGGAGATATCCTGTCGCTTAATTTAACAAATAAAAAAGAATTAAGTCCTATAAAATCACCAAGTAATAACAGGAACCCATAAATGGTTCTATTTTGCAATATTTGCCTGTATATAAATTTTTTGCAGAATAAACTAGATTACTACTATTTCGCAATAAAATCTAATTAATTAAATAATAACATTATGTATTTATTCGTTGTAAAAATACTTAAAAAACTCAGATGCTAGAATTATACGAAATTATAAGCAGAATAAATACGGCTCGTACTTATCCATTAATGCTAATAAGATATAACAGTTTTACGTACATTCTTATACGTACTTAATACTTTTTATTATTTAACAATTAACTGCGATTAATGATAAAAAAACATTCTGTAATACTGTTATGTACCTGCCATAAAAGCAAACATTAAATTGATAACTTTTTAATTCTAATTACATAATTTAATCTAATAATTACTGTTGTAAATGTGAAGTTTTGTTCTCTTATACACACAAACGCGCGCGAGCACATATTTATATATATATATATATATATATATATATATATATATATATATTACATATGTATATATATAATTAATATTTTATTTATTAAAATGCATTTGACATTGGTTACCGTTAGGCTACTTATATGGTATCTGTTTTGAAATAATTTCTGCTGCTGGCAAGTATTATGATTTTACCTTACATATTAAATTATATCAACAAGTAATAAATGTTTCCTTACTTTCAAACAAACTATAACTTTATTCATATAAATTATTATAGGAAAGTAATTATGGCTATTTGCCCATTTTTCCTACATTACAAAAAAAACGATCTATATATTTATAAAATTATTTATTATTTTTATTCATAAATTTTTAAAGTTTCATTTAAAGAGAGGAATATTAAAATAAAAATATTCAATTATTTTTCAGGTTTCATTTCGGAAGGCTTTTCTATAAATTTATAGTATGTAATCTTGTGATTATTCCTCCATATTATTTTTTGATATCGTACAACAATAAAAATACTAAATACGATGTTATATTGCTATTTCATTCGTTAATTTGATGTATAGCGAAAGTAGCAACCGAATGATTTTTTTTAAACGTAAATTGAAACATGAGATACACAATATTTATATTAAAATTAAAAAATATTCTTTATTAAAGTCGAATAAGAAATTTTTTCAGCATTTTACTTTATTTTAAAGTACAAGATTCACAATTAACTTACATCTGTTTTTCACTTATGATATTCCAAGTTCTTTACTTTATTTTCACTGTACTTAAGAAATTAAATTTTATTAAAGGTATACATTTGTTTTCTTTTTTTAATTGTAAAACACAGTTTATTTTTTGATTAGGCTTAATCCAATATAATGTACTTTGAACAAAATACCTTAACATATTGATTTTCAACAGTAATTTTAAATAATAAAATTTGAACCACCTATATTATCTCCAATACATATATATTACTCGATTATTTCCAATAAGCAATTCAGGATTAATTTAACCTTACTCTATAATCACACAAAAAATGTAACCCTCTTAACTGGTGGATAGCCAGATCTATCTGCATAAACATATTGAAAACCAGGTCACTGAAACAGATACATGGGGATATAATTGAACATGATTACTTAATATTAATAAATTGAGTATATGTAATCGATTTAGTATAATACAACGAAATCATAATTGTGGGTATTAGTGAATCCTTTAGGAATGATTCAATGGAGTCCAATTCAAGTGGGCCTAGTTAACTCACTATTAACAGTGCATAGAAAGGGTTCACGAATAAGGGAAAATGGTGTATAGGGAAATCTGTACAAAAGAATTGCACCGCAAAACGAGATAAGCTACTTCATCGAAAAGTCCTTCAAGACCTCTTCATACATTCGACATTACCGTTTAGCCCGCAGTTTCTTGGATGCCACGATTATCCTTTTATCCAGGATAGGACTAGCAGATTAGTAGTAAATGAAATTTTTCCTTTTCAAATGTATGCTAGAACAGATTAGTTTCTTCTGTGTACCCGAAACCACCAAAGGAGAGCTTCACTAAAGAATATCCTTTCAGGTCTTGAAAATTATGTGAATGTGTAATTACTCGCCCTTTACTGTAACATTAATAGACACATCAGTTACTTAGAACCAATTACGGTGTATTATTTCTTATGGTATTTATAATATCCTTATTATTTTTGTAATAAAACCTACATAAAACGAATTAAAACCTCGTAAATTCCTCTCCGGATATAACCGTTTATATGTGTACCCACCCTATCTAAGATGATTGACGTTGTATCTTCATTTTCTGCATTTCTCTTTTGATTGCAGTCGTTTTATGGCTGCGATGTATTTAAAGTATGTAACATACCAGCAGCAATAATTATCACTGCTTTCCACTAAGAGTAATAGTGTCAATAATACAACCAGTCCTTGGGGTTTAAGGAGCGTTTGAAAATTCATTGTTAATAACTCAACTAGTGAATAGTGATTCCCTTGTAGCACTGAATATCAACTACGTTTCGTAGGTCTAATACCTTTTAGTTCTGTCATAACACAGAAATAACAAAAAATCAATTCAATCATTACTTTACGTAAAAAGGTTTCTTTTTGAATAAAAACATTTGCTCACTGATTTCTTAAAGAAGTACTTATAAAAAAGTTATAAATTGTTAAAGATATAAAAACTCCCCAAATTAACTATGTTGTAACGTAATCCTCTCTGAAGTAAGGCAATTTTTTCTTGATAGTTGACAGTCCAGTGAATTTATCCTCTAACTTCTAGAAAGTCAAGGTGGACTGCTGTTCCTTGGTGGGATAAGGATTGTAAAGACTGTATATGTGCACTAAGGATCGTTGCAGGGCTTTAGAAATTTCAATTGAAAGCTTTCTACAGAATTGCTCTACGCCTTCCAGAAGGTGAGGACTGTACGTATCGAGGGTTCGATATGCCAAACGGAAATCGTCGCTGAATTATGCGAATAAAATTTCTCAGACAACTCCATTATTGGGCTATATGTGGATCAAGACAGTCTCCTGACAGGGAAAAGACTCCTACCGCGCTGCTGTATGAAGCTTACCGAGATATATGGTTGGCTATCAGCCAGATTAAGGCTCCAAGCGCTTTAATGGTAGACAGGTACTTGCTGGCATTCAGTAGCCTGGGCGTGGCAGTGAATTCCTGTCACTGACGAAATAAATTTAATTATTGATAGTCATATACATGTATGTTTTAGTAGTTGACGGGGTGCGCCTACTCATTTTACTAATATATGACAAGTGAGCGGGAGGACACGCAAGCGAGTGGTGGATGGTACCACGCTTATTCTGCTCACGCTTTTAGGTTAGTTCTAGGAGTTAGTTAGGACACTGGTAGCTAAACTGTTTCGAAGCTCAGTAGCCGTTTGTGGCACAGACATTTGGTCGTATGCTTTAGGACGGCATTCGGCCGTCCTTAAGCATACTAGGCGGTGATGGCAGAAGAAATGCCAAGCAAGCCAATCCTATTGTAAATAGCGTTAATCCTGATGCTATAATTTTAACAGACAGCTCTAAACGCGAAATTCTGCTGGTTGTGCTATTGTGATTGACAGCGGAACATATATGATTCTGTTCCCCAGCAAAGTCAATATTTTCATCACGAAGCTGTATGCAACTAATAAGGCCTTCAATATAATTACAGTAACATTTTGACAGGTCTGTTCAAATTCCATGAGTTTCTTACAGGTTTTTATTGACATGTACTCCATGCACTTTGTTTTCTGTGGTATAGTCTGTTATATCTGAAACAACGAAGCGTTAAATAATAGGTTTATTGTGCTACCAACAACAATAAACTATGCTACCAAACAACAATAAACTTAGCCCAGTTAAGGACACTGTGTCACCGTGGAGCTCTTCATCCATGAAAAACCGTCGAGAGGAGATTGTTAGTTCCGAATGGTTCATGTAAATCTCATAACTCAGACAGATGCACCCGTTTGTTTTCCCTGCGATTGCCAACTAATTGTATACCCCCTCTTTGTGGACTGTCTGTTATGAGACGTTGAGTCGGCTAACATCCGAAATATCATAAGGAACAATGTAACGATATTGTTGAATATCTTGCGATTTTTTATGGCGGAGTATCTGAATTTTCAAAAAATATATTCATAACATTTTTCGTCTATTTATGCCATTTGGCGCATGCTAGACAGTAAGTTTGTTGTTTTAAGTTGCATTTTTACTTCCTTGTACGAAGTAAAGGAAGTACCATGATCGCAAAAAATTTCAGTTTCAGATTTCATCGGAAATATCCATTTTGATCATCCTTGAATCCATTTTTTACTAATTTCGGAGTGACGTCTATACGTACGTATTTATATGCGTCTTTATCTCGCATAACTCAAAAACGATTAGCGGTAAGATGCTGAAATGTTGGATTTAGCACTGTTGTAACATCTAATTGTGCATCTCCTTTTTTGATTGTAATCGAAATTAAAATTAAAATTTCAATTAATGAAATGTTTAGATCTTAAATAGAAGGCAAATAGGTTCGATTCAGGCTTTATCTCCTTTTGCTTTTTTCAATTTTTTTTTTTTTAATTTAAATATATTGATTTAACAATATTAATCCGTGATTGTAAAAAAAAATTGACAATAAATAATTATTGATTATAAAAAATAAAATGAAAAAACAAATTATATAAATAAAGTTAGAAGTTTAATAAAATATCAATAATTGATTTTTGTGAAATATCTAATTATTTAATTGAAAATTATAATTTAGAATCGTATTATTTGTGAATTGCATTCAATTTAAAGTGATTGTTTAAAATTTTTGTTCACTTTTGCGTAATATGCACAAGACTGCTGGTGTTTATTAAAGTTTTCTTGTGTGTCGTATAATTAAAATTTAATAATAATTAATGTATCTGTTTAGTGAACTCCTGTATACTGGTTACAAATATTAATTTTGACCTTACGGTCAAAAAGATTAGTCAGTTTATGACCAGAATAATCAGTGTATTCTACCTTACGGTAGAATAACCAGTTTTTATTATTGAATTATTTGTTAAACAATGTTTTTTAAATAGTACTCAACGTACTTTTACTCTAACCTGATATTTCAGATAAAATTGTTAAATTAATAATTGTATAAATATTTGATGTTAATAAAAACTAATATTTTAGCAATTATGTTACTGTCCACTTTTATTACAGAATTAGAGGATCGTATCGCTTTGAAATTAAATAAGTTTAAATGAAGTGCAGCAAAAATATGTACATGTAATTTAATAGAAGTACAATAAAGTCATGTGGTACCAATATCAGATTTTTAATATTCTGTTCGCTGTGGTTTTATTTCGCTTTTAACATAAGACATAAGCCTTGGTCACCTATGCTGTAATTTTAAATTACTGTTGTTTAACTTTTAAGTTAATATTTAATTGTTTATAAATATTGTGTGCGGGCGCTAATGATAACACTTAGTTGTGCGACAAAAAAAAATAATAATCGCTTAAGTAACTTTTTATATGTGCTTTAAAACATTTTGACATTCAAACAAATATATTACTTTTAAGAATTTTCACAACACTCTCTACTATTGCTACAAATATTATAACGTAATCCAGCTCTCAAAACGCATCATTTAATATATATATATATAAAACTAGTAGATTTTTCAATGTTGTGAAATGGTGAAATGAAGTGATTAAAACCAAATTCTGGCCTGTTAATCTTTTGTCGAGGGTAATTTGTCCACAGTGTAATTGGACAGAATTTAATTAACCCTTCAATTATAATGGTTAATGTAATTGACCCATTAACATTTTCCTACTCACCCAAATAATAATTTATAGTTTAAAATTATAATATACATTGTTTTTTTTTTTTTAATATTTTAATATTATTGTATTGAAAAAGCTCTTTCCTAGGTTTTACTCTGGGAACCAAAACACTGAAAATATACGGTGGTCTAAATAATTTACTTTTTTTTTTTATTCATACTGTAACAGCAGGGAGAGGTAAAAATAAACTCTGAAAGTTTCGTTTTGAGTCCAGAATTAACATTCTGGACGGATTTGCTTATCAAATTCCGAAAGTGGATGAAATAAAGAAGTTAAAAAATTCAAGCCGATTCTGAATTTTCTCATAAATGTTTAAAAAAATATTCTTATCTAATTAAACTACTGTAATGAACTTTATCAATAACACATGTGATTCAAGGGTTAATGTGGTTTTATTTATGACAAAAATTCTTCTAAGTTCGAAATAATAAGCTTATGGGATCATAAACCCCACAAGCTTTTGACAGTTTACATAATATAAATGCTAAATTTGCGCTAATTAACTTCATTAAAAGTAATTGCCACCTATATATTTTCAGTACTTTTCTTAAAGTAAATATAACGACTAAAAAAATTATGAAATAAGAATAATTTCAATGAACTGAAATGCATTTTCCAACAAAAAGTTAAAAGAGAAATTAAAGGGTTATATATTATGAGTATTACGATAATTAAAAAACCTTTGGTGTATCTTAGCATTAAGAAAAAGCAACCATTTTAATGTCTAAGCCAGAGAGATATCGGAAGTCCCAGCTCGAAATTCGATTCTTGAGTTTTAAAACGGCCTGATCATGTTAAGTTCGTTCAAGACTTTAAATTCTTTAAGAGCATTCTCTTCGCTTTAAAGATAAAAGTATTTAAATTCCTATTCGGGTATACGTATTAAATTCACACTGTAGACTTATTTACCTGTAATGAGAAACAGAAATAGAATTTATTTGACTAAGAAAATAATACTTCATACTTTTTAATGATAAGATTTCGTTTAGTTAAAATTGTTTTTTTTTACATTGCATTTAAAAGTTCAAATAAAAAGAGTTAATTAAATTGAACATGGTATTTTAATCAAAACAATTTCAAGAATTTTAAATGTATTTTATCAATTAAATTTCTTCTCTTTACTTCGTTGTTGAAAGTTTTATTCAAGATAAATGTTTTGATGGCTTAGTTTCATTTAGTGTGATTCATTATAACGGCAAAATAAACGTAACTGTTTTTATACAATGTGGGTTCACCTAAGTAAATGATTTCTGTGGTGAAAATAATGAAATGTCTTTAAAAAAAAATAAAAACGCAATCAAACAATAAAGTGTTCATCGGAGTACAATCATTTACTTTGTTAATTTAAACTTAAAAAAAAATTAATAAAAATAATTTAATTTACTTAATTTAGCATATAACCAATAACAAAAAATAAAAAAAATAGTTTTAATAATTATTCAATCAGACGATTCCATCACATTTTTTTGTGGTCAAAGTAAATCAATATAGCGCACTGAAGAACTTACTGTCGAAATTAAGAAGTAACTGATTCAAATCCCATAGTTCAAAATCCCAGAATTGGATTTCATTGGATACGTAGAGCATTTCTTAACTTTACATCTAGTACTTTCTCTTCAATTCTGGCTGAGCAAATTAAGCCTATCCAATGTAATTTTATTGTCAACCCTTAAGCACTATTACTTTTACATGACGTATCTCTGTTTGTCTAACTGCAGTCTGATAAAGAAGGTAGGATAATAAAAAAAGAACTGAATTCATACTATACAAGTCACTAGTATCTTCAAAATTAACAAATTTGATTACAGAAATACTAGAATCGATCTTTTCTAATTACATAACCATACCTATTGAAGGCTTAACAGGCTATTTATATTTCATAAAAAAACAGAAGATAAGTGTATGACTTTTAATAATGTATTTTCAAGCCGAAAACCGGTTATAGAGATTTCACAAATATTAAAATTAAAAAGTCATTTTATATCAATTTTTTTGAAAATTATAATGTACCCAATGTCCCTTGTATAATATATATAAAGATCCTTATTTATATAAAAAATAAAATAAATAAATAACAGCTGTTATTTATAATAGTAGTGTACAGCTACATCTGATTAAATATTTATTCTCATATTTTATTAGTGTTTATAAAAAATGTACTTTATTTGTGGATAATTATGTTTGGTTCTGATCAAATAGTTAAAAAAAAAATATTAAAATTTAAAACACTTTTCAGGGTTACAAATGTGACAAGATTTTCTTCAACCTTTCTCATGTTAAAATGTTACAAACTGGGAAAATTATTCAAAATAATTTAAAAAGAGTAATTAAAAAATGTAATTGTAACTAATTATATGCAATTCCGATATTTAATTAATTAATTAGTTGTAATATTTATCCATTTAGTTTCCAAATGATTTCAGGTTTGTTCTAATCCAGACTCGTCTGCTTAAATCAAACGATAAGCAAACTTTAAAACAATAATTTTAATTAAAAATGATAATATTAGTAAAAAAAATCATACTTCAGATATAATAAATAAAAGCCTCGATTTGTACTTATGTAATTATAAAGGTAGTTTTATTTATAATGTCAAAACAAATATTGGAAAGCAGTGTTAATCGTTTAATTTTTCATTTATCGTACTTGAGAAGAACTAAAACATAGTATATTATCATATTATCATACAGCAGAGAAAATGTAAAGAAAAATATGATACCAGAAGTCCGGGATTCGAATCCCGCTTAAGCATGGCATTTTTCATACGGTAAAAATTTCTATTTCATATTCCCTTGCACAAGCATGGAGATTTTACGGTGAATTGATCATCCCTCCCCAAAAAAATTTGAGAAATAAGAAAATTGGATTTAAAGGCAATAGGATTTTAAAGGAAGTTAAATAATAAATATACAGAAAATGAATTTTAATACTACCCGAAGTCGAAAGATAATATATTTTAGTATAATACATTTTAGTTAGTAATTTTTGCCAAAATTGTTAATGCCTTTCATCCTGTATTTCCTGGGTTCGAACTCAGTCTTTTCAAGACAAGCAACAAAGATTCATCTTTCTTCAGCGGCTGGAATTAGATGGTAAGACTGTAGTCGCTAAAAAAATAAATAAATAAAATTCTATTTTGGAGATATTTGGGAGCAAAAATTCACGGAGATGGAAAAGTACGAAATATATTAAAATTATGATACATATATAGTTAAAGAAAATCGGTACCTATTAAACGCCAAAGATATTATTTTGTGGAAATCATACAGTCCGGCCCTATTTGGGAATTCAATGAGATAGAAACCGGAATGTAGAAGAGATTTGAAATCAAAACTTTTACTCAAGTTAATAAATCGTTTTCTTAATGGTTGGGCGGAGTGAAAGAGGAGACAAGGCGTAACAATATTGAAGAGAGTAACAGTCACATAAATTGATTGTTGTAAAAATTGATAATAAGAACCAGGAATTACACTGTGGTGTAATTAAGGACAAAGCTTAGTTGATGTTGTGAATATGAAATAGAACATTTAAGAATTAAAAAATTAAGGTATCTCTAACCTGAGATTGATAAACTAGGATTAAAATAAAAATAAAGGGCTTTTCTAGCATATAATAAACAGTGTCTATTACTATTTTTATTAATGAAATTATATATTGTTCAGTGAGCGTCTTTTAATTTACTAAAAAAAAATTACTTCACAAAGTAGTCTAAAATCCGAAAGTTCAGTAGTGAATATTGAGGAAAGAATTTATATGCATAAGGAACGCCAGATGTTATTGGTTACTTCTACAATGATGTGTGTGCGCGGGTGCTTGCGGGTGTATGTGTGCGCGCGCGCGCGTTTGTGTATGTGTGTTTGTGCATTTGTGTATGTGTATTGAATAGGCCTACATATTATAGTTATGAAATAGTTATATTACTTAAACAAAATAACAGAAGTAAATTATACTGTTAACCTTTCGCTAGTGAATTTTATTTTCAAATATACAGCCTAATATTTTATGATGCATTTTTTATTAGTGATATTATTTGTTAGAATACTTAAATCATATAATAATCATTATTTACAGTGAAATATAAACTAATAAATGTTAGAATCGGAAAATAAAATATGATTTCGATTTGACGGTTAGGGCGTTACCAGCGAGAACAGAAAAAAAAATCTCAAAGGGTACATAATTTCTAAATACGGGCTATGCGTGCATAATTCATAACGTAAGAAACAGAGGTATATAAGAATGACGTTTTCTGAGCATCTGCCCACATTTCAGCGATGAAATACAACGCACTAGATGCTAATAAGATAGCTTGCTGGCACCTAACTAAAGCCAAGGCCCACAAAGTGCTCCATGAAATAATCATTATGATTTTTGAATATATATATTATAGTGTGTTAACTGCTCTTCTATGTTCTTTCTATTCGAGTGTAGGAGGTGACTAAGTCATGGCACATGCCTCTCTTCAAAACACTTTGCAGCAGTTATTGATAGCTGTTCTGCATACGTCCTCCCTTCTTCATTCAATTTAAACCAACAGCGCGCTGTGGACTTGTCCAACAACCGCAGCCTGCTTGCCCGTCGGATATCTTTGTCTAACATTAACTAATAAATATGCCATCTTTAATGGAATACAAAGCCATTTTAAAATAACTTTACAAAGATAAAAATGTACGAGTATTTTATTATTATTATTATTTATATTTTTGTTTAAATTAAGATTACAAAGTATTTTAAAGATCTTCTTGAAGATGGAAAAATTTATTTTAATATTTGTGAAATTTTCAATGGATTACTGTCTGAAAAACGATAAAAAAATTATATTTATCTTATTTATCTTGTTTTTTTATGTTTTCTTAAATATAGTATAATTTGATTCTCAATATTTCTTTCTACTTATTCAATATACATCAATTCAAAATATTAAAAATTTATTCAATTAATTATATATTAGTAATATATTTAATGTATATCTACCGCGTAAGTTTTACGAATATCGTAAGATAGATATTTTATTTACGACTAACATTATCTACCTTGCCAAGGGTTTTTCAGTACAGAAATTCTGCCAACTAAAAAGGAATGGGATATATTATGTTTTTACCCAAAAATAATTCCAAAAGCAAAGATGACGGAAGGTAGAATGAGATAAAGGAATTTAGCGAAGCGAAATAAGGGGATTTTGAATTTCACCTGTGGGGTGTATGTTCATAATTTTCTATATTTTTTGTATCAGTCAACTTAGTTCTTTCACAAAAATTATTTGTCATTTTCCTTCGAAGTTTTGATCCGTAAATGAAAACAATTTTTAAAAAAAAATTATTTTTTTTATATTTTTATTCATTTTTTACTTTATTAACGTCGGGATTCTTTTTTATCGTTAGACTTTACAATATTCTAATTTTTATAAAAAAAATAAAATAGAACTAAAACACATTCAAAAAAAATATATATGTCGAACACTAGGGTTATTTATTACTATTTTTTCATTTATTTAAAACTAGTGTTACTATTTTTCATTTTGTCCATAGAGTAATTCTAACGTCTTATTTATTATTATTTTTTTATTTGTATTTTATTTTATTACAAAATACCAAAGACTGTTTTTAATTGAAATAATAATATTGCCAAACTAATTAATTATGAATACTTTTGTTTTTGCTTCAAATTTTATTTACAGTCAGTTTCATCACAAAACTATACGTAAATTAAAGAAATTAACGATGTGAAAAAGAAAGTATCCATTGAAACCCCTAAAAAGAACGCATATAAATAATCGTATAGTATAACATAAAAGAAAATATTAACATAATGAAATAGAGCAATATGATGTAACACAACAAAACATAATCAACAAACTTTAAGATAAAATGATGAGGCAAAGAATAATACTTAAGGGAAGAATTACAACACTAGATATAACATATTATCTTAGAAATCCAAGATATTGTGTCGCTTCCTCCCTGTTGTCCAGTAAGTTCTCAGCAATATAGTATATATTGTTAAGCCGTAATTTATACTTCGAACTGAATCGTAGAATCTCTTAGTGAGTGTATGGCAACCTCAAATACTCACGGATCACGCTGTTCTTTACAAACCACGTCGTCTCTCTTACGCACCTAATTTATTCTAGAACCGCTATAGAATTTCAATATTACTTAAAAAGCATATTTGCTTTTGCAAATACCATCTATGATATTGGATACCATAGAATACCAAACTGGATATCAGCTTCAGAAGTACTTTGTACAATAACTGTTTGTTAGACAATCACAAATGCCGGCCTCCGCGGCGAAGTGGTAGCGTCTCAGCCTTTCATCCGGAGGTACCGGGTTCGAATCCCGGTCAGGCACGGCATTTTCACAACGCTGCAAATCGTTCATCTCATCCTCTGAAGCAATAACTAACGGGGGTCCCGGAAATTAAACAGGAAAAAAACAACAGAGACCTAATGCCTAGCAACCAGTATAACTGTGTAAATTAGCACAATCTGAATATTTGTAAAATAAAAAAATTAACATTTTTAAAATTTTTATTTTATATAGTCAAAAAACAAAACCAAGTGCAAACTTATCAGAGCATTAAGTACTTATGTTCTTAAATTTGTATTTTTTTTAGTGTTTAACTTACGTAAGCACCTTATTAATGGATATTTTTACTTTAAAGAGAAAAGACCACTTTTGTCATTAATGCTGCATATCTCCGGATCTAAGCAACATATTGATACAAAAACATATGGAAAAATACTTCCAAATATGATTAAATGTGCCGTTTAATTATGCAGTTCAATTGCTCTCATCTAGAATGGAAGTTTCAACTCAGAAATAGGACATACCACGTTTAAAAATAATAATTGCAATCGCTGTTTTTAAGAGCAATTGCAATCTTAAAAATAGCAATTGTAGTTATTATTTTTAACAGAGAGTAAGAAGAAAAATTTTGGTGGCGCTAGCAATTTTTTTGATTCTCAATATGGGGGCGGTGGACGAAAAAGTTTGAGAATCAATGCTCTATAGTGTAATTATACCTGTTGAATATTTGCATTAACTAATTAATCCTTCACTTCCTTCTCTGTTTTCTGTTTTCACATTCATTTTTAATTTTTTTCTTTCTTGATTTATTTTTTTTCTTAGTGTTTTATCAATCTGCCAGTACTGTGACTCTTGTTATTATTATTTGTCTTCTATTATCCTTCTGAAAGTACAGTTCTCTAAAACTATCTCGTGTACGTTCTACGTTCTACCCTCAGAAGTTCTATATAGCACTAGAATATCATTTTTGAGGGTTCTCAATGTAGATTACTTTTTAAGGTAAATTTATCTGGTATAATTTACATAATTTCTAACAAACATGAAACCAATTGTAAATAAAAATTTTTAAACACAGAAAGAATAATACAAATATGAAATATTTGAATTGAAAGATATAAAATATACGTAAAATATAATGCACTAAGGATGACGTTAAGTTTATTTATGTTTGACAAATTATCAATCATAAATCATAATTTTTATCCCACAATAGATAATAACAGAAGTCTAAGTATTGTGTTAGAAAATTGAAGAAAATTTTTATAATTTACACTTACCGTTTTTAAATTACACAGCAATCAAAAAGAATAAACTAAGATCTCTGCTTCTGTTTTATTTTAATTTAAAATTGTTTATGTTAGCATACATTCAAACTATATCATTTATACTATAATTTATAAATATTTTTTTTTTTTATGTTAAGGTAAAGAATTATTTAAACGGTTTCACTTCTTCATTTCATTTTATAAGGTACTTGCTATGAACATATTTGGTAAGAAGTTCAGATGAAAAATTTGTTAAATCATTTCTTTCCAGAAATGTACATTACGAATTGGTACTGGTTTGACTGGAATAGATCGTAAATAAACTTTACGGGACAGATTTCATCGCTGTTATAAATTTGTTGACATGAACACAGTCACTACCATTCTAAATCTATGAAAGTATAACAGATGACAGATAATTTCTGATGCAGATGATCGCTGGCAGATACGCAAACGACCACTCCTTATGGAAATAGAAAATAATGAATTCAGTCACTTCTGCAGCAGAAGTACAACTATTTACCGAGGTCAAAGTTGTCTGATAATACATAGAACACCTGGCTGACACCGGCATACTACTCATAGAAGCAGAATCTGATGAGACGATGCTCAAGATGTGCCGTGAAAACGAGGTGCGTTAAACAATGTCTATATAGCGCAGATCAGGCGGCATCAAACTTTTATCCCTTTGTTCATCCACCACTCTAAATTCTCGCTCTCAAGATCATAAAAATGTCTTGTAAAGAAGTGCAAGCTACTCTCGTATGAACTCCTCGGTTATACTAGAACCTACACAAATATACTAGACATATCAAATGCAAATACTGAACACGCCTTTTTTTTTACTGGATACGTAAATTACAACTCTAATAAAGATCAAGGAAGTGTTTATGCAATGGCAATAAAATATTTCATTGATTTAATAAATAAATAAAAATAATTCTTTTATTATTACTTTAATTTTTGTAAAGCTGAAAACTATTAGTTTTTTCTGTTATTTTCAAACTCTGTATAAAAAAGTAGGAAAACGTTATTTCTTATTATATGAGAAATACTTTTTTTATCTCTCAAGAACCGGTCGAGAGATTAAAAAATAAAAATTAAAAACTACTGTATTTGCTTGAATATATGTCGATACCGAATATGGATCGACGCCACATTTTTTAATTTAATTTTCTAAAAAAATCATCGATAGAATTTTTTTTCACCAAATAAAATTTTACCACAAATTAAAAATTAATTTCAGTACTGGAACATGTTTAGACAACCTAATTCCTAAAATGCAAAAGAAGATTTATTATATACAATTTCATGTTATTATACAAGCATTTTTTACATTATTATATCAGTAATCTGTTCTACTATTTTGTAATATTATATATACCTCCTTCAATTTTATATTAAACAGCATTATACAAAAAATAATTTAAAATTGTGTTTAAGATTTTTAGTAACAAATACTTTAAAACAAATACTAATTCCAATATTTTAAGTTTATTTAAATTGGTTTTCCATAATTTAATGAAAAAAAAAATTGATTAAAATATTCACTACTTCACAAAAATTCTCTAACAACACATAAACACTTGAATTTAACGTTATCATCATCACTGCAGCCATCTGAAAATACAATTGTTTTATATTGTTTTCATTATTTAATACTTCCTCTTACAGAATATCATCTTCAGTTCCATCTTCCATATTGTTAATGCAACACTTTTTAAATCTTTATCTAATGCTACCTAGTGCAACTACATCCAAAACATGTGAAGTCATACCACCAGATTTTTGCAACTAAATCCTTGTTCAGTTTTTTTTTTACTTCCGATTTTACATTTTCGGTCAAATGACCACTAAATACATTTAATAATAACATGGATCGCTGTCTTCTAAGACCTAAGTTTCTGGACCAAACCGTTTTAAGCCAATTTTGGACCAAAAATTAATTTATCCAAACTTTCTTATTAACCCTTATTATTATTATTATTAATAATAATAAATAATACTAGAGAGGATGTCAAGCTCTTGATGCGTATAGTTTGCTTTTTGCATGCTTCGTATTTTTGTTATTTTTTTAAGTTTTTTTGCTTCATGATTTCGTTCTTTTCGTAGTTATTTAGTTATGTTGTGCTGTTTTTTCATGTTTTGTTCAGTTTTCTTACATGTTTAGTTGTTTTGCTACCTTTTTTTGTTGTTTTTTTAACATGTTTTGTTGTGTTTTTTGTTCAGAAATGATAGATTTGTTAAGTAATGTTTATATTATTTGACGTTATTAGTTGTTAATTACTGTTAGCAGTGTTATTTTTCTTAGTAATTAACGTCTTAAAAGATTTTTTTTAGAGTATCCTACAGTAACCAAGGGATTATTTACTTGGTTAGCCAGCAGATTTATAATTCATAAGTTCATTTACTTCGACGGAGGGTGACAAGTCGAACGTTTTGTTTATGATGGACCTAGAAAAATCTTTATAGTTTTCTAAATCAGCTGTTACTTCCAGGGAAATTTCGAAAAATTTTTTCCCTCTTGTCATTGTGACAATATTTACCTTTGGCCTTAGACATTTTTTCCATCTCGTGAGTTTCTCAATTAAGGTATTATTGATGTTTGTTTAATTAATTTTCTTCATTAATTATTTATTAGTGGACTTAATCCTGTTTGTTGTATTTATTTTATTATTGGACTATTGCTGACTCCTATCGGTCCAAAGGTGTGCCCCCAATAGAAGGGGATTTTTATCCTGTCGTGTGACGGTGGTCCGGCAGGAAGGGGGCCTCTCTGGTTCGAGTGAGGGAGGTCTCGGGAAGTAGCGGGAGTGAAGGTATCGAGGAAATGTTAATAGAATAATTACCAAGTGTTCAGTAGTCACAAAGGGAAGAGAGCAGAGGAGGAGTCGGTTCAGCAACAGCGGAAAGTGGTAGATCTGCTGGTTCCGGCCACAGTGGGTGCTCCAGTTAGGAGCCCCTGATGATGATTTTCTGCCCCTTCTAATGAGTTCGGATAATGGTGTAGAGGGGGCAGTGTGTTTCGAAGGTATCAAGGAAACGCAGGTGACGTCGTTCCCCACCGACAGCTGAAGACACCAAGAAGTCTAAAGCTGGTGACTGGAGATCGGTTTCTATCAATGAGGCCTCTGATCTAGAGGGGTATGTACCATTTCAATACGATTCCCCCGAAGAGGGGGAGCAGGAAGGAGGGTAAGGGAGTAAGGACATGAGCTTCTCTATCAGGAAGCTCATGTGGCAATGCTTTTTCTGTGGAGAGATCAGCCAGGTCTCACCCGTGTCATGAGTCAGTGGTGCCTGTCCTAGCATGGTGTTTGCGGGGGCCAGCCTCGTCTGGGAGAGGTGGGAGGCTCCGGCGTCCCACTATCAATGATCGGGGAGGGGACTCCCTTACAGCACCGAGGAGGAAGGTAAGACCGTAGTCCCGGTGGAGGTTCACCATCTGAGTCATGGCATGACAATAAACGACCGAGTCCCGGCTGTCTAGGTAGGTCTTCGTTCCCGCCGAGTTAGTTTGAGGCGATGGTACCCATCGGAGCTGAGTTTATGCTTGATTGGGTGTCCGGCTCCGGGGGCGGGAAAAATAAAAATGCTATAAAAAAAAATAATAATAATAGGTAAAAAAAAAAAATAACTGAAGAAAGATATTACTATAAATATAAACTCAAAATAAACTGCTTAACAATTTAAAAGCCTGGTTGACTCAAAATGAAAGTCAGCCCCGATTATAGGTTGCCACCCTTTTTATGGGAGAAAATGTACGAGTAAAAATTTCAACTTATGTTGGGGCAAACACAGTATTTAAAGAAATTTTTTTAAACTGATTCTTTAAACGTCCATTATAAATTTTCGTTTGAATATCTATTTATCATTTTTATAAAAATTACAAAATCATTTTAACTGACTTTTGAGATTCATTTTAAAAGAAATACAACAATTTCTTAATTGTTACATTGTTAATATATCTTTTTATATATTACCTAAATGAATTTTAAATTACTTATTATTTTAGGTTGTAAAATTATTTCTGCCAGTCAGTTAAAAATGGCTAGTCAATATGAAAATAGTTATTTGTAACCTACAGGTTTATTTTATATATATATATATTTTTTTTAATAAACATTTCATATATACAATACCAAAGAAATCGGTCAAACCCACATAGCTTTCAATTTGGTCAGAAAATTAATTAATTAAAAAAAATATCATGAAAAAAAATTTTTAAGTATTCAAAAAACATTTTCCGTTAACAATGATGTAGAAACTTCATTATTGATTAATGATATAGAATTAATAATTAAAACCCTTTTAGAAATAAAAAGAAAAAAATCATTAAATATTTTGTGAAGGTTTTCTATCATAAAAATATTAAAGAGTA